>NW_006800006.1:1679081-1706631 GCF_000485575.1 Poecilia formosa | reverse complement strand
ACACACACACACACACACATACATAGAGCAGTCCTCTGGACGAGCTTGGCACCCACACTAGCAACTGTGGGCCAAAACTCATGTTGCGTGCTAACTGTCTCCCTCCTCTCCCCCTGCCTCCCTCCCCTCATGCTAACCCGCTCTGCAATTATATGCTGCACTCCCACCCAAACATGCAAGAATAGGCCTTCTCAGTCAACAGACAAACCGAGTCATTCTGTCCTCAAAACCATGACATCATGACCATTTGACTTCAGCATGAAATTCAAGCTTAATTTAAATTTGTCAGGGGAAAAAAAAAGAAAGAAAGAAAGAAAATGTGGTGTGTGTTACATTGGCAGAGCGCTGCAGCGCTGTTCTCCGCAACTTTCTGCAGTTCTGAGAAGGCAAAGCTAATTTATTCTCTGGAACATCAAGCTCATGAGGATTATGTGACCCGAGCCAATCGTCTTGGTGCTTTGAGAAATTTCTTAACTGGGGAGGAACATGTATCAGGATGCAGCTGAGTTGTAGCGGCAATGTAAGCACTAACTATCTCAGTGAGGTTTCTGAACAAGCAAAGAAGTCTTTAATCATCCTCATTGCTTGACCTCTTTTTCAAATGTTGTCAGATTAGCGTAACTTCATTGAGATTTTGTGTAGGCAAACATGAAGCTGTCACACGGGACTCAAAGTTTTCACAAATAAAAAGTTGAAAAACGTGGCACACGTACGTATGGAGCTAAATTGGGGCCATAAAGTTTGTTCAAAAGAAAAAGAATTTAAACTAAAATAAAACAAAAATAAAAAAACATTGAACCTGAAAAGTAGTTTTAATTGAATTTTTTTCGGGTTGTATTTCTTCAGTTTCAAATCTTTTTGTTCCTCTTGACTCAAGCAGGGGCAATTTTGCTAGATATATTTCTCCTATGGGATAAATTATCTTATCTTGTCTTATCTTATCTTATCTTATCTTATTTTATCTTGATCCTTCATACAAATACAATTACAAGTCTTTTACTCGAGTAAGAGTAGCGCTATTTCATCATATGTTACTCAAGTAAGAGTAAAAAAGTATTTGGTAAAAAGGCAACTCAGGTACATTTCATATTTAAAAAAATACATAATCAGCCTGACCAAAATACAAGGCTATGTGGAAATTTAGGTATTTTAAAGACCAAAATGAAACTAACTAAAATAAAAAATAAAAAAACATGATTATGAAATCAGACAAAAGTAAAATTTTTCCAAATCAATTTCTTTCAGTGATAAACTTATAAAAAATTAACAAATTTAACACAGGTGTGTGTCTGTGTCTGATGAATTTTTGGCTACAGTTTGTTCTTCATTCAGTGAAGTTACTCACAGTGGGTAAAGAATCCAGAAGGTTTACTCAAGTAAGAGTAGCAACACTTCACAATAAAACAACTCATGTAACAGTGAAAAGTACAGGGTAGTAAAAGAAAATACTCCCAAATGTGCATTTTTTTTCAGTCTTCAAAAACATTAATATAATTTGATATAAAGATATCTGTTGTAAGTCCAGCTATATGTTTAATATCGTAACCCTGATGGAAGGTGAAGCTCAGGCAAAGTCTTCAGTATGCGTCCCCCCAGTTTAGTTTAGTTTAGTTTAGTTTAGTTTAGTTTAATTTAATTTAGGTTGGTTTAGTTTGCACAATTAAGATACAGATCAAAGATATTAATAAACATATGTGCAGGAAGAGGCAAAACCCCAATGGGCAATAAAGTCTCCACTCGAACAGTATTGAAAAAATATATACAGTATACTCCATCAATTCACCAGTTGATCATAAAATAGTGAAATAAAGTCATATAGAATCATATAGAAAAAGTTAAAAACACATCTACAAAATGTAATGGACACCTTCCTCATGCTGTGTCCTCTACATGGTTTGTGGCACATTTTGAGCAGGGCCTCTTCTGGGTTTCATTTGTGTGATCCACAACTAAAGACAGATTCTCCCATACTAGCTAAAAATCTCCACAGCTCCTCCACGTTGACGTTTTCAGATTTTTATTTGTAAAAGCGCTGAAAACTGTGTGTACTTGTCCTTCGACATCGCTATTATGAGCTACTTTGTGTTGGTCCGTCATAAAATCCGGCTTAAGGCTGTAAAAACTACAAAGGGGCCGACTATTCGAGCAAGGCATTGTATTGGGACCACTTTAACATTTAAGAGAAAAGTCATTTGAATACTGTTTGTGTGGGGGGGTAGGGGGGACAAACATGTACATGTTTAAAAGTTGCCAATAATATTAGTTTCTCTCAAGTTTTAAAACCCTCCAGGACTTTGATTGAACTGCTGATAGCTATTCCCCAGATCTGACTCCCAACAACGTCCTGTCCCGTGTTCTGGGACGGAGTTCATAAAAGTGCGTGAGCGCTTGCATTTGCATGCATACATGACAGAGCCAATGATTTGAACCTCAGCCCAGGGCCCTGCAACAAAGAGAGGTGGTGGGTTTTTTTTAGTGCAACTCCACTTGCTCTCCCACACACTCATAAATAACTATCCAGACTCTCCTGGCCCGGCCCTGGACCCAAAGAGAGACAAGGGGAGAGAAAGGAGCCATTTAGACAGCTCCTTTCCTCTCATGCCATGCAAGTGACCTCTTCTATGGGTCAAGCAGTCCGACCGCAACGCCGTCCTCTCGCCCTCACCCCCTACTCCCTGCCCATGCTGACGCGAACTTGAAAAACCCCAACACTGGCGCAGCTGACAGAAACCACTTAAGTAAGCTTGAGGCATTGTGAAGGAGATCTTTTTTTTTTTTTAAGACTGTGAAGGCCTCACAAGCTCAGAGCATGTGAGATGGCAGCTGAGGTCAGAGTTGAAGGTCCCCAATATGGGAGGAGGGGGATAAATCCTGCATCATGGACAACAATGGCCACCGTCCCCACTGACAATGATGCCTTTGTGGACTACGGGTTGCTTGGTGTGTCCTGGAGCTGTGCCTAATAGAGTTATAGTGCTAATGTGATGGCTGTGTAGCAGAGTAGAGTAGTGTCCTTTCATAGGAGGGGGAGTTGGGTGGCGGTGGGTTGGGGGTAGGGGGGCAAAACTGCCCAGGAGCTTGAGAGAGTTCTCGGCTTTTCAGTTTTGCTCTGGATGAAAGCCGGCGATTGTGCGGCTGCATTTGTTTGCGTGTGTGACAGAGAAAGAGTTTTCTCTCTCGACTCCAGCGAGGCTCCAAGCCACGGATCCTCGGCCCGCCGACACCCGTGACTCGTCCCTTTATAGCGCCGCAGCTGACGAGGCGCATCCTGGTTCAGCGTGCAGGTGGGGCTGACTGCTACGTGATTCAGCCATTTCATGATAGGTCGGATTCCAGAATACCTAGAGTCATTGTTTTAAGAAGTTTGCACAGAATTTAAATTGTTTTCTAAGCAAAGACATACTATCTGCTTCTGTCAGTTCTAATAATGAGAAATGAATACACCTTGGCTTCGTCATTCTAGCATTTGCAGCATCAATTATTAAGAAATTTACATGCTGTGGTGGTGCAGGGGTTAAGCACACCCCATATAAGGAGGCCTTAGTCCTCGATGCGGCCGTCGCAGGTTCGATTCTTGGTCTTTGACGCATGTCTTCCCTCTTTCTCGTTATCCTATTTTCAAGTCATAGTACTTTCAAATAAAGGCCACTGGAGCCAAAAAACCTTTTAAAAAAACAGATTTGCGTAAATGGATATATGTTTTAAAAATCCAGTGTAAATACAAAATATTTGTATTTACACTGTGTTATGCAAGATCTACAATCTGCTTTTATCTTAAACCAGGGATACTCGTAGCTAAACAAGAAACTTGCAGATCTCTTCGGCTTGCGCTGCACATACTCAAACCTTTACTTGGAACTTGCAGAGGGGCGGGGAGGCTCCGGAGAAACAAGCTGATGAAACCACATGGATCATCGTCCTCTGCATACCTCAGACACTCAGCTGGTAGACTTTACGTGGCGGTATGCCACGAGTACCTCAGTTGTCACCTCTGTTAGTAAGATTAAGCTCAGGCAAAATAGAGTGGCAGACGATGAGTGGTGGGTATGACCACCGGGTGCTAATTCAGACGACGAGGGGGGGAGGAGAAGCAGGCCATGCTGACACAAACGAGACGCAGTCAGACACCAAAGTTCTTGGAAAAAAATAAAAAATAAAACGGTATGTCAGTTTTGCTGATGCCTATAGTAACAGTAGCCTCCAATTTGACATTCCCTCCATCAAACATTGGTTTGTACTTCTTTTTTTCCCTCTCCTCTCTTTTCTGGCTTCTCTTTGACCTCCTTAAAAGAACAAGCTATGTTTCCCAGGGCCCAGCTATTTGAAGCTCATAGTTTTGGTTTTTCCAAGGTTTTTCTGTTCCAAGTCAAGCCGTTCAGACACTGTCCCTACTTACATTTCCACAATGGCAGGGTCCCGGGGTCCAGACCAAAGCCGCCCTGCGCTCTGCCCGCAGTTGAGTTGCCTCTGGCAGGACCGCTGCATGCTTTGTGTGCTGGTTCTGGCTGCCGATCAGGGAAACCCCACAGTTTCACCATGGTGAATGTCGAGCGCACTGCCAGGACCATTATGTATCCCTTTATTGGCCATGAATGGCAGCACACTACAGTACAAAGGACTTAAGGGACGCGCAGTTTGCTCAAGGCCACAATGCAAGACAGTGACACAGACACTGGTAAGCTAAACAAGTCCCTGTTATGATCTCCCAGTTGTGTCTGCAAAGGGTTTTCCCAACGTGCACCAATCGAATCAAACTTGAACTTGAAAGAATCTGATGATAATTATTCACACAAAAAATAAATAAATAAAAAAAATCACAGCAAGCATTACTTTAGCGTGCCATTATCTTGTGCAATTGATTCAGTTTTTATGACTTACTTAGGCAAAGAGATTGACGGCCCGGGGTTTATCACGTACGCATTTAACACTCCTGAATAAGGGGATTAACACTTGTTTCATATTTTCGCCCCAGAGTTCACATACCACACACTAAACCACACTGACCTAATAATCTCCTCAACACCACACACATCACGTCTCCCCGGCGCTTCCGTTTTTAAACTTCCTCTCCTGACCTTGCCGACCAGCAAAACGTCCAAACTGCAATTAATCTCTCCTTTCACGAGAATTACTGGGTCTTGCCAGATTCCAGAATGAAAGTTTGCGCCAAAAGGAGTTTCCTCCTGCGTTTAACAGTGAGAAACATCTGCCTGCTGCTTTCAAACTCGCACACGGTGTCCTCGCAATCTGGTGATATCAAGATGAGTCACATCAGCTAACTGGCAGCTGGCATCCTTGCAGTATCAGCCGATCCTGTTAATCTTCCGATTAGCTTCCAATGATCCCATCAGGGCTGCCAGGATTGGGGGGTGCAGAGCCTTGAGATTTAACAAACAAGTCAGCCCTGTTCTCAAGCTACTCAAGGAGATAACAACGAGAAGGAACATCAGAAAGACAAAAAAATAAATGAATAAATAACAACATTAATCGTAAATTTGCGCAATTTGAAAGTACAAAAATAAAAAAATGACAATTTCAAAGAATGTTTTTTGATCAAAGGTTTTTGCGGTAGGATGAGGTGGTTTTTTCGGCTGTTTCTGTTGCAGTTCTGCAGTATTTCGCAGAACTGCAACAGAAACGCTTTTTTCACATCACACGAGTCACATGATCAGCAGCAGGATGTTACTTCTGGCAGAAACGCCAAAGAAAACAACAAGAAGTAGTAGGAGGATGATAGCTTTGTTTTTTACGGACGATGTTCATCTGGCTCTACCAGAGCTCATGCAGAATCACACAGTTCATAAAAAGCCATGTGTCATTCAAACATGTTGAATCTCTTCTGTAAAATCACCGACTCCGATTTCCGCAAAACGCCGCATATGTAGCCGCTGCAACGATTGAATAAGATGCCAACATCTCCTCTGATGGCTGATGGATGCTGAACACTAACTGTAACTGTTTACACGATTTTTAAGGATTCATCGCGTGAACAAGCCTATTCACATGTGACTTTAATATCATTTCTTATTTAACAGAAACTCCGCAATTGCGAAATTGTGCTTTTTGTCGTTTATTGTTGACGTCAGTAGAATATTGACAAAAGTTTTGCGCACATTTGTAATGGAAACGCAGCTGACGCAGCCTAGCTAACACACCATCAGCAAATGTTCACCGCACCAACATGTCCTGAGCTGTCCTGCAGGTCTGTTTCAAGGCGACAGTGGCAATGTGTGGCATAGTTCAGGCCTAGAAGCTGAAGGGGCGCATTCTGAGCTCAGCTGACAGAGGGGGGTGGCAGGGAGTGGGAGGCCGTGAAGAAGAAGACAGGAGGTGGGGGGGCTGGGTTGGGTTTCAGCCAAGTGACATGCCGTGACATGCCAGGACATGCTTTCAAGCTCAAGTATGAAGACATGGAAGGCCCAAGAACAACACTTGGACATCATATATTATCTATAAACAGACATGGACACATGCGAGGGCATTCACCCGACGCCACACAAAAACACCGGAAAATCATGGAGCTGCCGCTGTGAAGTTGTTCCTCCAACATCTAATGTTATAAGTTTTTTTTTAACATTTGCGTAGAGTTCTACATGAACCTGTTTTTCAATACATAGAGATTATATAAAGTAGGTTTTGGCCTCTTTGAGCCCCACAAAAATGAGTTAAAGCTGTTCATGTTTAGGCCACCAAAAAGCTGGTTGGAGAGACTAACCCAGAAACTGGATTTCTGGACAAATATAAATAAATTTAGGTTAAAACTGATTATTTTTAGAGTGCATGTAGTCTTTGTTGACCTGTGATGGCAATCTCCTGCCTGATGGAGCCACCAGCCTCCCTCACAGTGGAGTTCAACACACTCCACTCACATTAACATTATTTTATAGAATAATTTCACCATTTCCAGTTTTATCA
Organism: Poecilia formosa; assembly: GCF_000485575.1. Taxonomy (NCBI): domain Eukaryota; kingdom Metazoa; phylum Chordata; class Actinopteri; order Cyprinodontiformes; family Poeciliidae; genus Poecilia; species Poecilia formosa. The sequence goes on along the minus strand of NW_006800006.1, from coordinate 1,699,716 downwards.
AATGGAAGCGGTTCAGTAAAGTTCGACCTGGGTGTTGTTTGAGAAACGACACCCAGTCTTATCTCTTTACTAAAAAAAAAAACATCAGAGTTTTTGACACAGTTTTGTATTAAAACGAGAATAAATCTGAACACGGTCCACAGGTTTAGTCATAGCTTTTGGACTTGAAATTTATTTGGTTTTAGTGACAACTTAATCCAGAAATAGGTCAACTGAAACTTCCCACATATCAGTCGACAAAATTTATTGTAGATTTAGTTGATTAGAATACAAAGTCAATGTGGGAATGCATTTAGGAATCCTCTTAAATCTACACACTCAACAAAAAATGAAAAATTTCTTCTCTCTCCCCGAGTTGCAACAACCAAATGACATCACTTTTGCCTTGCAGCTTATTCTTGATGCATGTTCTGGGCCAAACCTTTTATTATTATTTTTTGTCTTGAGTGGTGTCAGAGAAATATGAAGGTGTGCTGCAGTAGGAGAGAGCTATAAAGACTTCCTAGCAGTTTTTGCAACTGAGTTCTTGTGCAGCACTAAATGTCTTGGCAAGGAAGAATGTTGTTCTTGTTCTCGCAGCCTTGGCTTAAACAACACATTTCTCTGCTCTTGCAGAATATGTATCAGCATTTATATAGAGGTGAAATATTTACTCTAGAATGAATTGGATATAGCGATGGTTTGCAATAAGTTTCAAACAACTTCGTATGAACAAAAAATATATATTAAAAAAATACATAGAAAACGTGCATTTTACATGCAAAAACACAGAAAATCTTACCAAGTATTTTTGGTAAGATTTTGCAAAACAAAATGTCTTATGTCTAGCAAATGTCAAAACATAAGGCCTTTTTCCCCACTTCCCAAGTTATGGTTAAAATGTGTGTTTTTTCCACTTGCATATTATTTCACCTATAGCTAGTAGTTTCTCATCAATATTAAGGAATCGGTGACTTAAACTAAACACATATACTGAAAACTTACTAGTTTTGTCTTATTTCAAGTGTACTAAGATATTTGCACTAGAAACGACCAAAAATAATTAATAGGACTGTGTTTTTCTGTGTAAACAAATTAAAGACAAATAATATTTGCATTAATCTGCAAAATACACACATTCTTCTTTAAATTAAAAAGTCTGAAGGGAATGCCAAAGCAGCATCCGTCTGAAATGCAGGTCCTGTTGACACGTAAACGCCAGGAAGGCAAAATGCTAAATGTTTTTTTTTTCCATATTGGCTTCCCGTTTACACCGCAACAGTGTTTTGGCCGGACGAAGACGCAAAAGTTTAACAACAAGACCCAGAAAGAAACTTTTTTAGAAATGCAATGCGAATCCATGCAAATGCAAACCACAAACATTTGGAAATGATGTCATCTTGTGCACCTGGGTTCAGTTTTCGCACAGAACAACGAACAACAATGGAGGACATCCATCTGTGTTCTGTCTGAGCTTCTTCACCTCGTCAGGTTATTTGGCGCGTGAAAGTAAAATCTTGTGGTTGCGGAACATTTATGGCATTGGAGAACACTTTAAATGGCTCTACTCAGTTACGAAAATACGACAATGGATCAGGAAATTTGCAAAGTTTCACCGCCTCCTACAGGCCTGGCATGCGCACTGCATTTAGAAAAACGTTGGGGATTTTCGACATGGAGATAAAAATGATACATTTTCAATAAGAAAATATGTGCATCCACACACATATTTTCGTGGCATCACAGAGAACGCTGCAGTGAGCATGCCGGGCCTGTCGGTGGTGCTGTAGCGCTGCCACAGAACGACGCTAGAACTATGCGCCATGTTGTTTTGTGGCAGTAAGACACAGGTGGGTTACGGAAAGAAATGGAGCCACAACATCATTGTTTAAAAAAAATAATAACAAAAGAACATGCATAAAACGTAAAACTGTCCTTTTGAATTTTGTCCTTTGTAGATAATCTAATCTTATTTCTGTGCGGACAGGGCCTTTGTCTGGGAATCAGCTCCATAAAAACTCCACAGACTGGAATGGTGGTAGCTATCAGCTACTTCTCCGGTTGACCACATGACCACAGCAAGGAAGCTGTGTCTCCATCCAAAACCCTGGAAAAACTCCCCAGTGGCTTGAGATTTAATGTTACTTTGAATTTATTCAGCTCAACCACTGAAGAAGAGAAGTGTCATTGCTTACTTTTCCATCTCATAATCACGTTTTTGAGAACAAACTTTTTTTTGTGAAAAAGTATGTCAAAAAAAAATCAAACACACAAAAAAAAACTTCAGCAGCATAATAAACAAGTATCCAACTTCTCCTCCAATAGCATAAAAATCCCTGTATTCAGGTTAAAGACATAACCACAATGATGCCATTTAGGCTATGAGCTGGTCGGACTCTGATGGGGCTAAAGAGAGAGAAGGATGGGCTCCATGCAACCGTGTCCCATAACTCTCTGGACTGGGGTCAAAAGGCATTTGGCCGTAAAAGCCCGGACAGCAACCGAGACAGACCCTCTGACCAAACAGGCCCCGTTCCACTCTCTCTCTGTGCAGCCTCTAATGTCAGCTGGGGGAAGAGGCCTCGGCTGTTTAATTTTACAGCACAGTGTCATTCTGTGTCGCGGGCAGAGCCGCACAATGCACGTATTCATCCGGCATGAACAGGACAGTAATGGACCATTTTTAGCACATGAAGCAAGAAAGCCCAAAATGTCTCATCACAAAATAATCGGTTCTTTCAGTCCCCAGCACTGACAGCGGTTATTATTTTTATTTTTTTAGCATTGTTATCACACCTGCTATGACTTCTTCAACCGGATGATCTCATAGCGTGCCACAGCTTATAGCAGTAATTAGGAGCGGTGACAGCCAAGATGCCATTTTTGCTGCAGAACGTGTTCGACGAGCTCAACAAGAATATAATACTCCATTGCCAACACGAGAGGTCTGTTGCTTCACAGACAAAAGGCCCAGTGCTGCATGGAAACCAAACAACCGAAGGCTAACGCTACAAAAAAACTGCCAGGTTGTTTCTTTAACACTTGGTTTACGCTGCGAGGGACAGGCGTTGGGTAGAGTCAAGAATGGGGCACCGAGACTCATCATTCCTACACAGAATGCCATAATAAACTACATACAATGATCAAACCAGAGTTCACTGAGTCTCTTCTACATAATGAATCAATAATAGATGATAAGATTATGCATTATAACAATGTTAGTGTGTCGTGCGTATCACAAGCTATAGCTAGCTCAGAGATCATCTGATGTGAATGTGAAACATAGCTAGCTAGCTAGCTAGCTAGCTATGTTTCACATTCACACTTTCACCTAAGAAACTGTTATTACCAAAATACATTTTTGTATGTCAATAAAAATCTTAGACATTATGAGAAGGCTATCTTTATTGTCACATAATTCATTTTTACCTGCAAGGTGGGACGGTTGTTAGCGCTGCTGCTTTTTCTTTGAGTATTGAGTATAAAATGATATGCTATAACAATGTTAATGTCAGTAGTTTGCAGTGTAGCAAGCTGTAGCTAGCTATCTTTAAGATTCACAGTTTCATATAAGAAACTAGCATTACCAAAATACTTTTTTTGAACAAATGTTTTAGACATTTTGATAACACATCTTTATTTATGCACCTTTCAATAGCACTCATTCCTATCGGCTAGATATGCAAACAAGTGGTAGGCACTTGTTTGCATATCTAGCAAACAAGTGCTAGATATGCACTTGTTTAAGCAATTGACAACCTTTTTTGTCTGCCTTATGTTGCCCCCAGGCAACGACGCCCTTGGCAGAACGCCATATTGCCCAAAAAAGACTCCCTCCTCTTCCCCCCCAAAAAAGACCAGTGGCAGTTACAATTGTGATGAAATTTTAATTGCAATCTGCTTCGTGAGCTGTGAAACACCCCATGTTCTGGATGTGTGAGACAGAAACTGTTTTCGTTTGACGATTTTCAAGCAGTTTTACCTTTTCCATTCATGCTCTGCAAGGATTTTTTTTCAGCTGTTTCAGCCATGCTGAGGGGAGCTGAATGAAACGGTCTGGGTGGTACCATTATGATTTAGGGGACACTCGTGTTACAAAGTCCGAACATACGCGGCTCCATCGTACAAGAAGACATCGGGATTGTTGTCTGGTGTTTCTGTTTGATGAGTATGTCATTTAATTCGGTGTAGGTGTGATTTAAGCGGCAGAGGTCGGTACTGACACGCCACCTTTCTTACCCCCTCCCTTTGTCGGGTTGGTCTGCGCCAAGATGATGTCTGAGCAGCCCTTTAAAGCCGCTGCACTTCCGAGATGAACCGAAGAGGAGCTGCGCCACTCAGTGAGGAGGACAGACAGCCAGACAATCTCTTCTAAAGAAAGAAAGAGAGAGAGAGGGAGAAAAAAAGCTGAATCTTTTAGCCTCTTGACAGGCTATGCTGACACAACACATCTGGAATCTGGGATGTTTTCCAACTTGGAATCAAAGGAGATTTCTTTTCGTCTCGATCTATGCGGGACGCTGCGTCTGCAACGAAGCAGCACCCTAAATTAGATCTTCCATCAAAAAAAAAGTTGTTGTCTTTATTCTTTTTGAAAGCAAGCGTAAAGAAAACAAGTGCAACCGGGACTACTGCCGTAAAACAGGAATGGTTTATCCTCCCGAAGGTTTATTCTATATCGAAATGGATCAAGCACCACCAGGTAAGTCAGGGTTAAACTACAGGCAGCCATTGTCTTGGCTGCGCTGCGGCTTCCCTAAAAAAAAAAAAGCCATCCCTCTCTTCCCGTCCTTCTCCTTTTCTCGAAGCATCGTCTTCTGTCATATCTGTAATAGAGATGATTAAATGCTGCACATGCAGGCGGGTTTAATGACCGTCTCCCGGGTGCCGCTGCGCTCCCCCAGCGGCGTTGCCCGGGCATGCATAGCGCAATTCACTTGGCAATTACGTAATACCCTCTTCGGAGGATCGGGTGCAGGGAGCGAGCTCGCGAGCTTGCTCTCCTTTTCTTTTGTCTCGGCGCGCGCTCGCCGGGCTCGCGGTGACGGAGTCGATTCAGGAGGCTGCGGTCGGCTTTGCTTCGGCATTAGCCAGAAAAAGAAAACAAAAGGAAGGGGGAAAACTAAATAAATGTGAGGAAAAGAAGTGGACTCAGGGTGCGTTAATGAGCGACTCCATGAAACGAGTGCTTTGTCCTCCTCCGCAGCCAGCCGTGCTTAATTTGTCCGCCTGCTCCCCTGAAAGTAGGCTACAGGCGAGAAGCGCAGACTGATAGGTCTCGTGACGAACAGGTCCGCTTTGTGGTTTTATTATTTGTTTTTAACCATATGACTATTAATGCGTCATTGCACTTTTATGACAGTGACAATGGCTGAGATTAAAAGTTAAATATTGTAGGCCATTACAAACATTACAAATCCACGTTTGTTGAAATTGTCCAAAGGCTCGCATCATTTTTAGACGCAGTTAATGAGGCGGCTTTTGATGTGCGCGACATGTCTCACCACCCAGGGTGGTGTGGACCCAGGGGGCGGCAGAAGAACACAAGATCAACAAAAAGAAATAGATAATAATGATGTGTTTTTTTTTGTTTTTTTTTTTGGGGTATGTTTTATTTGTGCCTTCCTGTTCAGTGAAATGCACATAGAAAATTCAACATTCCAAGTCACGCCAGTTCAAATTCGGTGCAAAGTCAAAGTTGGAACAGATAGATTTGTAAAACTTGTGGATAAAATAAATAAATAAATTCTTGAATTTCATATGCACATGCTATCCAACACTAACCCAATCATTACTTTTTCCAGTTCATCATTTTGACATTATATATATTTATATTTTAATTTTACTGATTATGTATGTAAAGGCGCCTACATATATGTGTGTGGAGGAAGGGGCATAGGTTGGGACTTGAGGAAAACTACCAGGGAAGGAAAAAAAAAAAGCTTAGTATGGGTCATACTTAATACTTAATTATGAGACATTGCATTGCCCTCTCTGATCCATTAGCAGGGATGTTGATTTTGGCAGTCGGGGGCTTAGCGTTCTGGCAAGGGATCAGAAAAGAGACAAAGACGGACGAGGTGGTTGCGCAGAAGAAAATTTTTCAGACTTCCAGAGTCTCACCGCATTCGTGCCTCCTGCACCTGCCTTTTGCTTATTTTAAGGTCAGAAAAAGAGGTGAGCGGATGCTGCGCGACCGCCACATTTTCTCCCCCCCGACCGCCTCATGAAAGGCACTTTTGTCCAGCCGTGAAATATACCGCCCTTCAACTCCTCTTGATGCGGTTCGCCCTACTTTTTATACGTGTAATGTGTTTATTTTAAAGAAATGCTGACTCTTAGAATTTTTTTCCCTCTCTCTCTCTTATATACCTTGAAAATGTACACTATGTAAACTTAATGGATAGGAGGGCTAGTCTGAATTATAATCCAGAGGTTTTCCACACCTGTCGGGACAGCTGAAGTCAGCTTCCAAGAAGCAAAATTAAAGGAGAAAAAAAAAGCTGTTTTAGTCTAGTAATAATTACTGTTCCCACGTTTTGTGCAATTAAAAATTCCCGGTTTATCACCACCACTTCTGAAGAGATAATGACCCCCACTCAGAGTCTTCCTAATGATTTGGCCTCCTGACATCTGTTGGAAACATGCCTGGGCTTGCCCTCAGATCCTAACCAGTTTCATCATCTGAGGGTGTTTTAAAGAAGTGGGTGTGTGTGGTGGTGTGAACCGGAGGACTTAATCTGATGGTAATTCCTTTCACCATACATATAAAATGTAACTTTTTTTCGTGTGTGTGTGTGTGTGTGTAGCTCTTCCTCCCCGGTCCACAAAGCCAGCGATGAACAACAACAACAGCTGCCTTTCTCCACCCGTATGTTCGCTTCAGGACGCCGAATGGTACTGGGGAAATATAACAAGGTAATGCAACTTTTTCGGGATGAAAAATGTATTATTATTTTTTATTTATTTATCCAGATTTACTAAATCTGGTTTGTTGGAAAGTAAGACCTATGTCTTCTGATTTATCCACAGGGACGAGGTGAACGAGAAGCTTCGCGACACACCTGACGGCTCCTTCCTGGTGCGGGACGCGTCCACGAAGCTGCAAGGAGATTTTACTTTGACTTTACGGTATGTTAAAGAAAGGGGAGGAAAAGATGGAGAGAAATCTGTCCAATCTGACCGTGACTCTCCAATCTAACTCTCTGCCTTCCAAATTTTTTTTTTCCACCATCGCAGGAAAGACGGACACAACAAGCTAATCAAAATCTACCACCGTGACGGGAAGTACGGCTTCTCGGACCCCTTCACATTCACGTCGGTGGTGGAGCTCATCTGGTATTACCAGCACCACTCGCTGGTGGAGTACAACGCCATGCTGGACCTGATGCTCATGCATCCCGTTTCCCGTTTCCAACAGGTCAGCAAGGTCTGCCACCGTTAATACGTCCTACCATACAGACGTTTAAAAAAAACTGAAGTGAGTGTAAGTTGTACGTCTTTTGATTGGCTGTCGTTTTGGACTTCAGGTGAAAGAAGACAGCGTTGACGTTGCTGGCAGAAAGCTCAAAGAGGTCCACAATCAGTACCAAGAGAAGTCGAAAGAGTTCGACCGTCTTTATGAAGCCTTCACCAAAACCTCGCAGGTAACAGGCTGGTTTTTAGGAGTCGGCATCTTTCGTTAGGACGACAGTGTTAGGGCCATGCAAAGAGCAAACGGAGAATTTAAAAATAACATTACTAGGATAAAGTCATGACATTATGAGAATAAAGTCAGTATTGCGAGAATAGTCAATAGTTTGAGAATAAAGTCATACAAGAATAAAGATGAATTAAGTCGTTTTCCAAGAATAAAGTCATGCGAGGATAAAGTCAAGATAAAATTTGAATAAAATAATATTTAGAGAATAAAGCCAATGCTACAAGAAAAACGTCGTACAGGAACCAAGTTGAAATGATACAAGAATAAAGTTGAAATACTTTGAGAGTAAACTCATAAAACTACCAGAATAAAGTCATAATATTACAAGAACAAAGACAGTATTACGAGAGAAAAGTCATAAAAGAATAAAGTTATAGTAGCCTATTACAAAAATGAAGTAATAAAATTCTAAAAATATTTTATTCTCATTGTATTTCGACTCTGTTCTCGTATTATTTTTGACTTTATTCTGGTAATTTTTTTTTCCTAATGTGGCTCTAATACTCTGCGGTACATTACAAATGTTTTTTTTTTTTAATCTCATAAATCTTTCTTCCTGTCTTTCAGGAGATCCAGATGAAGCGCACGGCAATAGAGGCCTTCAACGAGGCGATGCTGATCTTCGAGGAGCAGTGTCGCGAGCAGGAGCGATACGGAGAGGAGTTCGAGAGGAACAGTCTATCGGAGGGAGCCGACAATGATTTGGAGAGGTACTTAAAACATGATGCGGCTTTAAAAAAAAAATGTAAATGCTGCTCCCTCATATTCATCTTAGTTGGATCCGTGACATTTGCTTCCTTCCTCCCTTCGTAGCTTTCTGATCAATTACGAAAAGCTGAAGTGCCGACTTGGAGAGATTTACGACAGCAAGCTGCACCTGGAGGAGGACTTGAGGACGCAGGTGGAGGACTACAGAGAGACGGACAGGAAGATCAGCAACTTGCGGCCTGACCTCATCCAGCTTCGCAACATCCGAGACCTGTATCTCAAGTGAGTACTTTGTCCCTGGCTACCCATGGAAGCCCTTAAGACAAACCAGTTTGAGTTTTGTTGACGTTGTAGATTTAATTGGGGAAAAAAAATCCTATGTTCTTCCAGCTGGCTTAATCACAAAGGAGTACGGCAGAAACGCATAAACGACTGGCTTGGGATACACAACGACAGCCTCGATGAGTAAGTTTCAACAAATGCTCTTACAGCCAGAAAGTTGTGCTTCACTTTTAGACATATATATTTATATATAGTACGATTCTTGGTCTTCCAGCACATACGTATTGAAGGGAGATGAGAAGAACCTACCACATCAAGACGAGGCGAGTTGGTTCGTCGGGGAACTGAGTCGAACGCAGGCGGAGGAGATGCTTCAAGGCAAAGTTTCCGGAACGTTCCTGATCCGGGAGAGCAGCAAGCAGGGATGCTACGCCTGCTCTGTTGTGTGAGTATTCAGCAGCTGTGGCTACTTTTGATAAGATCCTCACTATGGGTGGATTTAATGCCATGAGAAATCACAATGCTAAGACCCCTTAGTAGTTCTTGTGAAAATGTAGTCTGTCTAATAAGGGACTTTCCAGTTGTTGTTAGCAGGTGCTGTTAGCATGGACCTTTGTCTGGTAAAGTCTAAGCTGTAAATGAACTCAGGTAAACAGATGTCCACGTTAAGATTGGCATCCTGTTCATTCAGTTGAAACTAATTTTGAAGTAAGGAAGTTGTCGTTTAGCTGTGTTTTTGTATTGACAGAGTCGGCTAGCAGAGTGCTAGCTGGGCTTGGCGACAACACTTAGCTACAAAAGGTGTTGATGAAACCTGCACCGTTCACCAGTTAGTCGTGTGGAAGCATTCTGGGTATTCTGTTGAAAAGTCAGACTGACAAAATTTCAATGATTTCTAAGAACTAGCTAACAGCTAGCAACCACAAAAATTTGCAGCTGCTACCAAGCTATTGCAGCTAATCTAAAGGCCTGTCAGGCTTTTTTTAAATTATTTTTTTAGGCTCAGTTCAAAAAACCTGGTCTGACACTTAAACACTCATGTAAGAACGCATTTAATTTGACTTGTGAACACAGAGAAAATGGCATTGCTCAGAGGTCTTTTATTTATAAGCTCCACCCTGAACACATAACACTGCAAAAACACAACATTTTTGGTGTAGTTTCCAGTACAAATATCTCAGTACACTTGAAATAAGAAAACTAACTTGCATTAACTTTTTAGTAAAAAAAAAAAAAAAAAAAACAGGAGCTTGTTTTAAACTAATAATTTATTATCAAAAAAGTACTAGCTACACAGGCAGATTATTTCACTAAGACATTTTTTCCTTTGTGTAGGTGAAATCTGCCAATGGAACTTGTACTATTTTGTCAATATTACGGAATTATTTACTTTAAACAATCTTGCTGAAAAGTTATGTGTAGGTTAGTTTCGTCTTCTTTTTTTTTTTCAAAGTGTAATGATATGTTTGCACAAGAAACTAGACCCAAAGCACTTTATATGCATTGTATAACCACACCTGTAGAAATCAGCCATGTTCCAGACGGCTGTTGCTCAGTGACGCTTTCTGTTTTCCGCAGCGTGAACGAAGAGGTGAAGCACTGCATGATCTACAGTACTTCCCACGGCTACGGCTTTGCCGAGCCCTACGACGCCCACTGCTCGCTCAAAGACCTCGTCCTGCACTACCACCTCCACTCCCTAGCGCAGCACAACGACGCCCTGGACGTCCGGCTGCTGCACCCCGTGCACGCCAAAGCGGCGGACCCTGCTTCCCAGCACTCCGACGAACACAAACTGTTACAGACTCCAAAACACATGCCACCGGGACTCCCGCCCGCAGCCCCGGAGATGTGATCGAGCGGCAAGAGACTTTCCGTCGCGTACCCTGTGAGAAGGACTGCGTTATAAAACGGTGCATCGTGTAGAAGATTTGCACTACCGGTGATTCCATCAGCTTTCGCCAGTGGGATCTTGCAGATTTGAAGTGGGACCGGAACTTGAATGTCAACTTGACTGTTTCAAACTGATTTTCTACTTCAGCGTTTCAGCGCCGTTTGTTCAAAGGCCCTCCCCGGGGCCACCCTTTCTGTCGGGTTGTGGGGCTGTGGGGAGGGGGAAATCCTCGACCAAGAGTTCGTCCACTGGCGTCGGGGGCGCTGTGCCCTCCCAGTTGCTGGAAATGTCCATTTCCGACATTGGAAATCGATTCAGCACTTCAGATTTAACCAATATCCCAGATGTATTGGGGTTGCGACTATAAAGTGCATTTGTGAGGGGGGACAAAAAAAAAAGACACGAGGTCGGTATCAGTTAGGTGGGTTAAAATAAAATGCCACATGTGAATATGTTAAAAAGAAAAAAAAAAGAAGTCATGGTGCATCTTAACTACTTGCCCCCCCCCTTTTTTATATAAAACTATTCATATACAATGGATAATTATGTAGCATTAACATACTGTAGAAAACCATTGTAAAGGCATACTCAATGTTATTACCCATTGACCAAAGCACTTAATAGTGAGCAAAAAACGACATCCCTGTTTTAGTGTGTGGTAACTGCATTTTGGCAAGGGTAGGGCGCCGTATGTACACCTGCTGACGTGCTGATCGAAACATAATCTGAAGTACTGTATGTTATATTCTGTTACTCAAAGAAGTATAAGCTTTTTGTATTCTATATATATTTTTTCTATAAACACGCCACAAGATGAAAGCTTGAAGAAAGTGCAATCCAACAGTATTTCTATTGTTGCAATGTGTGACGAGAATGACGGAGGTGGCTGACGGTGTCGCTAGTTGGCAAGAGGTTGACATTTGCCACAAAAAAAAAAAAAAAAAAAAATGCACTCTACCCCCCTGACCCCTGGTGGTTTTTGTTTTATTTTATTTTTTAAATTTTGTTTATTTTTTTTCGGGATTGCGCGGCCTCCGATGTTTGTGTGAACTGCCAGAGGTCCGGAAGTATCCTGCCTCCATTACTTGAATTGTGGCGTTGCTCTAGCTATGAATGTTCCTTTATTTTTTTTGTTTTCTTAACACGCAGCCTACATAGCTTAAGAGGAAAGGAATCCATGTTAAACTCGGCACATTTTTATTGTTTTTGTTGGGTTTTTTTCCAAGGTAAAGGACAACTTTGTATAGAGATGCCATAACATGTGTTGCTCATGTTGGTTGGTGGGGAGGAGGTTGATGACGGATCCTCTTGAGAAATTATGGAGGACTGAGGAAACATCCTCGAGGAAAAAGCTAAGCAATGTGAGATCCTGGCCTTTATCTTGCTGAGAGACAATAAACTGAAAAAAGTTTTGTCAACTTACGGAGTCGTCTCTGTTTTCTTTCAGAGTCGTTGCGCGCTTTGTGATTAAAATTGACATTGCAGAAAGAGCTTCAGCGCTCTACGCCAGATGTGTTCAAATGTCAGCCCGTTGAACAACAGTACAAATTTTGACAATTATTTTTTGTCAAAAAAATTCATTGACTTTTTTGTTTTGTTAATGAATGAAATTTGTGATTTTTTTTTATGGACTAATTTTACTGAATGTTCTTGTTGCTAGGTGAAGACTAGCAAACCCTTTTATGGACTTACAGTGGTTAGTTCTTTTAAATTAAATATTCCATGTTTTATCTTTCACTGAGCAGTAACTCACAATAAAAATATTATTTCTATGTTATGGCCCCTCACAATTTTGCAAAATGTTTGGACACCACTGCATTACATTGCAGGAATTTACATAAGTCAGAGGGGGAAATTATGAGGAACCTATAAGAGTGCTTTAATTTGTCACATGACTGTTTGTGGACATTTACTCAAATCCCCTTTTGGGGGATTACATTTTTGATAGCTTAGTGCAATTTTATGGCAACAGTGAATCATTATGGAGTCATGTTATTTCAGAAGTACATTAAGGGTTATATATAATACACCGTGTTCCATTCATCATGATTTCCCTTTGATCAGTTAAAGATACATTTCATGTTGGCTGTGATAAAGTAGACGTCAGGCTCTTAGGTTTTTATGCGCTGAAGAGGACAAATGTAGAAATCACACTCCATGTTCAGTATCAGGATGAGGATAAAGAGGGTGAAATGCAGTAAAAGGTGCTGTAATAGCCCGAAATTCACTGTAACCAACATTTAATGTCTCTTTGTTAAGCTGTAAATATCTACACTAAATTATGAAGAATAGCTCTACAAGAGACAGTGTTCTTGTTTTCACAGCAGAACGATGTTGCCTTCAGGAAACATTCTGACAAGAACATGCTTCTATGTTTGAATTTTTTTTTTTTTTTTTTACAAAAAAAGCTAATTGTTTTCAGTTGTGCATTATGTTACAATGTTACCTGCTTTAACAAACCCCACAAAAACTTTTCAAAAGATCTATAATGTCTTTAGACTATGCCCTATTAGTCTATTTTAAAACACAAAAGCACTCAAGACATTTTAATAATGCATACCGTAGATGGTTAACACATTGTCTAAAGTTTGCCGTTTCTCTTTCAGACATCCACTGAAGTCTGAAAACCCTTTTTTCTCGCCCACAAGAGTTCAGAAGGCTTTGGGGGCAGCGGAGGACACTCTGTGGACAGATGTGTGGGTTTTGGGGGGGGGAAGAAAGAGAGGAAGTGATGAAGACAATGACAGGATGTGTGCGAGGTCTCTGTACTCTAGGTGCCATTAAGTCACCGGAAAAATATGTATACCCAGCTAGCTGTGCGAGGAATGCCATATCTTGAAAAATAACTTTCACTTAAACGCTTCGCTGAAAGGAATGCAGGAATGTCATTTTCCACATTGCCAGCTTTAGAACATCCCGGGCTTCCGTCCCACGTTGTGTATTCAGCAGTCGGCCCCATTGTTACCTGATAACAGTTAAACTGTTCCGAGTTTACAGACCGGGCCTCTGCGTCTCAGAAGAGGCCCGGTCTGTAACCCATTGCAGAGATTGCTGTCGATGACCCTAGATGACACTACTACAGGTCCTGAGTGACCTCAACAACAGGTGGCCTCTTTCAAGCATCACATGAGGTCTGCATTCGGTGAGGATTAATGAGGCACAGTTCCAGGGCACGGATTACTCCTCGTTACCTGTGTCAGCTTGGAAGGCTCTGTTGGGATTGACCATATGCACCGAAGATAGATGGACAGGACAAAATGTACCAAAGGTGAGTCATCCTCGGGCTGCGTGAGAGTCCAAACTGACAAATAGGGAGTGGGTGGAGGGACAGGAAAGAGGAGGGACAGGAAAAAATATGTTCGGGGAATAGATTTCACACGTATTTGCCGAAGTCAACTTGCTTAATAAAAAGCCAGGCGTATTTTAGTGGGAGGCTGGTATTTTCTAGGGTTGAGTTTTGTAGCTGTTTGGGCTAGCTTCTAGCATCTACTGCTACATGTGCTAGAAGAAAAAGGTCCACATTTGCAGGGTGTAAATTTTACACCAGACAAGTGTGGATCAGGAAAACTGTAGTGGAAAACTGTAAGCTCTTTAAACTGCTCACCAGAGCTGTCCAGTACTGCATACTTTTGCACTGATCCAGTACTAAGTAAATACAGGGCCCGTGTCCCCAACACCATTACTGATACAAGTACTTTTTATTCAAGTTTTAGTCAAGTTATCCTTTGAATGGTTTTGTTCAAACCTACGACAGAATATGGACAAAGTTTATCGACATCCAAAATTTTTTTTTATAATATACTGACATGATTTGTGTGCATTTTTCCTGAACAAACAACTGGGTTTCCCACTATCGCCCCTACCACCTGGTTTAGCAGGTTTTCTGGAGGAAACCCAGCACAAAGTGCAAAAACTTATCATTTGAGACCAAATCCAAACCAATTTCATTTTTCTGATAGGTTTGAGAAACTACAGCACAAAAATTTAAAACAAATTCAGGAGGCAATCTAAAACTAAACCATTGATCTTACCACAGTAATATCCGATACTAATACTGACTTGATATTGATACATTGATAGATGTGCAGAGCTGGTGGAGACATACCCCAAGGACTTGCAGTCATACATCCCAGAGCAAGGCATGACTCTGGGGGGTCTGAATACAAATGGATACCTCACTTTTCAGACTTTTATTTGTAAAAAACATGGTAACCAGTGTAGACAGAATCGGCCCTTGGCAGATAGAGGCTTGTCATCTACCATTTTACTAGATATAGAAGAAAACTGATGTGGTTGTTGCGTAACAGCTCTGCTAAACAAACGACTCTTGATGATGTGGTTTGCAGCACCATTCTGCTGTACCGAGCTCGACCCAAAGTTGACTCTGGAATTTATCCTGGCTTCAGTAATGGAAATAAGGGGATCGAAACAACACACCCCCCACGTCACAGAGCCCTCCAAAATAAACACGCCGTTGAATCAACTAGCATTTGTTGTAATTATGGTAGGGATTCTTCCTCTGTGGTCCCCAATAGTTGGCGAACTGATCTCTTAAAGGCCTGCAGTTAGATTAAATATTGTTCTACCAACATTTCAAACAAGACTGGTGTATCATTTTTGTTTGGAAGGGAAGCCAGGGGGAGGGTTAGTGGAAAAAGAAAATAAACCATATGCAAATGTTTGGGAGCAGAGATTTTAACTATCAGAACACTTTTGCCAAGGTCTGAGTTAATTTATATTTGCTCTTTATAGGGTTATAAAACGATCTAAATCTGACCTCAAATTGAGCTAAACACACATTAGATTCCACAGTCATTATTTAGGAAAAAAAAATCTGAAGCCAAAAAGAAACTATGTGTGAACAACTAATTACATCCTTTCTGCCTTAACAGCAGAAGCTAAATATCGCTAATCAATTGATCATTAGAAACTGAGACGGTATCCAAGGGGGTTTGGCAGTGTGAAGGTCAGGACTCATACTGGTGTTATGTTCAGCATAAGAATTTTTTTTTCTTTCTGAAACAGGAAAGTTTGTCACCGTTTGTGCCCTTCGTCTACATGGAAACAGTGTTTTAGGAGATTCTACGCGTTTGGGATTTCTTCAAACAGGCTCCACATTGAAAACTTTACCCTGGTGTATTCATGTAGACAGTGAAAACGCCTCTTTTGCGAAAACCAGACGTATTAGCTTTAACTTGACCTATGACCTGAAATGCGTCATAAGCATCGTAATGAGAGATTGCATGTTTGTAGATTCCCTGATTGATTAACTTCACAAAAATATCTGTACGCTGTTCTATTTGACGGAAAAGAGAAGGCTGACGAGTGACATATTTCATGTTTGCATTTTTGTTTTGTTGTTGTATTTACTACTAACTTTGTGTGGAGTCTCTTTACTAATGTCCTATACTTTATGTTTAGTGACTATACAGGTGTAGGGAGAAAAAAAAAAGCGTTTTGGACAGTTCTCTGTGTTTTGGTGTGGATAAAAACATTTCTGGAAACGACCGTTATTGTTTTTGAAACTGGAAACTGTTTCCTTGTGGACATGGTCTGAAAGGGAGGGAAGGTATAAGCAAATAACCTCAGAGAAGCAATTGTTGCTACCTATCAATCCGAGAATGACTAAAGTATTTCAAGGTATGGATGGCCCAGCAATTTCACCCAGAGGTTGTACCGTGCAATACCCAAACAAACTTGGGTGTTTTCACGCCAGTATATTGGGTTTGATTGGGGACCAAACTTGCAACATTTGTTACATTTTCAACTGGTGCGGTTCACTTTCACGCTGCAGTATTTCAAACTAACCTGAAAACCTGTTCCTTCACCTCACCTGTGGTGGGACTGCATCAAGGACCACTGAAGGAAATGACACAAAAATCAATAAAGAAGATACTGAGCGCAACTTCCTTCTTTAAGAAATGTAAACAAAAATCGAAGTGGAATCATATTTTAGAGGTCATAAGATTTCACGTTTGTCGTTGGTAAAAAAAACAAAAAAAAACATGAGGCATTTCTCCTGCTAGCGCTAGAGTCGTGAGTTTGTTTTGGTTCTATTTACCCAGAATGCCCTGTGCAACAGTTCGCTTCTTGCTTTTAGAGCGTCCACTTGTCCACTTGGCGTTCACTATGCATTTGAAGTGTTCACTTAAACTGAACTTAGGTTTTTAGGCGGACCAGAGTTCGCTTTTTTTGGAGTTCCATTGCACATTCACACCTCTCAAAACGAACCGGACTTTCTAGATAAACGAACCAGAGTTTGCCTGAAGCGAACTATGACTGGTGTGAAGGGACCCGGAAAAAAAATATCCAAGAGGTCTTGTTGGTAAGTTCATTGTCAATGTTCGTAATACTGGTATTAGAAAAGCACAGAATAAATATGGTTTGTTTGCAAGGGTTGCCTGGGGGTGGGGGGAGATTGCTGCTAAACTACTACTAAAGTTGGAACAAAAATGACTTCTAGAAAAGTCTCTTAATTCCACCCTCTGTGTCTGAATTCATTATAAAAGGTCTTGTATTAGTCATTCATTCAGTTCTCTCCTTTAACCCTTTTCTCCCTCCCAGCCCGCACGGCCCCCCGTCAGCGAGCTTCCTCCTTTAAAATCCTCACATTTTTGCCTCACAGCTCTCGATTTAAATTGGTTCTGACTGACAAAGAACGGGGGGTAGCAGGACGAATTACCTTTGGAGTCACGCCTATAACACAAACACACACGACCAACTGTCTCGCAGGCTTTTAGAAAAATAGCTTTTCGTTTTCAGTTCGGAGGAGCCAATCGAGCTTCTCCTCTCCTCTGTCTCTGTCCGACTCCACACTTTCACGCTCCGGGATCAACCAATGGGAGTCAGAGAACGCGCTGCCCCCTCGGCCAATCAGCAAGCAGTTGCTATGTTGAAGGCAGAATCGATAAGGATTTTTTTTTCCCCCCTCTTTTTTTTACAGCCTCACGTTATACCGGGCTTATAGGCTGAGGGCAGGAGATCCTGTTGCTTGCCAACCACCATGTAGGGTGCAGACTAGACCCATTAAACACTGCAGCAGAGCCACAGCTCTTTTGTATCACCACAAATAAAACTTTTCTGCTGGCTGTGTGTAATAGTTTAAGCTGTTCGTGGAAAAAAAAAGTTAGGAGGGATATTAGATTCCAGTTTGTTTGTGCTTACAACAGTGCTTACAAGAGTTGAAATTTTGACCGAATGTGAAATAACCCTCATTCATCAGCTGCAAAAAAAAGATAATTTAAATGAAACTATATATGAGTGCCTAATGTCAATATCCTAAAGTCATCTGTATTTGTACACATTTTCAGCAACACTTTATATCATAAAAACATCATACAGTCGACAATTACTGTCGTCAAGTTCTGTTAAACATTACGTTTTACATTACAGCACCTTGTGAAAGTATTTACACCCTTTCAGCTTCACTTTTTAATTAACAACTGTGTATACTTTAAAGTATTTTATTGACGGGGAACGCCAAGTAAAGCGTAACTGTAAAAAGTGGATGGAAAATAATTCAATTTTCTAAAATACTTTACAAATAGGTGTGGCATGCATGTGTATTCATCCTGTTAACATAAATAAAACCCAGTGTACCAACTGTCTTCAGAGATCATCTAAGTAAATAAAGTACACTTACTGTGTAATTTTAATAGGTGTAAATCAAGCTATCAAAGACCAAACTACATCGGGAAGGACACTGGAGTGTCCTTCCCGATGTAGTTTGGTAGCACAGCCACTAAGACATCGTCATCCACCGTGACACACCCTGGCCATTGTCTTCCTACCCAATTCCACTAGATTCACATCTCCATTCAGTTATCCGTCTGCATTTTCTCCCATTGACTTGAATCCCCTTTGGTGGAATTTCAACCGGGCCAATCAGTGAACAGAAGGAGAAGGAGAAGTTGTAACCCTCACATTGATTTTCTGCGTCATTTTAGAATTGTAATCAGCCTGTTGTTTTAGCAATGACAGTGGAGAAAGTGAACAAAGTTGTTCACTCCATCTTAGCCACGCTTCCAAATATTGAGCTAACTTTAATAGCCATGTTATTCAGCTCGATACTTCTGCCTTCGCAGTCGAGGATGGTTGTTTTCAGCGCAGGCAATTTCCGTTAAGCTACACATGGTCGAACTGACATCATGGTTAAACATTAACGATTGGGTAAAATTTAAAACCTCAACACAGTTCACGTCTTGAGCAAGTAATTGTTTCTCAATAGACCGTCTGTACGAATCGAAGAGTAGAACAAGGGGGTTGGTTTTTACAAATCTGACCTTCATGGAAAATTAGGAAGAAGAAAGCTATTGCTGAACAAAAGGCATGGCAAGTTTGCAGTTTGCCACAAGCCATTTAGACTATAAAGGAAACGTGGATGAAGGTACTTTAGTCAGATGAGTGAAATTCATAGTCTGCATATAAAATGTGTTGAAAAACTGAATCCACTATGAAACATGAGTGGAAAAAATGGTAGATGGGGCTAAATACACGGCAACCCTATAGATGAACACGATTGAGAATCTGGCTAGATTTGGAAAACTGATGTTTAAAGATACTGTCCATCCAATCTGACAGAGCTTGAAGTATTTAAAATTAAGACATACTGACGTTTGTGGTGAGAAAAGATGAAAAGTTCAAAAAAGATTAATTAAATCAAGTACATTCACTGGCATTTCATCGTATTCTCTCGGTTACTTCAGAGGACAAGGAAATAGGCCACATTGATTTCACTGACTTTGATTTCAGTAACAAGCTCACATCTGTCTGAGATGGCATAATGCCGTCCGTTGTCAAACCATAAAGAGAAACGTCAATCCAGATCTAGCACAACCCAACCAGATTTGCAGGCGCCAGCTTACAGGCAGGGACAGGAGGCCGATCCCACACTTTCAGAAACCACGGAGACCAGGACATCACCAGCTACGGCTTGCATGATTCCCTCCTAATTCAGTAAAAAAAAACACAAAAAAAAACACTGTGTCCTATTTCTCAAGAAGGGACAGCAAGGAGTAAGAGGATGAGGAGAAGGAGGGGTTCTAAGCAATGACTTCAACAGAGCATCTCACCGTCCCTCAAGCTCTGAGGACAATCTCATTGTGGGAATTCAGCTTTTAGATAGATTAAAAAAGACCCAGCGGGCACGTGGCCGGGAAACTAATGTTTCCAGCGCCAGTGCGGGAGAGCAAGTCGCAACTTTCGAAGCACAAACACCTCAACCGCTTGCTTGCTGGTGTGTGCCGGTGAAAGAGTCCGTCAAAAACGAGGATGGGTTCAGGATTTTACATGTCGAGGGCCAGAAGACTGTTCTGACAACAGAATATTTACACCGATGCTGGGTTTTGCACAAATTCTCTCTCTTAGTGGTTTAATCTGACGTGGACAGATTTCACTTCCGCCTATCCGAATTCTCTCTCAGGCAGTTTTATCTTATAGACACTATCCGGTCGTTCCTGTAAAACTCACTTTAGATTGTCATCTGTGGAACATCTGATTGAAACGTAAAGTAGTTAAAAGAATGTAATGATGTGCATTTGCATACATAAGATGTTTAATTTCATATTCAAACATACACTTATTAGAATTGGCACTTCTTTTTTTCTTCAGGGCACTTCAAAAAATATTTTGTATGCTTTGAAATCCTATAGTCAATATGGAAATACCTATTGCTGTGTTTTATTATCCGTGTAGCTACATTTGTTGGTGGAAAAACGAGCAATCCTTTGAATAGTACCTATAAATATATATATTTCCCTCTCTGGTTGAAATAGCCAGCTAAACGGAAAGCAATGTGATGGAAAGCTCAAGTATACCCTGTACTAAAAAGAAAAAAAAAAAAAAAAAAAATGAGAGACCAGTAATTGTGGTAGCTGATTTCCATAAGATGACCCTGACGCTGTTTACTTTGTCTCCCATTGAATGAGAAGTTCTGGGAGCGAGACGAGCGATCACCACAACGGAGAGACTTAATGACCGGTGATAATATTATTATGTGTCTGACCATAAAAAAAAAAGCTCTGCAGTGAAAGAACACACACACACACACACACACACACACACACACACAC
>NW_006800006.1:1628818-1679071 GCF_000485575.1 Poecilia formosa | reverse complement strand
CACACACACACACACACACACACACACACACACACACACTTAGTCCATGTCTACATCACTATAAACCCATTAGTGTGTGCAAACATTTTCAATCTGAAGCTACTTTTCAAGTTTAGCGTCAGTGGTAGAAAATCTGGGCGTTTGAATGAAACGTCTGTCAACTTAAGGCGGCCGTGCTGAGATGTCAGGCTTGCTGTGAGCATGCATATAACATGTGGCACTGCAAGCTGAATGGAACCGGCGGTCACGCTTCAATGAACCACTGATGAGGCTCTTGAATTGCAAAGCAGGGGCCGATCACGTCACGACTGCTAAAAATAAGTTGCTCAATTAACACACAAGCATGCAGAAATCATGTAAAAAAAAAAAAAAAGAAGAAGAAGAAGAAGAAGAAAAAGTAGTTGACCGGGAGATGAGAAATAGGTTGGAGTTACGTAATGTTTTTCCTTTGTCACTTTAAAATTAGCCGATTATAAGTAACGGTTATTATCGATTGATCAAAAACTCGCCGTTTTTAAACCCCATATAAGAAAAGAAATTTGACCACGATAAATTGTTTCAAAAGCAAAAAAAAAAAAAAGACTAATTCAAATTTTTTAAAATTTATTTTTCATTATTTTTGTGACTGTTCTTCTAATTTCCCCCTTTTCCTTAAAAGTGTCTTCTTTGTTGCCTGAACCGGTAGCAAGCGATCATGCTTTTAATTAAAAAGAAAAAAGAAAAAGAAGGAAACTAAATAACCAAAGGAATATCAACCACTTTTAGAGTAAATCTGTTCTCACTGCAAGACAACAAAACTGTCCTGTTTCTCCCCCAGGCTACCAGTACATAATATGGTTTTAAAAATAATAAATAATAGTGACAGACAGTAGGTAAATGTTTTAGACCTAAAATGCCCTTGGAATATGTGCTTTTGCAAAGCAGAAAAAACCCGAAATAAAAGATGTCAACATTGCATTTATTCAAGTCTAATCAGGTCAAAGAAAAAGTCTGAATTTGTTCAGGATTAGCAGACAAACTTGAAGTTAATTCCAGCGATGGGTGTAGTTCCCTGAGTGGCCAAACCAACATTTGCGTTTTTATTGGCTGGCCCTGGTGCCACCAGATATCCTCTTGTGTGCCAGTGGCTGTCTGGTGACACACTGAAAAAAAAGAAGAAGAAAAAAAAAGCTGGCAACACAAGTGAAGTGACAGATGTTACAGGACTTGTATTTCAGGTGTGTGACTGCTCATCCTCGTGAGTGTTACAATCTTTTCTTTTTTTTTCTTCACCTTAAAGATGAGATTTCAGAGTGTACCAAGCAGCACTTGAGAGTGTCGTGTAGCAAGTTTCCAACATAATTCAAAGTAATTTGATAAAAACTAACCAAAAAAACCCTTAGTTGTGTCGCAGTAGGCGAGTGTTATATCAGTGTGTTCAGTAAGGAGGTGCAGCTGGAGGGAGGGGGGATACAGCCAACGCCAGAGAATAACTTCTTCTTAAATTACCATTCTGCTGGGGGCCAGAAAGGCAAGAATAACCTGATAATTTACATGTTAGGTTCCTGTGGGTTGTTCTCAAGGATTTTCTTTTCTCCAGCAGGTTTTGGAAGGGAAACACTGCCACCTGGCGTTGGATTCTCTTATAATCTTTTTTAAAATCTTTTTTCAAAGTTTTTCCATTGATTCCCAACGAGATTAACAAGTCATCAATATTTTAGTCTATTTTGATCACTTACTTCGGGGATGTCCAAAGTGTGGCCCAGTGGCCATTTTGCAGCCCTTGACATTATTTTGTTTGGCTCCAGACCAGAAGTTAAGAATGGTAAAAAATTAAATAAAATAAGATAAAATAAAATAAAATAAAATAAAATAAAATAAAATAAAATTGGTCAACAAAATAGAAAACAAAATTAGAAAAATGTCTATTTTTCTTTTAATAGTTCAACAGTATAAAGTCCTTTTTATGTTTTTGGAGCTGTAGTTATGTACAGATTTCATTAAAATGTTGTTGGTAAAATAAAATAATAATTAAAAAAACCAGAAGTGTATTTTGTATTCTTAATTGAATAAATTTTGTGGCTTCTTAGCGGTTAGAATTTTGACCCACAGCCAAACGTTTTCCAGCGTTTAGAACAAAAAGTTAAAACTGGGTTCAAAGCTCTTCCACGTTTGCTCTGTCTCCTACTTGCCTTTTTTCTTTGTGGGAAACACTGCCACCTGGTGTTGGCTTTGTATCACAAACCATAACATACCAGGATAACTAAAACAAAACAAATAGTAACATTTAGGCATGCTTATTTCAAGAAGTTGAACAACGATTAGTTTACTGTAGTGGGCAAAGGTTTTGTAGTTGTTGTTTTTTTTTAACAAACTATGTTGCTCATTTTTACAAAAACAGTTAAAAATTAGTTTAGGTTGCTGTTAAATGTGATCAGAAATATATGTTACTAAATCAAACAGTTCCATTTCCTCTAGCATAAAATTGCCTATGAGCATAATTTGACTGATTTTATTATTTTAAAGGGAAATGATAAAGACAGCGATTATGATATTTGTCACTTTGTTGAAATTAGAAGTCCAAAATTGTAGCGTTATAAAGGAGCACTGCTGAAAGTTATTCTTCTTTCGTGAACTATGATAAACCCTTCAACATCGTTGACCCACATTGGGAAAATTCAGCTATGAAAGCATCAAGGTAGTGTGGGCGCATGGATAGCAACAAATTAAATAATAATAATAATAATAATAATAATAATAATAATAATAATAATAATAATAATAATAATAATAATAATAATAATAATGGCACATTTACAAGATAAAAAAAATACTGTAGCGTTATTAAAAAATAGCATACTCAGATTAAAATAGCATACTTAAAAAAAAAAAAGCTGAAACGTGCTTGTTTTTTAGCACGTTTGTATAAAATGTTCGTGTATTTCAAAACAAAAGCCGCCGGAACTATTGTTGTGTTTTTATTTTTTTTATTATTAAACATAAATAGACTGAAGAAATTTAAATGTGCTAATGTATTCGAAATATTGCAGTTCATAAAAAGTCGTGGTTTCCGCATGGTTTCGGTCAGCGTCAAGGCTGTTTGCTAAGTCTCGATGTTAGCGGGTTTGATTAGTGATGCCTAGAGACTCAGACCGACGCAGAGGAACCCGGAGGAGGCGGATTGACAGTCTGCAGGGCGGCGGAAGTTCTCCGCATCCTCAGCTGTAAACACACCGGTGAGTTTCAGCGCAGAAACGAGAAACTACATGTCTTCCTTTTGAGTCAGACTCCTTATTTTCATTCGGGTGATATTCTCGTCTGTCGGTGTTCGGCTGTCGAAGCGGTGTCCTGTTAGCTAAATCCTCGACTGCTGAATAGAATTATGTAAACACACACTGGTGGGTTGGTTTATCTGTTAGCATGCCTGGCTAAAAGCAGAGACAAGTGTCATTTTTTTTTTTTAAATGTGCAGCAGTGGGACAGAAAGTGACATACCGAGCCTTGCAAAGGCATTCGGACCTTTTAACATTTGAAATCTTGTCACGTTGCAACCACTGGCTTATTATATTGGGATATCACGTGATTTCGTTAATACATAATTGTGAGATTTAAGGAAGAAAGAGGGGGGAAAAAACAGAAAAATGTGATGCATATTCAACACTTTTGCTGCGTTATCTGAATTGGATCTAGATCTGGACTTTAAGCTTTTTTTTAGCACTTGAGTGTGCTTCCATACAACCATTCCACTGTTGCCAAGGCGGCATATTTAGGGTCAATTCTGGAAGCTGAACCTCCACTTCAGGTTCAAGTCTTCTGCAGCCTCTAACAGGTTTTCTTTTAGAGGTTGGCATGTATTTAATTTCATCAACTCTCACCACCTTCCCTGTCATTGCTGGGAAAACCCCCCCATCCCTACACCATGATACTGCCACCACCACAGGGACGGTACTTTTATGTCAGACACAGCGTTATGCCACAACT
Source organism: Poecilia formosa (assembly GCF_000485575.1). Lineage (NCBI taxonomy): Eukaryota > Metazoa > Chordata > Actinopteri > Cyprinodontiformes > Poeciliidae > Poecilia > Poecilia formosa. The sequence continues at coordinate 1,675,111 of NW_006800006.1, read as the reverse complement.
CTTGCTACTTTGTGTTGCTCTTTTGCATAAAAAGGCAGTAAAGTTAGATGGTGACATGACAAAATGTTTAGCTTTTGATGAAACAGACAAAAATGTAACGGTCTACCTGGTGGCAGAGTGTGGCTTGTCTGTTTCTCCTTTTTTTTTTCTTCATTAATTCGCCAATTAGTGCCTACAAAACAAACATTCCAGACTAACAGATGCAAGTGAACAAACAGCAGCAACAAAAACATGCATAAAAAGATTAATGGACACATTTAGGACAAAGACGAAACATTACTAAGTGGTATCACAACAAAAATGGAGTCCTTTAACAAATATGGGTTAGAACTTAGAATTATTACTATTTTTAAATTTTGGTAGTTATTTTCAGATTTAAAAAAAGTTATTTTCTTGTTCTCATTAGTGTAGGTAGGGTCACACATACATTTTGGATAGAAGTGGGAAAGAAAAACAACAACAACAAAAAAAACAAAAACAACAGAAGACAGAATAAATAAGGAAACAAATTACGGAGAACCAAAATCACGTTTTGTGATTTTGTCAGTGTCGCATGTTTCTCCTTGACGGAGATGTGTTTTCCTTCCTGCTCCTGCTGGTATCGCGTAGAGACTCCTCGGACAGGAGGACGCCTGTCTCCATGGTAACGCAGCAGCCTCAGCTGCCATGTCCTCCGTCTCCGTGTCAACGTCGGCCGTTTGCGGCCAGGACGATGCTGCCACCGCCGCCGCCGTCCTGGCCTCCGAGCGCTACGCCAGCCTCATCCTGGCCCAGATGAACAAGATGCGTCTCCGCTGCGATTTCTGCGACGTGGGGCTCAAAGTGGGCGGACGCGTCTTCAGGGTCCACCGGCTCGTGCTCGCCGCCAGCAGCCCCTACTTCTCCGCCTTGTTCTCCGGCGGGATGCTGGAGGCGGAAAAAGACGAGGTGCAGATCATCGGCGTGGACACGGAAATCTTTGAGATTCTGCTGGACTTCATATACACAGGTATGTCTCTATTTTTTTATTTATTTTTTATTTTTTGTTTTCCTTTTCTCGAGCATTCGAGGTTGGGTTTTGTTTTGTTTTGTTTTGCGACGTTATCTGATCTGTTCCTTTCCTTTTTGTTTGTTTGTTTGTTTTTCTTTAGGGGCGATCAGCGTCAGCGTGGAGAACGTTCAGGAGCTGATGGTGGCTGCCGACATGCTGCAGCTGATCGAGGTGGTGTCGATATGCGGCGAGTTCCTCAAGGGCCACATGGACCCCTTCAACTGCGTGGGCATCTTTCAGTTTCTGGAGCAGATCGCCTGCATGGAAATGCTGGAATTTACCGAGAACTACATCCACGTTCACTTCCTGGAGGTATGGGGATCGTCCATCCACTGTCTGTCACAGCGTTTTCTAAAACAACAACATGCCCAAAATCTAATTTAGTTTTCCCCAGCAATTACAAACTCTATGTCAATAATCCTGGTATCAAAATAAAGCTAACATTTTATTAAACTTACTAAGCTTAGTAAACATATTCTTGCATGTCTAAAATTCCTTGATTTAATTTTTTTTTTAAATGCCCGCATACCCATTAATGCACTCACTCACTCACTCACTCCCTCTCTCACTCTTTGGTTACCTAGCAACAACCTGTTGAGTAGCCGGCACGGCAACGGTTTCAGGTTTCGCCTCATAACTGCTTAGGAATAAACAAACAACAACGGCGTGGAGGGGAAAATGGATAAAACAGAAAAGATCACGCCACCAGTTTGTTAGTATTTCTGATATTTAAAACAAAAATTGAAGCAGTAGTTATCTATCGACCGATATGAAACCTGTATTTATCCTCCAGCCCTATCAAACGTCACTTTACTCGATCCAGTCCAACAAATATAAAATAAAAAAGTAAGACATTTATGTTCTTAAATGTTTTTTTGTTTTGTTTTGTTTTTTCTTTCCGACCGTGCGTGCGTATCGCCCGTGTCCACCGCCTCCTTCAGGTGTGCGTCACGGACGAGTTCAGAGGCCTGTCGAAGGATCAGTTGGTGAGGCTTCTGCGGAGCGAGGAGCTGAGGATCGAGGACGAGTACCAAGTGTTCACGGCGGCCATGGACTGGGTCCTGCACGACGTGGCCAAGAGGAAAAAGCACGTCGTTGAGGTGCTGGAGGCCGTCCGCTTCCCTCTGCTCTCCCCTCAGAGACTCTTCAAGTACATAGAAGGTGAGGAAAGTAGGTCATCAGCACGTAAAGATGATTTTTGTTTGCAATACGGCTTCAGTGAAGCTGGAAGGTTTAGTGCTTTCATTAGTTTATCCTTATAAAATGATGACCTCATTCTTGTTATTTTATTTATTTATTTTTATTACTATGGCCCCTATTACTCCGTCGTACCTTAGATCACTGTAACAAGTCCGATTTTCTTGAAACAGATCCCTCTCCCCTGAAAAATGCCCATTTCTTCTCGTTTCTGAACGAAGGTATTACCGACTTCAGCCTGCGGGTGGCACTGCAGACCCTGTTGAAGGAATACACCGAGGTCACAAAGTCTCCCAAAGAAAATAAGCTGCACAGTCAGCTCCAACCAGCAAAGACGAGACCCAGAAGGAAAGCCAGGAAGTACCTCTACGCAATAGGTCGAGATCTATAAACAGTACCAAAACCACACAGCCCACGATAACACTGAAATAAGACGAAACCCAGAAGTGAAACCGTGAATTGCTTCTTCCTGCCAGGCGGCTACACCCGGCTGCAGGGCGGCCGCTGGAGTGACAGCCGGGCCCTGAGCTGCGTGGAGCGCTTTGACACCTTCAACCAGTACTGGACCACCGTGTCGTCTCTGCACCAGGCCCGCAGCGGGCTGGGCGTGGCCGTCATGGAGGGCATGATCTACGTGGTGGGAGGTGAAAGGGCCGTGCTCGCTCTCTAAAGTCAACTTCAGAAAATGTGCATTTATCTTATTTTTTTAAATGTTTTTTGCCTACAGGAGAGAAAGACTCAATGATTTTTGACTGCACAGAACGATATGACCCGGTGACGAAGCAGTGGGCCGCCGTGGCGTCTCTGAATTTCCCTCGATGTGGAGTTGGCGTGTGTCCCTGCCACGGGGCGCTGTACGCACTCGGTAAAACGCCACGTTACTGCTGGGAGCACACGACGGCTACAAGGGTCGTTTTAGATGGAATCTGTCAAATTATTCAAAATATTATGAACGACACAAAACGCTGACAGACACCACAGCTGACAAAGCTGTCGAAGCAAAATGGCAACAAAAACCATTCATTTATCTTATTGTATCGTTTTATAGGGCGGAGTAAGACACAGGTTAGTGGATGACTGTGAAGTGGGCAGAAAATGGTACAAGGCTTTCAAAATTTCTTACAGAAAAAAAATGTCTGGAAGTGTGGCTTGCATTTGTTTCTGTTTATTTCAATGCCCCTAAATAAATGGAAATCTTAAATTAGCACAATATTTTTAAAAGCCACGTACAATTTTCCTTGTCCTTCACAATTTTGCTCTAGTTCGTGTTCGTCTGGTGCCTTAAATCTCAACATAATACATTAATGTTTGGTGTAAACGAGACAAAAGGTTAAAAAAAAGTACAAACTTTTGGACGGCACAGCGAATGGATGAACCTTAACCGATTGTAGTTTTCTGGCCTTTACTGATTGGCTTTTGAGTGAAAGTTGCTAAATGTAGCAACAGTAGGGTGACATCATATAGGACAGCTGCTGACTTTTAGGTAGATAAGATCGTTTTCACAAGTATCGGTCGATTGCTGATCTCCCAAATTGAAGGGATCGGGGCCGATTTATTGGTGCACCCCTGATCTTAACCGGCTGAAAATGCCGTCTGCTTGCAGGTGGTTGGATCGGTTCGGAGATCGGAAAAACCATGGAGCGATACGATCCGGAGGAAAACAAGTGGGAGGTCATCGGCAGCATGGCGGTTCCCCGATATTACTTTGGCTGCTGTGAGCTACAGGGTCTGTTTATTATTTTATTTTTTTCTCTGCTTTTAGCTGAAATTAGATCCTTTTTTTACATGATTTGGAATAAAATGCGAGAAAACTTATTATTATTATTATTATTATTCTCAGGGTTAATCTATGTGATTGGTGGGATCAGCGATGAAGGAATGGAGCTGCGCTCAGCAGAGGTTTACGACCCCATCTCGCGTCGATGGAGCGCCCTGCCGGTGATGAGCCAGCGTCGAGCCTACGTGGGCGTGGCCTGCCTCAACAACTGCATATACGCAGTAGGAGGCTGGAACGAGGCGTTGGGCGCTCTGGAGACGGTGGAGAAATACTGTCCTGAGGAGGTGAGGCGGGATTTCCTACTCGCCGTCTCATATCTCTGAGGGCTTTTCTCACCGCGTTGTGATGTGTTTTCCCCCAACCGCTGCAGGAGAAATGGGTGGAGGCGGCCCCGATGTCCACGCCACGCGCGGGCCTGTCGTTGTCGGCCGTCAACGGGCTGCTTTACGCCGTGGGCGGACGCGCCGCCAGCAGGGACTTCTCAGCGCCCGTGACGATGGACTCTGTGGAGATCTACGACCCGCACCTGGACACGTGGACCGAGATCGGCAACATGATCACCAGCCGTTGCGACGGCGGGCTGGCAGTCCTCTGACGACCGCCGCTTTGAACTGTGAACATCGTGGGAGGCGAAGGAAACCGTGGAAACGTTGCACCTTAAAACTCCAAAAAAAGAGGGTTGATGTTGTTTCTACGTGTCTCCTTTTTTTAACTGCACAGCTCTGGAAAGTGCCAAACCGCTCTTCCTATCTTTAGTAGGAGTAAATCATTTTACTTGAAACAGAGTGACATCAAGCGTGTTGTACAAACTTTAGACAGGGCTGACGGGGGCAGTTGCCCAGGGCAACAGGTTTTGGGGGCACCCCAAAGATTTAGGATGTTTTTGTAATGAATGCATGTTTTACAAGCATTGTACCTTATGTAAAACTGAAAGGCCCATTTGAAGTGCAGAGTTTTAATCTTGTTACAATTTTATTGATGTATACAATAGTCGAATATTTCAAAATTTTGAAGTTACAGTCCATCTTTTTGTGACATTTTAAACCATCTACTCATGCACCTATTAATGTACTGTAATTTGCATGAGTAAAATTGTTCCCTTTTTTTCCCTTTTTTTTTTTTTTTTTTGAATAAGTCACCAAAACTGGCCCTAACCTAGGGGCCCTGATCCTTCTAAATCCGCCCCTGCTGATCAGATGAAGCAGTTTTTCTTTCATTAGCTCCTTTGTCTCAGACTTGGAGGTCATCACCACTTTGTGGTTTCTGTTGTATGCAGTGCTTCTACGATGGCCGACAGTGAAACCATTGGTTGTTCTTAGTGTCAGATTCATTTATTACTGGAAACTTGATGGAGGATGGTCTCTCTATTTTCACTGGATGATTATTTGTACATAATGCTGCTGTAAATATTTATTATTTATGTTTACTCCAGTCGTAGGTGGGCGCCGTTACATTTCAACTCTGATTCTGAAATACCCATTAAAACTTTTCCCACAATCTGTCACCTTACAACCACAAAACCTTGGTGTGTTTTATTTGGGTTTTTCTGGAAATGAAAGGAGAGGTTGCATGCACATGTAGAGACTGACATTTTTACAAAAATGGCTCCAATTCAGCCAGATTGGGTGGAAAGCATCTATGAACTAAAAATTTTCCAAGTCTTGCCGCATATCGTTTCAGTTGGATTTATGTCCAGGATTTGACTAGGGCATGAAATGGATTTGTTCTAAACCCTTCTGTTGTTGCTCTGCCTCCATGTTGTGGATTTCCTGCCAGAAGGTGAAGATTCACGCTACCAATTTTATCCAGCTTCTTGTTCCTGCTGAAGAAAGGCAACCGCTCGCTCCTGGAGCCGAGCACAGATTATGTTTAAAACATTTAGTCCGTTATGATATCAGGTTTTCAGGCTTGATATTTATTTTTGCGATTATTAATGAGCCTCTCATGAACACAGCGGTGGTTGATTAGTTAATTTTAAGCTCCTGCTCTGCTAGTTATTTTAGTAATTGAACCGAAACGCACAGAATTGCGCAACACCTTGATGAAACAATAATCACTGAGATTATTATTTTTGTTGGGTCATTAATTTGAAAACGTTTTGTTGACTTTTTGTTGCTGTTGTTCTTTACTAAAGTTACGAACGTTTTCATAAGCCAATCAGAGGAGGACGTGCTGGTCTCAGCCTCCTGGCGGCGTTCAGTTTGTCACCTAATGCCGAGATCGACTCAAAACCTTCCACGATCGACGTGTTGCAGCCCTGATCTAGCAAAGCAGGAACAGTTCAGAAACAATATGAAATGGGGAAAGGGAGCTATTTATTAACTGACTAAGTCGTGTTTTGGATTGTTCTTGAAAAACTAATCAGTCACGGCTGCACAGTGAACTCATTGATTTTTTTTCCCGCAGACAGCCGCTCCCATCTCTTGCAGGTACTGCGTACCCCCGCTAAATCTTTTAGGGGCACGCAGTACCCGACCGTACCCTCTTACCTTCACCCCTGATTACCAGACACAAAGAATATTTGACAGCACGGAATAAAAATGTTATAATTTTTATTATTTTTTTTAATTAAAGTTGCTCACAATTTGCATTTACACTAAAAGTGTCAAATTCTGCTTTCAAAAATGATATAGATTTGTGATTGTTTATTAATAGTTTCTGACTGCCTGCTAAGGCCATTTCAAAAAATTAATTGCATGATAAGTTAAAATGAGCTTGACAATTTCCATGATTAGTAATATTTTTGATGGGGAATTTTATTCATAGAGAAATTATAATCCATTTTATGTATGTTTTCGGTTGTGTGTGGTTTTTATTTCTGTTGTATTTACCATTTTTGATTGTATTTAATTTTGGATATTTAAAATATCTTCTAGTTCCAGTGTTAAGTGTTCTTAACAAAATTAAAGTTTATTAGTCTTTGAGAGGGCAAACTTGCATTATTATGCCATTATCGATATATTACCTAAAAATAGTCTCAAAACAATATTATTGTGTATCACAATAATTTCTGAGACTATATGTCATACAGAAAGTATTTAATTTTATATGTTCAATTAAAAAAAAATAACTCCCATTATTCACTTCTCCACCTCCTTAAGTTTCCTCTCTATGCAGACTTTTTTGAGTATCAACGTGGCAACAAGCGAGAAGGTGGCGACCAGAGTGAGGATGGTCCTCATGGCTCTGAACCAGGCGGGGTAGCCCGGCAGCAGGGTCAGGTCATAATGCAGCGACAGGCCCAGTCCCATTATAACCACCAAGGCTCCCTCTGTAACATTGTCCCTGCAGAGCAGTGCCAGCCAAGCCAGGAGCGATGGCACCACGCTGTTCCCCAGATTCATCCAGTCTGGCTTGGCAGGGCTGCCGGCAGGGATGGCAAAGCCCCATCGGGCCCCTCCGAGGAACGACACTATGGAGGCTCCGTACACCATCTGAGCGTAAGCTACTTCCGGGTAGAAGGACTGGGTGGCAGCCATGAACAGTGGGGCGGAGAGAAACGGGATGAGGCCTGAGAATCCTAGGTAAAGAGCCGGTTTGGGTGCCTGAGCGAGGGCCCTCATGTTTTTCGCCGAGGCGTCTCTTGAATCCCTGTGACACAGACGAGAGGTCACCCAGCTCGCGGGCCTGACGCTCCGACATCCGCTGCCGGATGTGGGTCCGAATGGCGTAAACAAAGCAGTGGATGGGGAAGGAACTAGCAGTGGGGTCCCTGTTGTGTAGCTAGGTGGCCTGAGTGTCAGCTGGATGCATCTCCACACTGGAAGCTAGGTGGTAGGGCACAGAAAAAACATCAACACCACTCCTGTTTCACAAGTTACCACATGTTGTGATATGTGTCGCTAAGACCAACACGCCACTATTTACAGCACCTTCCAAAAGAAGTCAGACTTTACTTCATTTTCCCTCAGTGTGTTATAAGCCTGACGGCCCGCCAGGCCGTACTTGCGCCCCCACCGGGCTACATGTTTTTGTTTTTTTTTATATTTTAAATAGGGTTTTGTTATACACCAATAACAGTATAGAAGGATTAAGCTAGGTTTCTATTTGACGCACTGAAATGGGCTCAAGGGAGTGCATCGTCCCTCCACCAGTCCAATAGCCTCGTGCACTTTTATTTCCAAGTTGTGACGCCGGCTCAGGCACGTCCAAATTTTTGTAACCGTTAACATTTTTAAAAATACAAAATCATAGTGAACTGCGAGCACCCCTACCAGCAGGTTCTGTAGGGGAAAACCTGGACTTGTTAAACTTTTTACATTAAATCTGCCAGCTTTCAGTGGAACAACACTAAACATGCAGAAGGAGCTACTATAGGAAGGTCTATATCAGAACATATTCATGGAATATTCTCCAGAAACAGTCAGACCTCTTTGCTCTTCAAATCTGGCTTTGTTTGAGGTATTCTGTAATAGAAATATCCCTTGCTGGAAGTGGTAGGGACATATCTGAAAGACTTATGGGGTGTAAATGCTTCAAAATAGGATTCTACATAATATAGATGCTGGAACTGAATACAAATTATCCTCACATTATTGTGGTTCCCTTCTATTATTTTCCACTTTCCACTTGAGAATTAGTCTATCAAATTAAATCCTAATAAAAATACATAGACAAAATATGGAAAAGTCCACTGCTATTTTTAGAAGGCACTGCATGAAAACATAAACAAGCCTCATTATCTTACCCCAAATATCATCTTCCTTCCGGATGAAAACCGCAGCATTTCGACCTACAAATTATAAGAAAATGTGTAACAAAAACAGCACATCTAGATTATCTAGATTATTAGCCAACATAAATCTGTTGTTTTGCTCACCTAGCATTCAACCCTGATGCAATACAACGCTATTCAAGTGCAATAACTTTCAGAATAAAGCATGGGCGTCACAGTTACCTAATTGTAACTCTGTATCTTCGCTGCCTCCTACCGGTTTACCCTGGCCAATTTAACGACTGTAAAAAAACGACTTAAAAGGGCCAAAGTTAACGTGAACTAGCTAAACCAGAGGTCATTTTCACCCCGCCACCCCGTCGGTGCTCGATTAAAAGCCTTTCTTAATTCTGACATCGATTTGTCTGACTGTAGACTGGCTCGTTGAGCTGCATTCAAAGCTGCACATTTTCACTGTCCCTATCATCAGCGCTTTGCTTTTTGAATGCTTTTGGGAACACTAGTATAATTTTTCCGGCACAGTTATGCGTTTGTTCCATTAGATAAGTACGAATGCATTTTTAAAAGTAGTGTCACTCCGAAAGTCCCGTTGACGAGCCGTTTAAAACTTCCGCCCGTTGCATACTGACGAGAGTTCTTGAACGCAACACATTTGAGGCTGTTCGAATCCCTTCAGTGCCAGCGCCAGTCGTAAGCGCACCTAAAACCCAAACAAACGTAGACAGCCCGATTTTCGAAAAAGTTTGCAGATACAGAAAGAAGTTGCGTTTGTTGTGTTCACAGAATTCATGTGTATGGGAATTCCTCTCTACTTGAGACTACCTTGCTCCTAAGAAGGTAGGCGCTATCGTCATAAAACACTGCAAGTTAGCTCGCTAGCACTTAGCAAGCTGATAAATGTGTGGTGCTGCTGCTAAGGTAGCCATTTTGAAACTGTGTTGTTCCAACCAAGCCAGGTCTGTTTACCTCTTTTGTATGCCAGTGACAGTTGCTCAAATTGGTGGTTTTATGCATTATTGCAATAGTAAGTACATTTTAAGTCGACTAAGCCAGCTAACCCCACCTACTCCTGCTAAATACTTCATTGTTTTCACGGGCGACTAAACAGGCTAGTTAATGCCAGCTCTTTGCTAACAATTGCTATGCTAACGTGAACCTTAGTTTTGTAGACAGTTTGCTAGCTGCGGAGGTGGGACATAAATGACGGCGCTATATTCCTGTGGTTATTATCAACTAGTTAATGAACGCTGTGGAATATTTATCCCTCTGAAATATGCCACAGCACTTTAAATGATTTAATTTAGCCAGTTAGCTCGGTGAAACGTGCGCGTTAACTGTTGAATTGGGCTGCTGCTGCATCTCCGTGGGCACATTGGGTTTGTTTACGACGAGGAGCTGTTAGCTCAACTATTTTTCTAACTGTGAAACTGACGCAAGTGCATTTTGACCGATAATAAAGTGAATGTATGAGTTGCAAAGTGCTGTCCGCCCGTCCGCGGCCAACTCATTGATGATGAGCTCTTACGTAATGGCTTAGTGTGGATACGTTAGCAAGTCCAGGCTCTCCCTGCGCGTGAAGCTCACCGTGGACATGGCTTCACGAAAATTCAATGAAAGAGACCTTAAATTTGGAGACGAATTCGAGGTTAAGCAGTCGGGTTTCTTCTAAATGAAAACTTCACAGATGATAGCAGAAGTCTTTGAACGTCTGTTTCCTTGAGCACGTCTTAAATTAGAGTCTTTTGGTAAATGTCACACATTTAGGCTGTTTGTAGCAGCTCTAGGGATTTAATAGGAATCTAAATGCTTGATTAAAACCTGCATTTTCGATTTAAAGAGCTGCAAATGTATTCTCAGTTCCACGTTTTATTTCATAGTAGTAGCTGCTTGCTAATGGTTATCTTAGATGTAATTTTATGCTTCTGGTGCTTCTTATTTGACTTTCTTAGGTCAAATAAGTTTTGTTGTTTTTGTTGAACAAGAATTTGGGTGACACATTTTGAATTGTTTATTTATTTATTTTTTCTATTGTAAACACAGGACTCAAAATTATTCATACTCACTAATATGATATGATATGACACCAATCTGATATGTGTTTGGGGGACCGCTGGCTCTTTAAAAAAAATTGTACATTACTCTTTAACTTTGAAAGTCTCACCTTGACTTTTTGTTGGCTGTTTTTCACTGTGGCCAAGCATTTACTGTACATTTTGTCTGGTTTTGTCCACATGCTAAAGTTTCAGTCAAACTTTTAAGGTGACTGAAAAGTTTGTGCTTGAAATCATTGAAAATACTTGGATTTCAATTAGATGTTTTCACAGTTTGCAAAGGGTTTGACTTCTGTATGAAATCCTTGAAAGTGGTTGATATTCAAACGGCAGAGTTTTGCAATAAAGTTCAATACAACGCTCGATTAAAAGCCTAACTTTGGAAATAATCGTTTGCAGTTGAAACCAGATATTTTTGTATACAACTAAAATACATTTTTGTTTAATCTACGTCTGAAGTTAAATCAGACTAAACTGTTCCTGTTTTATTTCAGCTACAATTGCCAAATGACAGAAAATGTAACTTTTTTTTTTTAACAAGGTTTTCTGGTTTTTTTGTGTGTGTGTAAATTTAATTTGAGCAGGAAGGTCAATAGCCTTAACACAATTTGTTTGGATTGTTTCAATGTAATAAATATTCATTATTCCTAATGGCTCAGAAGACTTAGTGATCTGTGTAAATGAAATTAAGGTTGGCTTATATTTTATATGTTAAGCAAAATTATTGAGATTGGTGGATTTATTTTTATTTATTTATTTATTTATTTTTGGTTAAATTACTCAGCCCAGTTAGGTGTTCAGGTTGTGTGAGAGAAATACATTTCAGGACATAACATTTTGTCACATTTTAATTTACCTTGCCCATCTTGTAGAATATAGAATACTATCACAAAATATTATTAAAAACAGTGATAAATGATAAATGTCTTTTCATTTTAGTTCTGTTTTTTATCTCCAGAGTTTTTAAAACTTATCTTGAAAGTGCTTGATGTTGCTCCAATTGTTCTGTGGCGAAATTTGAACAAATCCTGATTTAAAATTTCAAGATTCCCATCAGAAACTGACAATCTGTAACTCCAAGAATAAATTCTTCCTCTCAAAACGTCACATTTTTCATGAAGTTAAATTTTTCATTTTCATCAATTGCAGCCAAACTAAGAACATGTGCTTGGATGGACTTTTTGGAGTTCATTTCTAGCAGATAAAGATTTAGCGACATATGAAACTGAAAATAAATTGTCAGTCGGATCGTTGCATTTCTAACCTCTGCCGACATAATAAATGATCCTGGGTTTGTTTTTGTTTTTCAGATCCAGTCTGTTCCCGTGAGCAGTCGGCAAGAAGAAACTTTCCCCGAAGCATCTCAGGCGCTCGGAGCTCCGCCTTCCAAACATCAAACACGTCGCTGTTTTCCCAGCATTCTCTTCCTCTAACAGAGAAAGCCGGCGATCAAGCCTTTGTCAGGCTTCGTTCTTGGACGAGTCCCAGTTCCCGCTCGGCGACTTTCATGAAGGCTTTCTGACTTTGCGTGTCTATGAAATCAGGCCGAAGTCCTGCGTGTCCTCCAGTCAGAACAGCACACCTAACCACACGGGCATCTTCCAGATGTGATTACATGAGCGCCAAAGCTAAATCCGGCGTTACGATGACTCGCTCAGCGACGTCTCAAATTCACTAACCCGAACTGAAAATCATAGCGATGTAACTTCGCGCCTATACTTTTTTTTTTACCTCCTCTATTTGTCATGTGACTTTGAACGTCTGCTGAATCTTTTTCTTTCGAGCGTCTTTTTTCCGCCAGTTTAATGAGGTGAACGGCGGCTTCCAGCGACCTCCATTCCCAATAAGACTGTCTGTGAATCCTTTTTTTTTTTTTTTTTTTTTTTTTTTTTTTTTTTTTTTTTTCTCCGTTGCATGCCTGCGTAGATTTTAAAAATGATCCGGTGAGAGGCTCGTCGACTCTGTAGCGAACCGGCACACGGTGTGGCAGGACATCACCGGCCTCTCTTTCCTCTGCCTGGAGTAAAGCGGGACTGCTTCACGAGCCTCGTCCATGTTCGAGGACGCACAGTTTCCACAGCAGACTCTTTCCTTCCGCAGAAAATAAGACGGGACTAGCTTCTTTTTCAACTTTTTTTGGGGGGACAAATCACTTCTGGTGTCGTCTTTTTTTTTTGCCAATCAATTTTAAGCCCAATCAAGTTTTGAGTTTCTGTTATTTCACGACAGTAGGAGCAAGTGCTTCCAAAATTGAAGAAGTCAGTTTGTCAGCTAAAGGAAAGAGAGAGGAAAAAAAAAAAAGTTACTGTGAGAGCTTTTATCAAAAGAGCGTGGAAGACGTGATTTAATTCACATTCGAAATAAAAAAAATCTCTTCCTTCTAGACTTTGTTTTCCCCCTTCCTGCTCTTCTGCTGCAAAGATCCAGTCACACTGCTTGGCTAGTTTTTTTTTGTTTTTTTTTTTGTTCTGGATCAACGCTCCAGATCATTCCAGCAGAACCCCCTTTTTTTTTTGACTCCTCTCCAGCTGTTTCATCCTGGACGAAGGGATCCACGTCTGGAGAAAGGGACTGCACTGTCCTGGTCGAGGTGGAGCAGGGGGTTTCTTTGTGCCGCTTCCCATCTGTCAGCGCACGCCGTCTGTGATCAGTGCCAACAGGCCTGAAGGAACCGAGCCCAGCCAGAGAGAGTGAGAGGAGGCAGAGGACTTCAGAGCAACAGACTCTGGGGTAATGTTCAGGTTACACCTCACTAGCTGCGTTTCCTTTGACCGTAGAATTGCACAAATTGGAATTGTGAAAGTTAATCCGCTTAATTGAAACACGGCAAGTTTTTGTACTGGCATGAGGTGGTTTTCTGAAATTAGCATATTTTGGAAAACAGAAACTCTTTTTTTGCGTCTTCGACAACCCAATGTTACTATTGACGGAAACGACAAAGAAGACGACAGCAAGTGGATGGATGATGATGATGATGATGGCGCGGAGTGTTTCTTTTAATCACTTATTTCGTGAGCAAGCTCATTCACATGTGATTTTGATATCGTTCTTAGGACACAGTTATCAACAATATTTTGCTCACATTTGTAATGGAAACGCAGCTACTGGCGCGTGACTCCGCTCTGTAGAAACTGCCGGTTCCAGGAAACCGATTAATCAATAAAATCAATTAATCGTTTTTGAAGATTTAATTTTTGGAAAATTTGGATTTTATTTTTTTTTCTCAAGTTCCCATAGGTCAGAGTAACATTGGTTTGCCCAAGGCGGCCATCTTGTTTCACTAGATACTTTTACAGCTTCTGTTCATTCAGGTCAACTCTACGACGGAATATAAGGGGCAGACTGAGATCTTTTCCTTATTTGATTGCAAGATTACAGTCACAATATTACAAGAATGAAGTCATATTTTTATAAGACAAACAAAGAACGTTAACTATTCAGCATTTTTTGTCATTAAAACGACTTTTTTCTCTCTCATAATTTTAAGACGTTCTGGTAAAATTGCGTCTTTGTTCTGCTAATATTATGACTATATTGTCGTACGTAAAGAAAAGTTTTCGTAGCCTAGCCCTAATACAACTCACACAGGATGAATGAAATAAATGTTTTCTGTCATTTGTAGTTTCTTGGTTAGAAAGGAAATCGTATCTGGTACGAAAAAAATCTGAGATTTAATTTTTATGTCACATGGCCCGGCGCTAACCAGAAGTGGTTCAGCAACTTTTATGTTTTCCTACTCGTCCATTTCCAATGAAAAAGACTTATTTACCACATAAGAAAATGTCTTGCATAAGTATTTTTTGGTAAAAGAATCACGGAGCTAAATTAAACCGTGTGTTTACAACCAAGCTGTCAGATTATCAACTTCACAGGCGCAGCTGCAGCACATCCCGCTTTGTTTCCTGCTAAAAATAGCTTCTGACTTCCCCTTTTTGAGACCTTTTTCTGCAAATCATTTATTGATCCAACACAAAATTACCATCAGAGGCGTTTTGAATAAAGCATGAATCTTATCTTTTCCTGAATTTAATCCCCAGAAATTGATTGTTTCTGTAGATCCTGGCCATGAGGTTTGATGCCTCCATCCACTGACCAGAAACACTGGACCTAAATGGCGCAGCATGACTTTGTCCCTGCCTGGCTTAACTTCTCCACACCCCAGCCTGCCAAGGTAGTGAAGTGTGTGTGTGTGTGTGTGTGTGTGTGTGTGTGTGTGTGTGTGTGTGTGTGTGTGCGAGAAAGGATTGGGGGGGTTTTGCACACACTGCTCCAATATATCTTGGGATCTGAGTGTGTGTCTGCATTCAGAGATAAATTCCCCTCACGGTTGATGACTGCAATCAGTTTGTGGTGCAGCAGAGCCTCAAAACGGTTTTTGGTGTTTTAATAAGGGAAACATGCATACGTGTCAAATGTTGTACTCTGAGTGAAGACCTCATCAGACCAAAGTCGAGCTTGATTTGCTACTTTTGATTTCATAGATTTTTTTTTGTGTGTTTTGTGTGGCTCTTCAGACCCTCCATTGTGACTTTCAGTAATTTTGGTCAAAATGTTATAAAAACCTGTTGACATATTTGCTTATAACATGTATATAAAAGGCTAGTTAAACATAATTTTTTCTGTTTTCATGTAGAATTTCCACAACCAATTAGAACTGAATTGAATAACTGTGATTATTGGAATAATCGTCAGCTCATTTGGTTATTGATTAACTGGAGTTTAGTTTAGTCTCAAAATAGGCCATTTACTGAAAGAACAACTCAGTCAAGAGCAGGAAATAAGACAAAACTGTAGAAATATATAAACAAAGTTTTTCATAGACAACCGTATCTAAATTCTCGGTTATGTGTCTGAGGTTGCAAACAAAAACCTTAAATTATAGTTTTAATGACAGTATTTGAACATGATTTCATATTTCCTCAGGCTCAGTACTCGGTTATCTCCGAGTCGTTGTTGGGAAAGATTTCATTTTTGTGTTAGAATTGCCTTGATCGAGTGGTTCTGTGTCAAATAGAACAGAATGTCTTTACTGCACAGAATATGTGCGAAATAACAACATGATCTGTTTTACCAAAGGATTTGTATTAAAAAGTGTTTTCCTTGCACGGTCTGTGTGTTTAGAGGTAGACAGTGGAAGAAAACCAGGCTTTAAACTTGACTGAGTGCAAAGATTTGTTTTCTGACATGGACATGCATCAAACAGAAACTACAACAGGTTTGTTGTAGTTGTAGTTGGTGCTTTCTTGCTCTGCATGTATGGTTGCCAAATTAAAAAAAAAGTTTTAATTGTAACTTTTTGTCCTTGATGTTGACCCCTTTCACTTTATTCACCTTTATGTTACAACCACAAACCTCAGTGGATTTTATGAAGTTTATTTACATCGCAAATAAACTTAAGCAACAAAGCAGTTCAAAGTGCTTTCACCATGAAACAAGTCAAAAAGTCACCTGTTATGAAGCGAGCAATAATCATTGCATTTTGTCAAAAATGATCAAGCAAATATACATCAGATATATCGGTCAATGTTCAAATTATGATGAGTCAAAGGAAACTTTAAACAGATGAGTTTTTAGCCTTGATTTAAAAAAAAAAAAAAAAAACTCAGTGTTTCGGACATTTTTCAGTTTTCTAGAGGTTTGTTCCAGATTTGCGGAGCGTCAAAGCTGTACGCTGCTTCTCCATGTTTGGTTCTGGGGATAAATGCATATTTGCGTGGTGCAACAGCTCAGTCAAAGCCCAGACAGAAATCAGATTGGGAATTTGTAGCAAGACAATAAAACTTGCAGCAAAACTGGTTCTACTAAATCTGAAATCTAATACATGCCACACGTCTCAGATTTTTAAGAGGTTTTTTTTTGTTGTTTCTTTTTTACAACCTGTGTATAATTCTCTCCCACTTTACGATCACTCACTCCTTTGTGTTGGGCAATCAGACGGAGGCCTAATAAAACACGCCGAGGTTTGCGGTTGTAATTTTTACAGCATGTGAAGAAGTTCAGAGGATGAGACCGGTCGTGTGAAGCGCTGCAACTTAAAGCTGCAGGACCAGTTCTTCGGCTGCTGTTTGGTGTGGTTGGACTTCCTAAAGCCGTAATATTAGAAACGGGAAGCTGCTCTTTGTTCCCGACTGTTTGGCACTTTATTTGACCTCTGGGTTGACTTCTTCCACCCGTCTGTGTTCACATAACAAGTTGAAACTCTAGTTTACTCCTCAGAAGATGTTTTTATGTTGTGGAAGTGATCAGACGGGCGTGTGCTGAGGAACGTAATCTGAATTGACCTTCGGACTTCACAGAACAACGGGTCGATGGTTCGGCTACATCAGAGTAGTTGCGGTCCTGGCTTTCGGTGTGTGTGGTGACTTTTAGTCGTTTAATTTCCTGCTCTACTTTAGATTCCCCTAGTTACTCTTTAACTTGGTAAGTTGTTTTGAAAGAAAAGGAATTACACAGTCAGCAAAAACAAAAAAAATTTTTCCCAGTTTTTTTTGTTTTCTTGCAATTTTTTTGTTCCGTTTGAATTAAAACTTAATAACTTAGAAGAAGCTGTTTTAGCAAGATGGAGGAGCTTGTTTTAACTAAATAAGTTCTTAATATTGATTGAAAATGTATTAGTTCTACTGGCAGATAATTTTACTTGTAACATGGGAAAAATGTCTTAATGAAATAATGTGCAAGTGGAATTAGTACTTTTTAAAAATCAATATTAAGGAATTATTGACTTAAAACAAGCTCCTACATCTTGGTAATAAGTTACTTGCGAGTTAGTTTTGTTTTGTCTCATTTCAAATGTTCTAAGATTTTTTTTATTTTTTATTTTTTGCTGAGATGGATCATAAACGTTTACACGCCATCAAAACCTCCTAAAGAATATTCAGAGAGGTTCACCTTCTCTGTTCTACCGTTTTTTTTACTGTATCCTGGAGAAAATGTCGTTGGATCGTGTTTCCTGGTTGACTGACGCTGCCTTTCTGTCGTCCTTCAGTCCCCTGCTGCCAACCTTGACAAGCAAGGTGAGCCTCACCACCACAGAGACGCCAGACCTGCTGTGAGCCGCCGCCGCCACAACTCCTCTGATGGATTCTTCAACAACGGCTCCCTGCGTGCTCCAGCAGGTAACCCCATCACTGACCTTATTTCAGACTTCCATCTTGGGGTGGGCGATATCGATGTAGTTTTATCACGGTGCTTTGCGGTGCTGTTGTGATAACGATAAAAGTGACGAGAAGAACTATTTACTTCTGTTTTAGGTCGCTGTGTGACTGTGACTGCGTGTCACAGCAATTATAGCCCCACAAACACAAATATTGCTTTTGAAAAGCATTCGCATTTCAATGTAATCACGTTTAATCTGTGGCACATAAAGCAGGTAGGCGCTGCACGAGCCGTATGTGGGTGCTGCGCTAAAGCGGGTGCCAAAACAATGGGCGAAAAGTTATTTCTAGTGGCCGTTTTCTGTATAGAACTGGTTGCGCCTGAGCATTTAATCATATTTTCAGATTTATTGATGCTTTCATTGACCAAATGGTGGAGAACAAAGTGCACCAATACGGACCATTTTTGAGGTTTTCAAACGGGATTAATTCAATTTATCGCAGCGACAATCATAAGAAATTTATCACAATAGATGATCAATGATGCTATAAATGCCCAGCCCTGCTTTCTAGTGTTAGTAGAGAACAGTCCTTTAATCAACACTTCTGAACCGGTTTAGAGGAATCTCTGCTTCGGATGTCTTTGGAGTGTCTCTATAGCAACCAATTTTTCTCTGGAGACTAAAATTTTTGCCCATTCGTCTTGGGGAAAAAGTACCTCAATTTCAGTCAAAATCTAAGATTACTTTATTGATCAATGCAAGTAAAAAATTATTTTTCCAAACAGCAGAGAAATAATAAAAATATTGAGTAAAAGCAAATAGTAGAAAGCATCAGACCGGATGAAGAGGATCAATTTGAAAGTTTTTCTCCATATCCTCAAATGAGCTTGGGTCTGCACTGTGACTCGGCCTTTCTAACTCATAACTTGTGGACTTTTCAAACTAAATGTAGGAGTATCAAAATAAAGGCTAAATGGAAACGTTTTTGTAAAATCTTGTATCCGTTGCCTTCTACCTCACTTCTATGTCCAACTTTGTGTTGGTTTATTATTCTGCATGAACTTTGTACAATAAAAAAAAATATTGGATTCAGCTATGTAATGTTATAAACTATAGCTGGTGGAGGTTTAAACCAGGACAGTTTGTTATTCTAATGTGTTTTTGTTTATGACGTATTTTCAGGTGATGGCTGGCAGCAGCCCTCGCTGCTCCTGAGGCATGACTCTGTGGACTCCGGCGTGGCCAAGGGTGGGCATGGCGGACTGGCGGGGGGCTCCTGTTGGAAGGAAGCTCCCAACTGGCACGGAGCCCCACGTGGCGGCGCCCAGGATGGCCACCACCACCAGGGGCGCCACCCCAAACGGGGCGGAGGCGACAGGGACAGGCAGGGGGGGCACCGGCAGCGCAACGGCAACTTCCATCCCCGCAAGGGAACCTCGTACCAGGACAAGTTCCCCAACGAGGAACGCAAAGACGGCAAGGACGACAAGCTGAACTTTGTAGAAGAGGACTTTGTGAGTTCTGGATGCCAATTTACTAGAAGCTAACTTCAATTTTTTTCTTTTTTTACCGGATGTAAAATGTTTTTTTTGTTTTTGTTTTGTTTTTTTTGCAGCCCTCCCTCAACCCTGAAACAACTGGAAAGTCTGGCACTCAGATGCGAACAGTTGCTCCCCACGCCGGGGTGTGGGGTACGAGAGCCTCTAGTCGAGACGAACTCGCAACGATCAAACGTTTCTGCTGGTAACACGAATTCTCCTGCGTCTGTTCCAGAAAACCCTCCTGTCAGCAAACAGATGGTGTCCAAAATGCTGGTCATCAAGAAGGTTTCCAAGGAGGACGCCGGCACGGCGTTCTCTGCAGGGTTCGCCACTGCTGGCACCTTGCCCACCAACGGCAGCAAAGCTCCCCTCACGGGCTCCAGCGTCTACAAGAACCTGGTCCCCAAGCCTGCTGTGGCCCCCACCAAGGTAGGGCAGAGGGGCCCCAGAAGAGGCCGACATTCTACTTGGCTTCTGACAGTTTACATGCTGTTTTCTCTCAGGATTAGTTACTGTTTACTTACAAAGTTAAGCCTCTACCTTCAGGGTAAACCGGTTTTAGGTTTTAGCTCATTTGGGCCACAGGGGGCAGCAGAGATTCATCAAAACATCTCAGTAGAGGTCTTTTTCTGAACAGTGTCTGGTGTTGGGATGAAAATGGAGGAGTTAATGAAGCTCTTTTTATGTCTGGATCAAGATGCTTCATATTGTTGTTATCAGTTATTGAGCCAGTTGAGGTTGTAATGATCCGTTTCCGCAACTTATCGCTAATAATAATCTTTACAAAACATATATGGTGAGGCCTAAAGCTGACGGAAATATTTGATGTGGTGAAAATGGGGGATAAAAATAAATAAAGCGACTTGTGGTCTTCTCCAGAGCACCCAGTGGAAAGCCGGTGGTAGAGAGATCACCAAGTCTGGCCTTCACATGCCAGGCCGGGATTCAGTCTTCACCAGCCCCGTCTCTGCAGCCAAACCCAGCACCCCAGTCAGCGCACCGCAGCACAACACCCAGAAAGAGGTTAGAGCTGAGCCACCTGACGCTTCTGAAACACAAAGCTGAGAACCGGCACACTGCGAAATGAACCGTCAGAAACGATGAGCGGCGGATATTTGTGTCATTTTGGACAAAGACGCTAAACTTTTCCTGTTACCCCCCGCAGCACCCTTCCAGCACGACTCCCCCCATAGACATCGCTCCCTCCAGGCTGAAGCTGATGCGCCGCGGTCCGGACCGGAAGAGCGAGTTCCTGCGAACTCTGAAGGACGAGGGCACCGGAGAGCTGACGACCAGCAGCAGCCCGGGAACGTCGGGAGAGGTGAGGCGGCCAGCTCAAACCTACGGGGGTTAAGAACCGTCGCTCTTTTCCTTCCATTGTAAAATTATGTGGATTTTGTGGTGATAAAAAAGTTTAAGAGATATGAATGAAAATAAGAGGCAGTATTGTGTAAAATCTGGTTTTAACAAATTTTGCTGAGTAATTGTCTCAGAAATGATTGGCATAAACAATAATATTGTTTGAAGACCTTTTTAAACTGATGTAATGGTAAAGACATGATAATACAAGTGATGTCCTGCCAAAAATAAATACATTTTACGTCCAAAAGAACACTAAACACTAGAACTGGTAAACAAAGCAACCAGAAACAAAAAATAAGAAGGACTCTTAAGTCTCTTAAGTTTGTTAAGTCTCCGTTAACAAAAAATGAACTTGAATAAAAACTGAACACAACATGAAACCAAAGTGGAAATAAAAACTACATTCAACCAAAAGGGTGCAGATTATGAAGTCTGTATGCTATATTGCCCTTCAATAATCATTACATTTAGATAGAGATGTTCATATCCGACTGCCTGATGCAGCGGTTCACTCCTTCCTCCCACTAAGGAAATGAGGAGGTGAGCAGTCAGTGCAGTTGAGCCGTTTTTCATCCAGTGTCATCAATAGAAAAAGGCAGGAAGAAACGACAGTCGCTAAATTAAAATGAGGTCGCTAATTTTCATTTATCATGCGATTAATTGATTTATTGTTTATTGCGACAAACCTAGTTGGGGCCCAAGTTTCCAAAAAAAATTTTTTGCTCTAATGTATCACACCGTATGTATTATGATTTTGTTAACATGTTTTATGCGTTTGTTTGTTTTGCTCTCCTCCCCAGGGTGAGAGCAGCACCCCGGAGCCCAAAGTGTACAGCGAGGAGGTGTGCCACGAGAACGGCCTGTCCTACTCCCTCAGTGACTCGGACACTGAACACCTGTCCAGCTCCCTGGAGGCAGAGCACAGGTGAGGAAAACCGGACTACTGGTTCTGAGTCGCACAAATTCTGGGCGCATCCAACTAACGCTGGGGATCGGTGCAGGTTGCTGAAGGCCATGGGCTGGCAGGAGTACCCAGAAAACGACGACAACTTCCTCCCTCTGACAGAAGATGAGCTGAGAGAGTTCCAAACTAAAACAGAACAGGTGAGGACTGTGAGAAAAAAGAAAATGCAATCAGATATCGTTCTGCTTTCCTCGTTCAGGGTTCATATGGGGGCAGGAAATCCTTCAAAATGATTGAAATTCAATTGGGGGTTTTCAAGGTTGGGAAAGTGCTTGATTTTCAAACTGTACAGTTTGGTAATAAAGTAGAATTTAATGTTGGATTAATACGGGAGCCAAGAGTGGACATTTTACATACATGCTCCCCCCGACCCCCGATAGATTTCTTGATGGTTTTCCTCAGAGTAACCATCTTAAGAGTAACTAGTATTAGTCATACTAAGAAAAAATATGACAATAAAATTATGAGATTAAAGTCCTATTACAAAAATAAACTCGAAATAATACAAAAATAGTTGTATTACAAGAACAGTCATAATATTACGGAATGAAGTTGTAGCTTTATGAGAATAAAGTTCAGCTATAACAAGAATAAAATTGTAATATTGACTTTTTATTTTCATAATGTCATGACTATTCTTGTAATATTATGATTCTGTTTTGCTAATTTTATAAAAATATATATTTTTTCTTGGCGTGACCCTAATACTCCATTGTGTATGTAGTGAACTGAAGCTGTATTTTATCATTTTTTTAGTTCATTTGTATTTACTGCACTTGGTTACAAAAAAATATTTTTTGGAAGTTTTCTGTTTTTTTCCAACTGAATTAGGATCATTTTGCACAGCTGAATCCAAAAATCACATCCATTTTTCTCAATCAGGTCAGGTTTTTATTCTGATTTGTTTTAGAGAAATCCGACCTTCTGACTAAATCAATGACATTTTAGTGACATCATCAGTTCATTTCCATTAATATTTCTCATCCGAAAAAGTTTACCAAGACAGTGCATTAATGAAATGTTATAAACTAGGATTCCTGTAAATTGAATCATGAACACCGATGAGGGTAAATTGAACTTTACGTCTCCATCTCGCTGATCCCAGATTCTCAGGAAACCGTTCCAGATGTGAGAACAAGTCTTGCATTTTGATGCTTATGTTGCTCCATAGGTCAGAAAGTTGACCTGATTGAGCAAAACCAAATTGATTCACTTCATCAAAATGACCCTAAAACAGTTGAAAAACCACAGACAATTTTTTTGGATTTTTTTGGGCCGTTGACCAGTGTTATCTACAAAGTGTGGTGCTGGAAAAGTATGAAAACTTTCCTTACAAATACTTATGCTTTCTACCAGCTGAAGAAGAACGGCATGCAGAGAAACGGGGTTCTCCCCAGGACGCGGGGCGTGACCCTCCACTTCACCCCCTGGAGGAGTGTGGCGGAGGCGCATGTGGAGGAGGGCTCTGAGTCCGACACCAGTAGCAGCAGCCAGACCTCGGACGACGACGACTGCACCAGATCCTAACACGGCTTTACGGAACAAAACATCCAACAAAAACAGCCAACACCACATCCCAGCAAGCAACCCCCTCTTCCTGTCTCATCTTTTCTTTTTAGAGCACCATTTTGAAATTTGGGTTTTTTTGTTGTTTTGTTTTTTTCGTCATTCTTGCACAAGGGAAAAACCAATCATATCCCAGTGAAGGGGGAGATTCCTGCTCTGCCAGACGTTGTTTTCCCTGCGTTTCCTCCTTCACTGCAGTCCTTTGACCTCTGACCCTCCTCCTCCCTCTCCTCACCCTCTTCCTTTTTCTTCCTCGCTTTGTTGAACTGAAGTGTTCATCAAGAAAAGAAGGGCAATGAATGCACACTTGATTCTGCTTTAAACAGACTAACTCATTTCATTGATGATGCTGATGACACATTAATAATGATATTAATAAAAATTGGTTCCTGACAAGCTGATATGTTTCACTATGAATCTTGACTACTGTGGTGTTTCATCTCCAAGCCTCTTTACATTGTCTAGGCCAGTTGTAAAAGAAAAAAAAAATGAAACGCTGCCTTTATTTTGTGTGAGACTACAGGGTTGTTTTTAGCTCAACTTTGCAGAATGAAATGTTTTCGCTTTCTTTAATGCCTTTCTACGAAATAAAAGTGCTCCAAGAAGACACTAGAACTAATGTTTTCTATAGGTTGGAAACTTTAGGAAGTATATGGAAATGTACAAAAACAAGTCTGGGACATTTTTTTTTCTCTATCATTTTAATGTCGTCTGTCTCATTTAAAATAGATTAAGATTTGTTGCTGGAGTTTTGTTTGCGTTTTTCCAGCTAACTGTGTTTTCAGAGACGCGTCCTGTCCGGTTTGAAAGGCTCCAGATTGACTGTTGTAGGTAACTAAGCTCATTTTTAGCTCAGATCTTGGTTATAATTTTAGGTGATCTTAGCTGGAGTTTAGATCAGGCCTTATAAATCCAACACTAGCCCATAGGCATCGATCCATCCCAACTAATTAACATGAACTATAAGCCCAAGTCCAAAGTAAACCTGATAAGACTTTTTTGCTTTTATTTACAGACTATAATTTGTGTAAGCAGTGTAACTTCTCCTGTTTTCGGCTTTGGTTTTTGCATCTTCTAGCTCCATTTTGTTGCCACCGCAGGGTGAGTCCATTGTGCATCTTCTGGGATGTGTGATAAGAGCAGGGCAGTGCTGTTTTTACTTCATATCGCACGTTCTCTTTTGACTTTTCTGTACTGGATGTATTGTAGGCTTGTTAAACATTCCCCAGAAGCCAGAGCCCAAACATCTAGCAAATCTTTCTTTTGCCTGAGTTCAGCTCAGGCCATAAATCTAAACTAATCCTGGAGTTCTTGGCTCCTTTTACTTACTCAGGCTGTCAGTAAAACAAAAATGTTAATTTATCTTAGGGTTCAATGTATTTCACTGTGCTTTAGCAGACCCAACACCTAGTAGTGCAACCCTAATTATAAAATGTTAGGGGATGATTTTCATGTTTTTACAAAAAAAAAGAAAACTTGTCTAAGTGCGTATTCAGCCCCTTCTTTTGAAGCCTCTAATAAAATCCACCTACTAAAGGGCAAGTGTTTAGTTGAATCTTATTGTGGTTCCAGTTTTTCTGTGGAGGTTTCAGGTATTTCTTATGTCCTGCTGTAAATTGGCTTGGTTCATTTAATTTACTGTCAAAGCTAAACTACAGGCAGACTATAATCCTAAAATGGCGCAGAAAATCAACGTCATTGTTTGCTACTTTTGCTGTTCACTGATTGGCCCACTCAAAAATCCACTGGAGACAATCCGAGCCAAGGAGAGGAAGCCCAGACTGTGCTGGAAGCGAGGTACACCTCAGAGCTAGGTTAGGTGTATAATTAATGATTTGAACCAGGCGTGAGCCAAACATTTGGCTTCGCGATGCCTGGTTTTGAACCTCTGAATTTCACTTTCACTCAAACTACATTATTCGGAACTACGTGGGCCCATTTTCGGAGTACAGAACCAACGCGCCCGAGCCGGTCAAGGCGAACGTTCAAAAGCACGAATGTAACTCAGCCTCAGGTGTGAGAGAGAACCTAAACAAAATCTACACACACAAAAACATCATTGCATTATGTTTAATAGCTAGCATTTTACTGCTTGTTATGGCAATAAATAGCTAGAATTAGCATTTTATTGCCAATAACAGCAAAAAAAATGCTATAATTAGGATTTGGAAAAGAACCAGCATGAATTCAAGTTCTTGCGACCAGTTTACCTTTAACATGCCAGGTGTCATGTCTCTTGAAGCACCTGAGTCAAATCAGATCATTAGGAAGAAAGGTCATCCAACAGTCTTTATTAACTTTACAGGTTACAAAAAGGTTTAGAAAAACATATTTACAACAGCAGCAACACGGTGTGCGAGCTGTCCAGGAGAATGTGAACCAGTCTGGCTTCACTGCCTTAAAATGCAACAAGTGAGGAGGCTCCAGGTTCTGTGGTCGTGGTCTTTACGCAGCCAAACCTGAACATTGGAGTTCTGAACTTCAGAGATGCGTCCCCTGAGCCGAGTCTACTTCATATTCTTGGACAGTGAGAATCAAGGAAAGTGGAAGGAAGCCTAAGGACTCGTCACTTTGCCACCTCCATGTTTTCTCCGTTAGCTTTGTGGATCCTGTCGGTGTGGGGCTCCTGGTCGTCGTCCTGCTTCACCCTCTTCACTACAGCTTCCTTTACCGGACTTTCTGGTTTCCTCTGAAAGGAAGCAGAAAAATTAGGCCACCATACCACAGGGCATTCTGGGTAATTTATAAATAAATAGCTTGTGGTCTTTTACCAAAGACAAAAGATAAATTCTGAATTTGACACCACTTCATCTGTTTAAAGTTTGTGAAACACCAAGTTGTGCTCAGTGTTTCCTTCAGGTTCTTGGTGCAGTTGATACAGTGCAGTTTGAAAGAGAACCACACCAGTGGAAAAAAAAATGTAACAAATGATGCAATTTTGGTCCCCAAAGGAACCAAGTCTCACCATTGGTCACAAACCCTGGATCTCTTCAGTAGGTCTGTGGAAAACATCATGTAGCCTATTGCTGGAGATCAAACTACTGTAAGGCAGCCAAAACGGCACCTGGGTTCCACTAATGCCAATTGATGCATATTCTACACATACAAGAATTGGCCAATTAGTAGCAAGAATGAGCCTATTTCTAAATTGTACATATTGTGCTAAATATGTTAATCTGCTTAATTTAATATCCACCTGACAGCAAGAAAATGCTTTAAAAAACAAATACACAAATTTAGGCAGTAAGAGGTTTACAAAATAAAAATCATATAAAAAGGCAATTTATAACTTCACTGAGTACCATCATCATTAACTGCATGTTTGAATTTGCATTATTCCTTGAAGTAACCCAAAATTCCTGTTCTAGTTCGATCTGAACTTTCGGATGGAATTCCTTTAAAAAACTACTTTAAAGGAAGCCGAGGTCCTCGACCTACACCGGGGTCACCGTCAAACGTCTGAGCGCTCACCTTCTTTCTGACCAGGTGGGAGATATCAGACACTGGGACTGTGGGGGGATGTTCACTGGTGCTGTTGGTGCTTTGCAGCTGGTTGGAAAGTGAGACAAAAAGCCGTTAGGAAAAACAACACAAACTTCGGCAGTAAGAGACGCAACTGAAACCTTTAACTTTGCTTTGGACAAATGAGAAACGAACCAGAACTAGTTCAAGTTAAAGTTAGATCATAACACTCCCCCTGCTGGCCATCTGGGGGACATTCCACAATGTTTGACCGATGAGAGTTTTGGTCCTTTCAGGAACCTCCTCTGTATTTTGTTTGGGTTTTAATGCCTGGCCTACCTCAGAGCTTTTCGCAGTGACAGGAAGTGAGTTTTTAAGAAATCAGAAGCTTCAAATATCTTGTTTCCCAGTGTGAATGTTTTGTCCATGTTATTTCAGGAGCAGACTTACTGCTGGACGGGACAAAGAGTCAGCAGGGCTGACGGTAGAATCAGGCAAAGCAGAGGAACTGGAGGCTCCGTCCTACAGGTGGGAACAAAGCAAACAAAAAACTCAGAACAGGAGCTGTGGAGCATCTGTCAGCAATAAGAAGGCAAACATGAGGATTAATCATCTGTGGATTGGTCCAAATAATCAAGTATTCAGAATATAAGCAACATCTTGGTAGGTTATTTCTTTCTTTGAAAGAGCTTCTGCAGGGTTTCACCAGCTCAAAGACTTTGTAAGGCTAGGAGCAGAATTTAAAATACATATAAATAAATCGTATGTGTTGGCCTGAGAACTGGTTATAAATTTGCACTTACCCATGATCGATGTAAAAAATCTGGCCAGCTTCACGCTAGCTAGCCTTCAATTGTGTATTAGTAGCATGTTAGCGGTAGCCACAAGT
The DNA here is from genome assembly GCF_000485575.1 of Poecilia formosa. Lineage (NCBI taxonomy): Eukaryota > Metazoa > Chordata > Actinopteri > Cyprinodontiformes > Poeciliidae > Poecilia > Poecilia formosa. Next base: position 1,647,501 of record NW_006800006.1, on the reverse strand, counting down.
GCCTCTAATCACAGAACGCAGTAAAGACGTCTGCATGTGAATCAAAGTTTTGCATAACTGAACGGCATAAGAAAAGAAAAAAAAAGCTGCATGGAATATAAAATGAAATAATTCTGGAACAAAATGTAATACCTGTGATTAATGTATTTAAGGCTAACTTGGTGAATTTAATGTAATTTTAGACACAAATTTAAGACTAAGGATGCAGGCGACCTGTACTAAAAGGAAAAACCCAGAATAAGCAGTTTGTTCATTCCCAGCTCACCTGAGCCGCCTCAGCGCTGCTCTTCATCCCTTCAGTTGCGTCCTCCACCTTCTCCTGGATCTCTGGGAGCAGAGCCTTCAGCTCCTCCATCTCCTTCCTCTCGTCTTCCAGAGCTTCTGGACCCTCGGCTTTGTCCATCATCTCCTGCAGTTTCTCTGAAAGGTCAACAACGTCAGACTAAAAGGTCAGCTCTCCGCGTGGTGATCTGCTGTGGTGGCAGGTGGGCGGCGCCTCACCCAGCCTGTTCTTGATGACCGAGATGGAGCTGTTCAGGGCCTGGATGGCCAGGGCATACTGGAGGTTCAGGCTGTGGGCGACCCCCAGCTGATAGTGGGTCTCTGCCAGCAGGCGGCTGTCCGGGTCCAGGTGCTTCAGCTGGAGCTTCAGACACTCCTGGAAGTCCTCGAGTGCCTGGTTGTAGTTTCCTGACATGCAGATTAAATATGAGCAACAATATTACAGATCATCATCCAAGAACAAACGTCTTAAAACAGAAGTGTCCAAAGTGTGGCCCNCGAACCAGAACTAGTTCAAGTTAAAGTGAGATCATAACACTCCCCCTGCTGGCCATCTGGGGGACATTCCACAATGTTTGACCGATGAGAGTTTTGGTCCTTTCAGGAACCTCCTCTGTATTTTGTTTGGGTTTTAATGCCTGGCCTACATCAGAGCTTTTCGCAGTGACAGGAAGTGAGTTTTTAAGAAATCAGAAGCTTCAAATATCTTGTTTCCCAGTGTGAATGTTTTGTCCATGTTATTTCAGGAGCAGACTTACTGCTGGACTGGACGAAGAGTCAGCAGGGCTGACGGTAGAATCAGGCAAAGCAGAGGAACTGGAGGCTCCGTCCTACAGGTGGGAACAAAGCAAACAAAAACTCAGAACAGGAGCTGTGGAGCATCTGTCAGCAATAAGAAGGCAAACATGAGGATTAATCATCTGTGGATTGGTCCAAATAATCAAGTATTCAGAATATAAGCAACATCTTGGTAGGTTATTTCTTTCTTTGAAAGAGCTTCTGCAGGGTTTCACCAGCTCAAAGACTTTGTAAGGCTAGGAGCAGAATTTAAAATACATATAAATAAATCGTATGTGTTGGCCTGAGAACTGGTTATAAATTTGCACTTACCCATGATCGATGTAAAAAATCTGGCCAGCTTCACGCTAGCTAGCCTTCAATTGTGTATTAGTAGCATGTTAGCGGAAGCCACAAGTGCCTCTAAGCACAGACGTCTGCATGTGAATCAAAGTTTTGCATAATTGAACAGCATAAGGAAAAAAAAAGCTACATGGAATATAAGATGAAATAATTCTGGAACAGAATGTAATACCTGTGATTAATGTATTTAAGGCTAACTTGTTTTTTTTTTTTTTCTGGTGAATTTAATGTAATTTTAGACACAAATTTAAGACTAAGGATGTAGATGCCCTGAACTAAAAAGAAAAACCCAGAATAAGCAGTTTGTTCATTCCCAGCTCACCTGAGCCTCCTCAGCGCTGCTCTTCATCCCTTCAGTTGCGTCCTCCACCTTCTCCTGGATCTCTGGGAGCAGAGCCTTCAGCTCCTCCATCTCCTTCCTCTCGTCTTCCAGAGCTTCTGGACCCTCGGCTTTGTCCATCATCTCCTGCAGTTTCTCTGAAAGGTCAACAACGTCAGACTAAAAGGTCTGCTCTCCGCGTGGTGATCTGCTGTGGTGGCAGGTGGGCGGCGCCTCACCCAGCCTGTTCTTGATGACCGAGATGGAGCTGTTCAGGGCCTGGATGGCCAGGGCGTACTGGAGGTTCAGGCTGTGGGCGACCCCCAGCTGATAGTGGGTCTCTGCCAGCAGGCGGCTGTCCGGGTCCAGGTGCTTCACCTGGAGCTTCAGACACTCCTGGAAGTCCTCGAGTGCCTGGTTGTAGTTTCCTGACATGCAGATTAAATATGAGCAACAATATTACAGATCATCATCCAAGAACAAACGTCTTAAAACAGAAGTGTCCAAAGTGTGGCCCTGGGGGGCCATGTGTGGCCCTGGAATTGATTTTATGATTATGGCTTGATTTAAGGAAAAAATAAAAATGGACAGGCTGGATTTATATAACTGCAGTCGGCGGCCGCACAAAATCAGTCCAAGGGCCACAAATGATCCTGGGGCCACACTTTGGACACCCCTTACATATATAATTTTCCTCTTAGTTATTGTCACCTTCCTAAAATAATGGCCTAAGCCCAAAAAAAATAAAAAATAAAAAATTGTCCCAGGCCATTATTTTAGGAAAGTGACAATAGCTTAGCCCTCCCAGCAAACGCCCTGAAAATGTAACGGTGTGTTGAAAAAGTGAGTCTTTTGGCTAAGCTCTGTACCTGACTCGACAGAAACCTCTCCCAGCTTCAGGTGGGTCTGCGCCGCCATCAGCTGGTCGTCCTTCTCCTCCTTCCTGAGTCAGACGGAAACATGAGGTCAGACCCCAGCAGGCGTCAGGATCCTGCAGGAGTCGCTGCAGCTCTACCTTCTGTAGATCACTTTAGCCACTTCCAGCATCTCCCAGGCCAGCTGCAGGTTCCCCACCTCCTCATCTTCACTGTCCTGGAGGAAGGTCACGGCACAGTGAGCCGATGTCACGCTTTCCGTCTGAAGGCGAGTGCGCGGTCAGTACCTTGTCAGCAGTGGGCTCCCCTTCACCAAGCTCCTCCACTTCAGCCTCCCTCTCTTCGTCTTCGTCGTCCTCGTCGTCGTCGCCTACAGAGGGAAGGTGTGGTTATGAGGGCATGGAGCTGAACTGCTCGTTTCCATTAAGCGTAAAAATTGCACAAATTGGAATTGTGCAAATAAATTTGCTTTATTGAAACACTTTTTTCATCCAAGTTAAACGATTGATAACTGGATGTTACTACTGGTGGAAATGAAGAAGATGACAGGAAGTGACCTGGTGTTTAACGACTTATCACAACAAATTTATTCACGTGGGATTTTAATCGCCTTATTTGATGGGGAAACTGCAATTGTGAAATTGCCTTTTTTTTTTTTTTTGACATTTGCAGAACGTTGGCAAAGTTCTGAGCACACTTGTAGTGGAAATGCAGATACTGATGCTTTACTGTAGAAATTAAACTACAAGCAATTCATTTTATCAATTAATTGAATTTCTGGTTTTTGAAGATTTAATTTTTGGAAGGAAAAAAATGTATATATATCACAATTTTGTCTTCTCCCCTCCCAACTAGTAACTCCTCGGGTTTCCGTAGGTCAGAGTGACGTCGCCACACCAAAGGCGGCCATCTTGTTTGACTCACGTGTTTTACAGCCATTTATTTTTACGGAGTTCGAATTCTGGACAACTCTGCAATGGAATATCGGGGTCAGGCTAAGATTTTTTTTTCCATTTTTAATTACGAGAATAAAGTCATAATATTACAAGAATTTGGTCATATTAGGAGAAATAAGTAGTAATTTTCTGAGAATCAAAATAAAAACTTTTCTCAGAATTGTAAAACATTCTTTCGGTAAAATTGCATCCTTTTTCTGCCAATACTGACATCTGAAACGTTTTGTGCCCATTTGTAACAGAAACATCTGTACAGCCTGTATAAATCAGAAGTTTACCTCCAGCTTCTTCTGGCTTATCTGTAGATTCATCCTGTTCAGCAGCTGCTTCAGATTCTCTCTCCTTCTCCTCAGCTGGTGATTCATCCTCGCCATCCTCTTCCTCCCCGTTCTCCTTTGGTGTAGCCTCCGAGCCTTCAGTCGTGCTCTCCTCCGTCTGCTTCCCAGAGTCGTTGGTTTTCTTCTCTGCCATGGCGTCGTACACCTGAACCCTCAGCTCGTCTCTGGACTTTTCTAAAAATGCGACAGAGGACCGTTAAGCGTTAAAGCCAGCTCCCAGTGGGATTAGAGGGAGTTAGCCCAGCCCCCTCACCATCAACATTCTCTACGCTCTCAACGTTTGAGTCTTTGGGCTTTTCCTCCTCTTCCTCCTCCTCTGGGACTCCTTCCAGAGCGTTCCCCAGGACAGAGTTCTCCATCCTGTAATCACATCCCGTCATTCACATCTGCAGACTCCAAGCGCCGTCAAGCAGCGCTCTAATAAATTACTGCCACAGTTAAAGCTAGTTTAGTGATTTTAAACCCACCGTGCCAAATCCAGTAGTGCTTTCCCACACCAGTAGAACGCCTCCCCGCACTCATCTGCCGTGTCTCCGTACTTCTTAGCTCTGAAATTATTATTTTTCTCCTGTCAATATTATCACCAAGTTACACCATCTGATTACATGCACCAAAATATTCCATTTCAAAATGTACTTCTGCAAAATGTTGGGAGGAGAAAATGTTTTGGCCCCTTTTACTAAATAAAATTAAATTAAATTAATTTTATTTTACCAGATAAAATAAAATTAAATACAAAACAGAAAATCTGGGAATTTTTAAAAATACATATGTTCTTTTGTACAAAGGCCATATGTGAAAAGTGACTAGACCTATTGTTCATACAGAATGGACATGTAATTGCATTGAAATATGCAGTAATACATTTTATTGCAGCTGGAGGGACCCAAATGTTTTTGTTAATTTTGTACAGGCAGTGACTCTGTCCTCTATTCTGCCATAGATTGGCTACTGTCAAACACAGAAAAATAAAATGTTTGGCTATTGTCAGCTTACATATTCAGCTCCAGTTCCCAGCTGGGTTATCATTCGAATGATTGTATTTTCCTGATGACAAAAATCGGACCAATTTGTTTGACGCATACCACTGAGACTGAAGATGCAGTGCAGTAAATGGATAGACATGGAAAAAAAACTTCACTCAATCAGGATTTCTACACGCTTTTGCTCCAAGCATTTAGAAACTCAATTGTTTGTCCCTTTAAAACGCAGTTTTGATGGTAAACTTTAGAGTTCTGAATAAATTTGAAGTCGACGTTTTTTGTTGTTTTGTTTTGTTTATTGCCGAGTTCAGATCTCGAGGTTGTCTCACTTTTTAGCCTTAACGCTACGTTTCTAAGAGTCAGTGAGGAAAAGGTGGAGGGTTATAGCTCCTGAAAAATGGGGACCAAACATTTTCTTTGAGAACATTTATAAGTGACAATTTCCACTACAATTAAAAGCAACCATTGAAACAGTCGTGAAAGCGAACAGCGTAAATGCGGACACCACTGTTTGGGCCGCATTAACTCATTTCTATTACTAGAATAACGCAGGACACCCGAATGAAACTGGCACAAAGGAGAGGATGCTTAAGTCCAGAATTTTAGACAACCAGATATAGCCTGTTTGAAATACATAAATAGACAATTTTTCGAGATACAAAATCTGCAATACAAAATGAAGAAATGATTTGTAACTTTTCTAAAGATATATATAAATAAGATACTAATTGAGCTAGTGTTTTTGTCTGCCGGTGGACTCACAGCATGCCGCAGGCCTCCTGCAGGGCGCTCACTGCCTCCACCACCTTCCCCGTCACCAGGTACTTCTTGCCAGTCCCGACAAGCTTGTTGGCCTCCTCCATCTTGGCTTCACTGGACAGAGAAACCAAAGCAAGTGGTCACTTGAGTTAAAAACAAACAAAAAAAAGTATTTTTCTTGCAATGAAATAATAAGTTGCATATTTACGCTGGTAGACTTAAATAAAAAAGATTCTGAAGAGCCCTAAGAAACAGCAGACCTTGTTCAAGAGTAACACTGGCAGCGAGGGGTTCAGGAGATGTGACGTGTGAGTCGCTCCTCGCGTGGACTGCTGAACTGATCTGTTGTTTCAATTTAGCGCGAAATGGGCTTGCTCCTTCCGGAGTCGTAGACAAACGCGGGAGAATTCTTAAAGGTACAGACACATTTGTTCTGAAAGACAGTACGTTGTTTTTTTTTTTTTTTTTTTTTTTTTTCCATCGATCGCTAGATTAAAAAGAAACTCTTTCATATGTTTCATTTAATCTAAAACGGCGGTGTTCACAGATGAGTCTTATGAGAATTTCTTGAAAATAAAGAGTATAAAACGATTGGAGTTTAAGGGCAAAATTGGGGGGGGGATGCTTTGTGTGAACAAATGCACCATAAAGTAGATACTGTTGGTTACCAAATACAAATAGGAACCAGTGAGGAGTTCTGACGTAGATTAATATGCCAGCCCAGGGCAAGCATCCTGTGAGGTGAGATGATCATTTTATAAATGTCATTATTGCAAAAACTGAACCTGAAAAAGCAGTAAGCCATAAAATTATCAAAGGTAAAAGAACATTCAAAATGTCTTTACGTTGTGTGGCAAGTAGAATAAAATCAATATTGACCTCTGCTTTAAAGATCTTAAGTGTAAATTATATAGATCAGGTTCTTATCAGGTCATGTAAATTATATCTTAATAAACTAAAAATATTCAAATATTGCCCTGTTCTTAAAAACAATCATTTACAGAGTTCCTCTATTGCTTTTTTTTAAACTGCAAGCTTTTTTTAAAATATAATATTAAGCATCCTTCTGCATAAGAAGTCAGCATACCTAAAGCATCAAAAGAAGACCAACTATAACCAGGATCCAACAGATTTAACTTCATGCGTGACCTAAATGTTGTATAAAACAGTTGCAGATTTATGAAACCTGTTTAGATTTATTAAGCGAACAAACAAAAGAGGAAGCGGTGCAGCATCTATGTGTGTATGTCTGTGCTGCTGCTGTATTGTTAGCAGGTGCCTGTTTGTGTTTCTGCTCTGCATGTTGCTGTCCTACCCTGCTGTGACTGGCAGATCCCTTCTGAGTTTCTCCTGCTGACTTTCTTGCCTCCACCGTGTCAGAACAAGTCTCAGCCTGGCCTCTCTCAGTCAGCCTCTCACTCATCAGTCTGTTCTCTGTAGGGACAAAGATGTACTATATTGCACATATGGATATATTGTGAAATAATCCATCCATTTGTTTTCCATTCCCACATGATACTTTTAAAGGTCGCAAGGCCATGACAATGCTTGGACAGGTCACCAGTCCATCACAGGGAAACACAGACACACCGGACAATAAATAATCATTCATTTTTAAGTTGTTATTAATACTTAGAAATTCCAAACAACAAAATTGTTTTTGGACTGTGACAGAAAATGGGGGTACCCAGAGAGAACCTTCTGTATCACAGAGAGAACATTCAAACCCCAGACCAAACAGCTCATCAGGGACTCATCTTGGTTTGGGCCATTAGCCTCACAGCACTGCGGTGTCACGGTGAGCTCCAAAGAGATGGTAAGAGTTTCAGGAAGATGGTGGTGGCAGAAGGTTGTGGCTGGCTACAGATCTAAAAAATTCAAAAGGAAACTTTATGTTGTTCCAAAAATAGTTTAAATGTGAAGGACATTTGAAATAGCTGCCAACAAGCCCAGGTCTGGTTGTCCAAGCAAGTTCAAATTGAGCGGAACGCAATGTCAAATTTTTTAAAGTCATATGTGATAGTGTTTTCATAACAAATGAAGATAATGTATTTACTTGATTGTGCTATAAAATGGCCTTGGAAATACATGATGCTGCCCCTTTGAAAGATGTTGTTTTGTTGGTTACATTTCTCAGTAAAAAACTGAACATTTAATGGTGTTCTAATTTTTATATGATTGCAAATCTTTTGTTGATGAAGAATAACGCGTCACAGCTGCATAGCAGTGATATCACTGTCATCACTGTGTTTATGTCTGGTGGAAGAGACTCATCACATTTCTATCAGTTTTACAGGTCCCCACCGTATCTCTGATGCAACTTTGTTGTTATTCCTCAGGGTTCATTGAAACCAAGACAATGAGCCCCTGAGGGGCCCTTCAAACATCCAGCAGCTTCAGAATCAGCCGTTGAGCGTATTCACTAATTACGGGGATATTGTGAGACAGGAGATGAACACAGGACAGTGTTTGATCCTGAGCCTACAATGGTGCATCTAAAAGGAGGTTATTATGTGCCCCGACCCTCTTATCTGGCCCTTGATGAGATGTCTCCTATGGCAACGGTGTGCAAATACAATCGGTGACAAGAGACGATGGAGGAAGGCGAGTAGGCTGCTTAAGCTTTGAAAAACTCCTGTTTTCCTTAGGTAAAACAGATTGATACGAGTCAAGACTGCAAAAAACAATTTTGTTTTGAATTTCTGCCTTTTTTAAAAAAATATATATGTGTTCTTCCTCTTCAGGTGTAATTGAGTTCCTTAAGCCTTAACGCCAGTTCTGTGGCAAGAATACAGCTGTCATTAAAAGGTCGTAAGGTGAGGTTTGCCACAAGCCATGTAGGGGACAGAACAAACATGCAGAAGAATGTAAATAGTCAGTTTAGTTTGCTGTTTATAAAATGACTTGGTAAAATCTTCAACTACATTACTGTTAAATCACGAGAGATTATGCAAAATACAGTGCAATATGCAATACCTCTGAGGTTCCACTTTTGTTATCCTGTTATATAGAATATTGATTAAGAAGCACAGCTCTCAAACACATGTCAGCGGGATTTTTGCTCATGTTTTTATCCAGGGTTTTATAAAATCCACACCTATTTGACAAACAGTTTGAAACCAGGTTAATATCTTGCCAAGCCAAATAAAAACAATCGATGCGACACATGTCATAACCAGACAGACTAACAACTGTTAGTTTAACTTCCGTTTTCACTAACCACCAGAAACTGCCTCCATTGTGAAAAGTGTGCAGACAAAGATGTGTGGCATCCCTCCGCTTATTCACTGAGTTAACAAATCAGCAGCATGTGAAGAGGAAACGAGAGAGAAAAATCCCTTTTGAAGCGAACTGATTAAAAGTACACAATGTTGCAACACAAGTTTAAAGAAAGGAGGAAGTTTCATCTAAGTATATATTTTTTAATGTTTAACAGCTGGAGCAGACTGTAAGGATTAAAAGTTGAACTTTGACTCTTCTGAACACATATTTCATGTCACTGTTGCCCATGTAACGTAGCCTAATATATGTAGTAGGATAATAGGGAATGATGGTTTTGCATGTGGCATTTAGTTATCTAATAGGCAGTCGCACTACTTGTTTTGACGCAGAATTAATTCCATAATCGATTTTACGTTTCACTTCTGTCTTCCTTTTTGAAACATTTTAATAGCAGAATTATGTCACACAAAATGAAAAAGTCTCTCTTAAATATGCAAACCCCATTATTTTCTTTTTCTCAGCTTAAGAGGTGATACTTGAAAAAAGGGACTTAAAAAACAACACAATTTACATATAGAATAGTGAGCAAAAAAAACAATCACGTATTATTTACCATTACAAAAACTTGTGAAGCAGCTCCACAGCATGATGCTGCCAACATTATGGTTGACAGTTACTGTGCTAGTAGGTTCTTAGGCCTTACTTTGACAGGCCTAAACATAATCTGCTACTCTGTGTTAAATAACTTAGTTTTTGTCTCATATAAAACATGGCTGCTTTGAGAACTCAAACAAGACCTTTTGTATGAAGTGCAGATTTTGAAGGAAATTCAATGAAGGAATATACCATAAAATACAGATTATTTTTATTGCTTGTTCATGGTGATAAGGATGTACTCTACACACGGAATTGGGTTGAGTCACATGGCAACCAACTTCTTGACTTAAAGACTCTTTCCTGGTTTCTTTGCGGAAGAATGAACCTCGAAAAAAATACGTCTTATGTTTTGGATAAATAATATATTATGTCAATAAACATATTTTCGAAAGTGACTGGTAAGAATAGACAAACTGCATAAAACGGTTATTTAACACTTCCTCTGAAGGTTCCCTCGACGTTTTCCTTCGAGTAACTTACATTCCCAGAAAGGGGGAGGTTTGGAAAGTGCAAAGTCATGCTACATTGTGGCGTGGTCAGGACTGGAGAAGTGAACTGAGGAGATGCGTCGCGTTGTTTGGTAAAAGTATCGCGAGATTTTGGTGAAAGTATATAAATCCAGTCGACAAAGCCAGCCGCTGCACTCTGTACAGCTGTGGATGCGAGGAGAAATTCTACAAAAGGTAGGTGTTTTAAAAATTTTTAAAAAAAGACAACTTTTCTCTATATATGTGTTGTTTTGGAGTAGTGTTTTTTGTTTTAAGCTTCCAATTCGCGAGGCTTAAAGATCAGGGAGTTCTCATTCGTGTTTTTGAAGCATTCAACAAGTGTTTTCCTCTTTTTTTTTAATCAGAAAATGGGACGGTCGTCTGTAAATCCAGTGTGACAAGAGTTGGCTTAATCAGTATTTTCTGTCCGACATTGATGTATTTATCTGAAATCGGGGTTTCTTTTTAGTCATTTTTGAATGTACTTCCGTTAACCAGGTAAATACCTACATTTCGGTTCGTAAAGGGTCGTTTTTCATAAGCGCCACGCGCTCGTCGACGAAAGCACAATGACAAAAAATAAGTGCATTTATTCATATACGGAAACACCTGTGAAACAAGAGAAGTGGTCATGGGATATGTTTCGAAAGATCCCAACTGACTGCTGCTTTCTGTGCGTATCATAGCCCGAGTAATTTATTGTAAGATATTATGCACATTACCTTGTTTGCGGCTTTTTGCTCTCAGTGAATGATCAGATTTGTTGCGGAGCAATATAATTAAGTCATTATACATTTAGATTTCTCAAATCTGTTAGCATTTTTCTCACACTAAATTGAGTTCAAATTCAAAAATACTTCATGAACCCCAAAGGGAAATGTAATGTACCTAAAGTCAGGTGTGAGAATTGCTGACATAAACATTTCTTGCAACCAACTGTCGTTGTGTTCAACAAGCAGAAAAGTCTGGAATTTAATTTAATTATTTTTCACATGTAGAAGAAATACGGAGCAAGAAACAGGATGTATAGCTTTGTAATATCAGCATTTCCTCCACCCATGCTTTGCAGATTCTGTCTAACCTCAGTAAAATAATCAAGTAAGCTTTTGTTTATAGTTGAAAGTGAACAAGAAAAAAAAAAACTTTGAATACTATTTGAAAATTAAAAAAAAAATCTTTGAGAACATAAATAATTTTTCATCTGGAACTGTATTGAAAATGTGTATGAAGTGGAACCCTGAAAAATTTAATAAAATATTAAACATTAGTGTAGCCATGTGAACAATTTCACAGACTTAAATTATAAACTTTTTTTTTTATTGCACGAGTTGTGCAAGTGGCCTCATATTATTATTAGACATTCCTTTTATAAAATAAACAATAGGCAGCTGTAAGTTTTCAGAGAGGATGTGTGTGACACTCGCCCATTTCCTTCTCAGTCTGACTGAAGATGGCTGCAGGCAACGCAAAGATTGGAAAACTGGCCCCAGACTTCTTGGCTAAAGCGGTGATGCCGGATGGACAGTTCCAGGACCTGAAGCTGTCGGATTATAGAGGTAAGACCTTTCCTTCGCTGCAGGAAATGGTTTTTATTTTTTTTAACAGATGCTACCTATTGACATGAATTTATTCCCCCAGCCCCTGCATAGAAGTACAAAAATAATGTGGTATTTCCTCTCTGCACAGGAAAGTATGTTGTCTTCTTCTTTTATCCGCTGGACTTCACGTTTGTGTGTCCCACCGAGATCATCGCTTTTAGCGATGCCGCTGAGGAGTTCAGGAAGATTGGCTGCGAAGTCATCGCTGCCTCCGTAGACTCTCACTTCTCCCATTTTGCATGGTATTTAACAATCCTTTGTTGTTTTTGCATTCTTGACGACTCTGTATAGTGAGTTCTTCAACATTTCCTGTTTTGCCGTTTTTAAGGACGAACACACCACGTAAACAGGGCGGTCTAGGTGCCATGAAGATCCCACTTGTGTCTGACACGCGGCGCACCATCTCCACAGACTACGGTGTCCTGAAGGAGGATGAAGGCATCGCCTACAGGTGGGGCGGATGCTAGGTTTTGCCCTCTGGTCTATGCACCAATCTCAAAATGCTTTCCGATTACTAAAGGTCACAATTGACTTCCCAGCTTTTGTCTGCTTTACCTTTGGCTGATTTTTATTTGAGCCAGTTTGATTGAACCTGATGTGGCATTTGTTGTGAATTGATCTTAAAATCCACACGATTCATATACATTTTCTGTGTTCTAGGGGTCTGTTCATCATTGATGACAAGGGTATCCTGAGACAAATCACCATCAACGACCTCCCAGTTGGACGCTCCGTTGAGGAGACCTTGCGTTTGGTTCAAGCATTTCAGTTCACAGACAAACATGGAGAAGGTTGGTGTGTTGCTTCTGTTTTTGCCACTTTCTTTTGAAATTGTACACGCTTCCTTTCTGGAACCTCTTTTATCTTTAATCTATCTGCCTGGGCTCATTACTTGTTTATCTGTTCAGTCTGTCCAGCTGGCTGGAAACCAGGAAGTGACACCATCAAGCCAGACGTGCAGAAAAGCAAAGATTTCTTCTCCAAGCAGTAATAAACTCAAGACCACAGTCTGCTGTCTGCTCTAGCAGATTTCATTTTGTGATAGCACGTCCAATAATGTTTGAGTCAGAGCTATGTCGTCATCATACAGTGTGTGTATTATGTCTGTGTAAACTGTGGCCCTGGGACCAAAGCACAGTAATTATGCTGTGGTAGCTATTTTATACTGTGGTCAGTTTTTGACAGGTAACTGTCTGAGCAGTCGATCATTAGTGGTACATACAAAGGAGCAAAGTTGAGCCTATCTGTGCTCAAAATGTTGTTGTTTTTTTCTATACCCTGAACAAAATTCTTATTTCACCTGAATAAATGATGTGTTTCACTTATATGGTGATGTTTTCATGTTCGTCAACAAAACTGTTACAATTTCTGAAAACCTTCAAATTTAAATAAATTGTAAAATTAAGTAGACATTTGAATTTTCTCTGTATACAATAATTTGTAAAGATGAATCAAATTCAATTTTATATATATATATATAATAAGAATGAACACACTTGAAATACTGGTATTCTCCTGTTTACTTCGGATTGATTAGGAAGAAAAATTCTAATGAACATTGTATTTTAAATACAAAATATTTAAAAAAATATTTTGTATTTCTTTGGTAGGGCTACTGCAGAAGTTTAATGTTGATTAATCCATTCAAGACTTGCATAAGGGCATTGTCTTGGAACAATGCAGGTTAAAATTTTACAGTAAATTCAGGATTTTCACCTATTTTTTTCTCTATGTTAAGTTATATTTGATTTTTTTTTAAATTGAAATTAAAATCTTTAACCCGTCACACAATAGTTAAAAAAAAAATAAATTCGTTATGACGGTAAAAGTGAATTCGTGGCCATTTTGTCATACAGTATCTTTTTTCGTCTAGGGCGGGAAAACTGTTAGCTAATTAAAGCTTAACGTTAGTTGACTGGAAGAGCTGCGGGCTCTTGTTTCCTAGAGTCCTAACTTGGTTACAAAATATCGTCTTAGAGCGTACTCAAAATTTGAGACATCACACTAACTTCGAAAGAAGAAAATCATTGTATTTTTGGATATATTTACATATTTCTTAGCTTATTCGGCGTCTTCGCTAGCTAATTTAACCGTTGGAAGTGACTCGGCTAACTACGGTTAGACGCAGGAAGAAGGAGTAAAAATGGCGTCTGGGAAAATGCGTCTGAGAGGAAACAAGGATGAAACTGCTGAGGTTTGGAAACAACCCACTCCATAAAAGCTAACACCGAAAATATGTCTTTGCTCAAAATGCGTTCGTGAATTGCATTTCTAATGTAACTGACGTCATTATTTGTTCATAAAATAGAGAACACACCCATTATTAGCTTGTCGAGGTTCACTTCAATAAATGAGGACACGAACTATTTACATTCAGTAGACAGAAATATTCAAGCCCCTGTATAGTTTCTCAGAAAGTAAAAAATAAAGTCGAAGTAACAGGCAAATTACACCTAATTTTTCACTACCTTGAGCATCTTTAATCTGTTGCACTTTAAAAACTACAATTTCCTAGACTCTTTAAACCTCCACTAGATTATTTTACCCCAAAAGCAGGATATTTAGCACCTAGTTTTATTTCGGTAATTCTAACTGACCTGAAAGAGAAGCTTGGTCTGAATTTACTTAAGACAGTGAGGAAAAAAAAAATTCTTTTTTAGAACTAAAGTATTGAAATTTGTGATTTTTGTTGCTGATATTCTAATTTGCAGAAATGCACCTGTATTTCATATCCACGGCTTTTTTTTCCTTTTTTTTTGTTCACTTTTCAAGTGGACCGGGTTATTCATCAATGACTTAAAAAACAAACAAGAGTCTCTGGTCTTTGTCAAGAGGATGATGGCCATCGCAGTCTCTTCCATCACCTACCTGAGAGGGATTTTTCCAGAGTGCGCCTACCGATCCAGGTATCTTGAAGGTGAGCAGGATACAGTGCAGAAAATTCCAGAAAATCTCTCCATAATTTGCCTTCTTTATGGACTCCCTGCAATTACCTCAAATTATAACGTTATCTTACAGTAATGGAATGTGTTGGAAACAAATGTTTTAATATGTTATACTCTAAAAATCAATGTCTGTTTTTGCTAGATTTGTGCATCAAGGTTTTGCGTGAGAACAGCAACACCTCCGGCGCCAACAAAATTGTGAAATGGTAAATTTAGTTTTAAATAGGTAGATCTGAAAGAAAGCTGTCGTTATCTCTCCCAGTGATAAATTACATTTTTGTCCTTGCGTATGGTTTCTTTAGGATGATGGGCTGTTTTGACGCATTAGAGAAACAGTATGTAAGTCCCGTCCTCTACTACCTTTAGAATTAAAACAGCCAATTTCTTCCCCATTTTTTTTTTATTTTTATTATTGTTCCATATTTTCCTATAACAGCTACAGATTATATGCATTGGGGTGAGTACCTTGTAATTACTGAAGCAATATGTAGATTTGACGTGATAGTTGGCGTAAAATGTTAACAATTTCTGTTTTTTTGGATGCGGGGCAAAATCTAGGTTTACACTGATCCAAAGGACCGTAACGTAAGTTGTATAACACACTTAATAATGTGACGTGTCAATCAGAAACGTTAAGTTTGCATTGTTTAACTTGCAGTGCATCATCGAGTCCTACCAGTTCAACTTCAGATACACTGAAAAGGGACCAGAAATGGACATAGTCAGGTGGGGATGGGTTTCCTTTTGTAGTAAAGAAATAAATACGTGCAGTTTATGAGCTGATTTCAGTAGAAGGTTGGTAAATCCTTCATGAAACCTCAGGGACAATGCGATGGGGATGCAGGTGGCACTGGAGGACACCAAGAGAGCCTCCGTGCTGCTCATCAGGAAGCTCTTTCTGCTGCTGCAGAACCTGGACGCCCTGCCCAGCAATGTCTACCTCACCATGAAGCTCTACTACTACGATGAGAGTAAGACGCCGAACCGTTTCAGTGTGATTAACTCCTAAAGCAGAATGCTGCTGAAGACACGGAGAATTAACAGCTGCCCCTTGTGTAAGCCACGGGTCTTCAACCTGCGGTTCTGGAGCTGCAAGTGGCTCCTTGGACCTTCAACAATGGCTCTTAGTAACTTTGGCTACACATGAGAGAGAATCAACTTTTTTTTTTTTTTAAATCCAGCTGTAATACTAGTTCAGTTTTCTGATGAAATAATCTCACTGAATTTCCACAACAGAATGACAATAAAGGTATGTGTAATATTTTTCTTGATAAAATTTTGTTGTTAGTATGTTGGAGCCTGTAAGCTATTTTTCTATGTAATTTTCCATAAGTATCAACATCCCATAAAGGAAAAATTTTAAACCTAAAAATAGAAAGAAAAACAATCTGTGGTTCTTTAAAATGTTTAAAGTTTTTCTTTTTTCTATTGATGCACCATGTATCGTCATTAACATGGCAGGGTTTTCTCTACGTGTAATTGATCGCAGCGCACTGCGACGGCAAAATAAAAGCCACCACGCCTTCGAAATAAAGCTTTTATATAGATATTTATTCTATGTAACTATGTAAAACATTAGATGGTTACTGGAGGCTGAGCTGCTCTCAGGAGTTAAGTAAAGCCAGACACGACAGTTTGAAATAGAGGGAGACTTTTGTAGTTTTGTAATTTTGCAGTTTTACGAAATAAACCAATTTTGATGCGGCCAGAAAAAATAAAAAACAGACCTCATCCCTGCACCAAAACGTTTTATTGAAAAACAACAATTTTCTAAACGGATGTGTTTCCGTTAAGCAAATTCATTTTTGAAATATCAAATTGCGTAATAGTACGGTCACAGGAGACATGCAGCTTATGTTGGACTGAAAAGCAGGCCATAAAGCAACTCTTTTCATTTCTGTTACTTTGACTAGTTCTTGTCCTTCCTAAGCACAACCCAAGCACACCAGTAGATGGAAGTTATTCGTTTTCTGACTTTATTTGCTTCGCTTCTAAAGTCACCCCTGCAGACTACCAACCACCAGGCTTCCAGGAGGGGGTGCACGACCGGCTGTGGTTTCAAGGGGTTCCAGTGCACTTCAAAGTGGGCCAAGTGCACACAACCTACCACTCCCTGAGGGTCCGAGTGTCTGTGGAGCAAGGCCAGGTGAAAAAACTGCAGGAAGGAAACTATCTGAAGGAACCTGTGCGGGTTTCCCCGAGGAAAGAGGCCATCAAGGTGGGTTTAGACCTGAGACTCTGCTGGTCCATCATTCATTATTTACTTCCTGTCATTTTTCAAAGTCAACTTTTTTATTTCGGTTCTGTTTTCTTTGCTGTTTTTACATAATCCTCTTCAGAGAAAAGGCGATGAAGATCTTCCTTCTGAGGACGGTAGGTGTTTCTGTCTAAATAAAGTCATTCGTTTCAACAATTTTCTTGTATTTTTGACATTTTTTGAACGTTGTAAAGTAAAGTGTGCTAACTTTACTTTAAACAGAGTCTGCACAGTTCAAGAAACCCAGCAGGCCACTGACTAAGGTACAACGTGACTGGCAGAAATAGAGGCTTCAGAAGCAAAACCTAATATTCAGAGCTTCACTTGAGTTATGATTAAACCTGCAGTGTATGACTTTATAAAAATATATATATATATTTTTTTTTTACAAATTTGTTAAAACTGTCAGTGTGTTGAGACTGAGCTACTGTTGCCATTTCTAGGTCAAAAACAACCAATCACAGCCAGGAGGGGGGGCTTAGTGCTGTCAATCAACTCATGTACTCACTGCTCAATGTGTTAGTGACAAAGAAGCAACTTACCCTTACAGGAAAACCAGAGTAGGTGGGGGAGTGATCAGTGTGATTGAGAGCGTTAAGCCCCACCTCCTGGCTCTGATTGGTTGTTTCTAGATAACAGCGGAAGAAAGCAGAGGAGCTCGATTTTCATTTTTTCACAGATTATTCATGTTATAGCATACTGTCACGATATAGTGATAGTTTTTACAGAACTGCTTAAAAAGTATAGTTTTCATAAATGTTGCATACTGCAGCTGTAAGGTGTAAAACTTTGTAATTTTTCTGTCTGTTAGAAGAAAGCTGCTCCGAAATCTGTGGCAAGAAAGAAGAGGAGAAATTAGGCCGGGAGACCAGCACAGCGCTACCAGTTTATTAGTGTGATATTTACAAACATTGTTCAAGTTACAGTCAGCTGTGTATGAAAGAAACAAACAATAATTTCATTGTTACACATTTTTGGTATGAATTTTTTTTAAAGGCAGCTTATTACATAGAAATTAGAAATGTGTTCAACTTCTTCTGATTTGGAGTTGGTTAAAAAAATCGGACTGAGAGGAGAACAGAGAAATAAAGCTCGATTGTAAAGCACTTGTGTTTATGTTAAGAGTCTGTAAAATGTGGTAGTATTTATTATTATTTAGTATACGTTTGTGGTGTTGGAAACGTGTAAATCTTGAAGATGGATATAAGATGACATGATTCTCATCAATCAAGGCTTGTTTGTCTGTATTCATATTTGATTTTTTTTCCCCCTCTTGAGTGATGGCAGATGGCATGGCCGGTCCGGTCCGGTCCTCTCCACCTCCTCCAGTCTCTGGCACAGGTTGCTTCCTTCGGTCGGCTCTCTAAAACAGGCTGTCCACGTCTCCCATCTCCACAAACACGGTCTTCAGCTGGGAGTAGAACTCCACAGTCACCTGGCCGTTCTCCCGCCCGATACCTGGTGGATGTAAGGGTACGAAAGGCTGAGAATGGGGACCAACACAAGACTTTACAGGATTAGGGCCACTGGAAAAAAAAATAAAAAGGAACAATCATGACTTTAATTTCAGAATTCTGACAACAAAAGGTCAGAATAGTAATTAGTCAGAGGAGGATTAGTGGCTCCAATCGTCCTCCGTTGGACTTTAAAGTGCTGATTATTATTTAGTATACGTTTGTGGTGTTGGAAACGTGTAAATCTTGAAGATGGATATAAAATGACATGATTCTCATCAATCAAGGCTTGTTTGTCTGTATTCATATTTGATTTTTTTTCTCCCTCTTGAGTGATGGCAGATGGCCGGTCCGGTCCTCTCCACCTCCTCCAGTCTCTGGCTCAGGTTGCTTCCTTCGGTCGGCTCTCT
>NW_006800006.1:1628015-1628808 GCF_000485575.1 Poecilia formosa | reverse complement strand
TGAAAAACTAAGACCGGACCCCGACCAGAAAAGGGAAGAGTCATGTGGCCCTCGCAGGAAAAAGTTTGGGGACCCCTGCTTTACAGGATTAGGGCCACTGGAAAAAAATATAAAAAGGAACAATCATGACTTTAATTTCAGAATTCTGACAACAAAAGGTCAGAATAGTAATTAGTCAGAGGCGGATTAGTGGCTCCAATCGTCCTCCGTAGGACTTTAAAGTGCTGATATTGCTTGAAATTTCATATTTGTCAAGTTGCAAACAAATTTCAGTGCATTTTTATGTGAGACTAACAGACTACATCATGAAGATGTCTGTATTAAAAGATGATTGTACAAAGTAATCACTGGATACAAATAAACACATTTCACAGCTTTTTATTTGGAAAAGCTGTTGAAAACTTCATTTTACACTGCAACAATAAAAAAACTTGGCAAGATTGTTAGTCTAGTTTCAAGGGGAAATATCTTAGTACACTTGAAATGAAACTAACTTACAGATAACTTTTATTGTCTTAAAACAAGAAAGTTTGATTTAAGACTATAATTCCTTAATATTGATGTCAGAGTATTAGTTATAAGTTAAATAAAATGTCAGTGACACAAGACATTTTAGCTTAAAACACACAAAAAAAATTGTTTTTTCCCCATGGCATTTTATTTCACTTATAACAAATACTTTTTCATCAATGTTAAGGAATTATTGACATAAGACAAGCTCCTTTGTCTTGTTGAAAAGTTACTTGCAAGTTAACACACCTGAAAGAAGACAGAACTGAGAAAGTTGCACTAA
>NW_006800006.1:1584104-1627726 GCF_000485575.1 Poecilia formosa | reverse complement strand
TATATATATATATATATAATTTTTTTTTTTTCTTCAATCGCACGCTGACCTTGTAAAGACGCCTGCAGCCAGACCCAGTGTTGTGTTGTTGGCTCTCTGCAGAACCTCCTGTTCTGTTTCGAAGGACAGCACAGACATGACAGGTCCGAAGATTTCATCTCTTACACACGTCATGTCGTCTGTGCAGTCGCCTGTGGGAAGGTAAAGGACGGGAAACAACTTTATTTGGACAATTTCTATAAATCATGGTAATCTAAATACTTTATATGATAAAACAATCAAAGCTTAAACACAATATTAAAGGACTTTAAGTTTTGTTTTACTTAGGACACATGGAGTCATGTAGTATCCACTTTTAAGTTTGGGGTCAGATGGGACAAAGCGTTCTCCTCCACACAACACCGTGGCTCCCTGACAGCAGAGCATCACAACACACATCAGAGTCTTGACACACAGACGTTTGAGGAACGTTTTAAGGGACCTGCCTCTTTTTTCGCCTGTTCGACAAAGGACAGCACTTTGTCCAGCTGTGGCCGGCTGACCAACGCTCCCATCCTGGTGCTCTCCAGCAGAGGGTCTCCTATTGCTATCGCCTGGGTTCTTTTCACCACCTCCTCCACAAACTCGGCCAGGACATCCTTCTGCACGTACACCCTGGTGCCGTTACTGCACACCTGTGAGTTACATGCTCAGTCAACCATGCAAACAGAAACCAGCCGCGTTTACCGAGCAACTGGGCTTCTGAGCTACAAAGAAGTGAAAGTGCGGGATTCTCTCTCTACCTGGCCTTGAGACAGGAAGTTGGCCATGAGCGCTCCTCTCACAGCGTTCTCCAGATCGCTGTCCTTAAATATGATGAGGGGAGATTTTCCTCCGAGCTCCAAGGTCACCGGTTTGACCCCCTTCGATGCCATTTCCATGATCTGAAAGTTAACGCCACATTCAAGAATACCTGTTATTCATTCTGTCTATTGAAATTTCACAATTAAAGGGGCAGGATTATGCGTTTTTCAGCCACATAGTGCCACTTTATAGCACAATCAACAACTGTATCACCTTAAGTTGTTATGAAAGTGCTGCATCTATCAAATATGACTTAAAAAAATTTCATTTTGTAATTTAAAGGGGCAGTATTGTGTAAAATTGACTTTTTTGAGGTTTACATCATGTTGTAACAAGCCAGAAGCGCAGGTATTCGCTAATTGTTGTTGGCTAGTCTGAAGGATAATGACACTGATCCTTCAAGTCAAGGCTAGGTCAGTTTTGTACAACTGAATGGTTGCCACGGGAGATTAAAGCAACACTCCAGGTATGTTTTTGATGAGGGAATAATATTGCAACATGATGTAAAGGTTAAAAAAAGTCAATTTTATATAATACTACCTCTTAATTAAATGTCGTCAATAGAAGCTCTGACCTTCTGACCGGTGGGCACACTTCCTGTGAAGGACACCTTATCGACATCGGGATGGTGACACAGTAAGCTGCCAGTTTCCTGTCCACCCTGCACCACGTTGAACAGCCCCTCTGGAGCTCCAGCCTTAGCGTAGATCTCTGCCAGTAGCACTGCTGTTACTGGTGTGACTGGGGACGGCTTGTACACCATGGAGTTCCCTGTGTCGGAGGACAGGAAGCAGAACAACTGACGCCTAAATCATCTGACTTCTCCAGTCAAAGCAGTGTTCGGTCAGTTCATCCACCCAGGTCAAAATTAAGTGGTTCATGTTCATAGTTCATTACAAACTGACCTCCAACTTCTAATATGTATTTATTGTAATTTTTCTGCGTTAAAAGTTAAAAAAATAAAATAAAAATACAGGTCATGACATCATTCACATATTAGCATATGGATTATGTGGTTGACATGTTTATTTTTTCCTGTTGTCTTTGTTCGCATAAAGTATATTTATTTTATCACATGTTTAAATTCTGACTGGAAAACGGTCCATTAAGACAACACTTGTAACTTTTAACCAAGTCAGAGCAGATGGCTTTAATATGATTTTTTTTTCTTTATCCTTTCAGATTGTACTTAAAATATTTTGGTCATAAGAGGGCCGACACACCGCAAATATCCTCTTTCAATAGCTGCAGCAAAACGATCCTCTGTGTAATCTGGTAGCTTTAAAACAGCTCCAACTGCGCTTAGGTGTAGCTCAGCTAAACTTTTTCTTCAGCTAACTTGGCATATGCTGCGATTAATTTGGAGCAAAATATCTTTCTAGCTTCCAGAGGAAATCCCCGTACCACAGGCCAGGGCTGGCGCAGACTTCCAGGCAGCGATCTGGAAGGGATAATTCCAGGCGCCGATGCCCACACACACTCCCAGAGGCTCCCTGCGGGTGTAGGCGAAGGATCCCCCCGGCAACTGAACATGCTGTCCTTGGCAGAAAGGAATACAAAAAAAAAACAAAAAGGAGAAAATTACCGTGGTATGTATGAGATTCATAATTGATAAACACTTCAATTATTAAAAACAGGTTTAAATAATATGTCAGTAGTCAAATTTATGATATCTATCTAGAAATTCAACTCATGAAAAGTGTTTCTCACTAATACCAGAACCTCCTATGAATTATAGAAAAAAATTGTAAAACAAAATTAATTAACACACTGTTCCCAAAACTTGGGATGTGCAAAAATATTTTTGCCTTTGGCATCAGATATTATTTTTTAAGCAGGCTTGTTATGGCCATATACAACATGTTGATTTTTTTTTGCAGATGGATTTTATGATGGGGAAATTCAGCGATTTTCCCATAATAAAATCATGACATCATTCTTTTTTTTTCTAACCTAACCTAATCTTCTCGATTTCTTTGTCCTTGTCCCTTCTCCAAACCAGCTTTGCTGATCTTTGAATTTTTATTAGCAGTTCTGTACACCCAATGTGTAAGAACCCATTTTTAGAAAGTGTGTAAAAAAAAGAAAAAAAAAGTGACAAAATAAGCAAAACAGTCCTTCATGCGCAGTTTGCACCAACCTGCCAGAGTGCTGGCCAATCCGGCGTAGTATTCTATACACAGTCTGGCAGAGTCCACGTCCAGTCGGGCCTCTGTGATGGACTTCCCATTGTTGACCACCTCCATTTCAGCGATCTCCTCTCTCCTGCTCTGTGAACGACACCTGGGTGAAAATGCTTCAAGCTGTTTTGGTGTAGAAACGACGGGATCAACAAAAAATTTAAACACACCTCTATTAAATGGGCAGCTTCTATCATGATCCTCGCCCGCTCCATCCCGGACATTTTGCTCCAGGGACCAAAGGCCGACTTAGCAGCCTTCACGGCCTGATCTACTTCCTCTCTGCCGCATGGCTCCAACTGGCACAAGACACGGCCTGGAGTGGAAAAAAGAAACAGGCCATTCAAAACATCAAATGAATCGTAAGTCATTTATATACACCGCCTTGTAAAAGTATTGACGTTCTTTTTAGAGTAGAAATAGAAAATGAGTTCACTAACGATGCTTCAGTCCAATATTAACAACTGTATCGGATTTTTCAATATCCAGATCGGGTATTGGTGACAATGTGCCTGATCCATAAGGGCAGGTCTTTTCTAATTCTGCTTTGTGCTCTGAGCGATGTTGAGCTTTATTATTTATTTTACATTATATTTGGAATTCCTAATTGTACTTTCCGAACCATTTGAAAGAATTTGCAGGGTTTTTTTTATATGTTTGACCAAGGTAGACAACCAATTGTTTATTGTCAGATTCAGTTTCTTTATTATTGATTTTACATTGATTGTTATAGTCCTAAATGCACTGACTGCACAAATTAAAGTTGTTGTTTTTTTTTAACCGTTTGACCAAGCTCGTTGAAATACTGGTGTATTTATTTGTGCTGTACCAAAGTAAAATTTTAGTTTGCTAAATAACTAATCTAGCATTTTTGATTTTCAAGTTGCAAACTGATGTTGCTAAAGATTGGATCATCTGACAATAGTCTTCACACAACAATGACCAAAGTCCAGCAGTTAGGAAACGGGGTCAGGTGTGTGACTCACCCGTGGCTGGTTCGTAAACGTTTTCCTTCTCGCGGCTTTCTTGGCTTGTCCTTCTCCGTCCAGCCCAGAAGTTCAGCGGGACGGTGATGTCCACCGAACCCGAAGACAGGCACCTTACGGCGGCAGATACAGTCGGAGCTGTTTTAGGCCGCGACGGGAACGCGAGAAATCTTCGAAGCATACTTACACCGTCCCTTTTAATTCTACTTTCAGCAGAGACTGTAAAAAAAACAACTAAAACAACATACGGGTTAAAACCATGCAAAACCGTCCTTCTACAGCAACATGTGAAAAGTAAATATCAAACGGGAACAGTTCCTCCAGTCGTAATTTATACTGTTTTAGACGAGAACTTCGGCTCGTTAGTGCACTTACAAACAGAAAACGTCACATTAAATGTTGAGGTAGAGATAAAAGCTTCTACTAAAAGTGTTAAGTTAACTCTTCACCAGTTGTGCAGAGGTTTACGGGAGATGGAGCAAACTGACGCTGCTGAACAGCGACCCATAGACGGACGCAGATAGATGCTGCGAGTGCGTCAGGCTCGTATGTCGCCATATTGTGAGTGGCATTTACATAGTCTTTCCAGTGAAAAAAAAGTACAATTATACAATTTAAATAGCATAAAACAATTTTATGTGCCTAATTCCTCCCGGCCCAGATGTAATCAGACAGAAGAAAAACTACAATTACGTATGAATCCTGGTATTTTTTCAAAGTAACAAATAGAATGAATAAAAATAAATAACATCTTCATGAAATGATAAATGAAGGCACTTAGCAAAATTCCGAATGACACATTTTCAAAGCATTAAGTATTTGACTTAAATGCCCACAGTAACATGTGTATCTTTAACAGTGGAAATAACTTTAAGCAGTTGATAGAAAATAAGAAAAGGAGCAAGTGGCCTCCAATAAGTTTGTCTTTACCACAATCTGTCTGTCTGTCTGCACGTGTTTGGTTTAAAACAGGCTTGTTCTTTTGACCATATGTGGGTAGTGTTGCCAAAAAAATTTACTCAAGACGGGTGTTGCTTCAAAAAATAATATTGCTTAAGCTAAATAACAGTATTTTAGTTTTAGGAGAAAACTTGCCACTCAATATCACCAACATATTTATTCGTGGGCGTTGCGGCGTCTGCTCTTCTATATCTATGCTGCGATACCCCCCCCCCCACCCACACTATCCCCCCACAACCTCCCCGGAGCGTAAAATTCTATTTGATAGTTACGTTGTCCATCAAAATAAAACATTCAGGAAAATATTCTTTGGTCATTACTGAAATAAAAGTTATCTTTCCTGTCATAAAACTGAGCTCAAGTGAAAAACAAGTGCCCTAATTTTATAAATGTCGGCGTCGTCATAAACAACGGGACCGGAGTGGGAGGAGCTCCGTCACAGTGACGTTCCAGCGCAGCTTCTCCAACGGCACATTGCAAGTATGGCCGGGGACAGCGAATCACTTCTCAGGGACCGGGATGAGAGCACCACCGTTATTCGACAGCCTTTCCTCATAGGTGTCTCCGGTGGCACTGCTAGTGGCAAGGTTCGCCTTCTCATTTCGTACTTTAGCCGTTCTCTGAAAATGTCATAGTTTTTTATTTTTATTTTTAAAGTCACAGCTGACGTTGGCACAGTAACCGGATGCTAACGCTAAGTGAACCGCGTGGCTTGTGTGACGCATAGTTGAGGGTCTACGGTCGACTTTATTGTCTGTTCGCAGTAACGGTCCATTATATCAGCCGAGTTCGGCTACGTTATCAGCTGTGGTGCGGAAACGTGTTTATTTTCCCCCTTTTTCCATAGCTTTTGAATTAATGCCCCAGATTTCCTTTGGTGTACCTTGCAGCTAACTCATGCTGGAATTCCATCACAGGGTAGCTGGTTCGGCAAAACAATAGATAATGCTAACAGGAAACGGTGTTTGTAAACATAAGCGAGCATATTGAGTCTATTGTGGTTTTAGCGCTTTTTCAAAATAATGTAATATCTGTAGAACTTCTAACGCATTTCTAAATGTATGAACCCTTTGGGAATTATCAGTGGTAAACCGGGTTAAGCTAGCCTAGATGCTGACGTGAATAAGTTCCAGGCGCTCGAGGGAAGATGCCGAATAAAAGATTTCACCCACGTCCCCTTTTGTCGTTTAGATGCCGCGTGGGCAGTGCTGGCTGACGAGCGTCAGAACAGACGCGCTTCAAGATGTATGACTCAAATTCTGTCGCAACCGAACCCAGATAATAATAATATGAGCTCAACCTATCAGAAAAACCTACTTTAAGAAATAACCGGATTCAATGTCTGGATTTCATTCACAGAGGAAAGTTGTTCCAGATTCTGATTCCAGTCCGTACAGCTGAATGTTGCAACTTAAGCCCCGCCCCGTTTACTTCATTTCTTGTATCACGGATGTCATATCTCTGCTTGGCGACACAGGTTTGGACTTCCATAACCAGCGAAGGTGTTACAACCATGCAGACTTTCAGTTATCCTTCCCATCATCGGTAAACTTCACAATAAAATAATAGTTTAAGCAACAAACATTGAGAGGAAATTTTCTAACAATTTTGCAGCATCTGACCTAATGATACTTGTTTGGTTGGAAAAAAATCCAATTGGTCATCTCTTGTATCTAGAGTGAATCTACTGAGAACTAGTATGAAGAGATTGGTCTCTAAGCTCTTATGGTCAGCATATCAGTTGTGCCAGCTGGTATTACCAACCTGATTCCAGTGTATATCAACAGTTTGACCATCTTGTCTTAAAAAACAAAACAAACAAACAAACAAAAAAACTGCTGCATCTGACCAAAATTGACTCACCACTGCCACTGGGGGCAACAAAACTGATTGCTGCACAGTTTTATTGGCACAAAGACACCTAGGCCTCAGGAAGGGCTGGGAATGCCCAGTCAGCAATGGGCTGCTGAGGTTAGTGAGGGCACTGTCCATGGCCCACAGTGCACTTTTATTATTATTATTATTATTATTATTTTGATTTATTAGTAAAAAGCAAAGTATGTCCCACCCAGTCATTTACAATTTACTACATATTGATTTATTTGGCCATTCTGAATGTTTAATCCAATTCATCGGTGCCGTTGTCTCTTGTAACAGTCGTCTGTGTGTGAGAAGATCATGGAGAAACTGGGCCAGAACGAAATAGATCGCCACCAGCGGCAGGTGGCGATCCTCAGTCAGGACAGCTTCTACAAGGTGCTGACTCCAGAGCAGAAAGCCAAAGCACTGAAGGGCCAGTTCAACTTCGATCATCCAGGTATGGAAGCGCTCAACTGGGTCTGTCACGATAACACATTGTGATATTTTGTCTCAGAAATTATCGCAATAAACGATAATATTGTTGTGAGACTCTTTTTGAGCAAATCTCTCAAAGATAAATAAACATTAATTTCTCAAAGAATATTTAATTGAAAGACATTTTAAATATCCAAAATAAATAATTACAAATTAACAAAAGATTATGAAGTCTCTGTAAATAAACAAAACTGCCCTTCAAAGGGAAAAGAGAAATGAGCAAAACTGCCAGTTAGGCAAAATGGTGACTTTTCACCCATATTGAAGTAGTAGTATGCAATTTTTATAAATATGTTTTTCCCATGTTTTGTTGTTTAGAATGTCGTGACATGTCGAGTTCCTCCATTTCCTCCCTGAGCTATAATATTTCTGTCTGAAGAAAGAACTTACTGTTAACTAGCTTTAGCATTCATGGCTGACTATGCTAGCTGCAGCATAGCAGAGAAGAAGTGGGGGGAGAACAGTGACACATGGAGGGTGATTGACAGCACTAAGACCCGCCTCCTGGCTCTGATTGGTTGTTTCTAGTGAGATAATCCATTTCGTACCACGCTGACATAAAATGGTGACAATTTCAACAAATGTGCAAAAAAAAAAAATTCTAAAAGTTTTTTGAAAGTTAGGTGGCAGTGATCAAACGGTAAACTCATAACCAAACATATGCCTTTTTTGGTTTTTCTAGATGCCTTTGACAATGAGCTCATCATGCAAACGCTCAGACAAATACTTCAGGGAGAGACGGTGGAAATCCCAGTTTATGACTTTGTTACTCATTCCAGGTAAGCGTTTCCTCCTTTCTCTGCCCAGATCCCATTTCTTCAGCACCTCCCAGTATTGTGGTTTCCCATAGGAGAGTGTTTTCATAAACAAGTTCCTGACCTAAAAGGAACGCGTTTTTTTTTTTTTTTTTTTTTAAATTTTCCCCTCTGAGCTTGGGTTTTGTAATCAATCTCCAGTTGTTGTTTTTCCCTCCAGCCACAGAGAAAAGGGAACTTTTTTCTGTGTGTTGTTCCAGGAAAGAGGAGTTTGTTACGGTGTACCCGGCCGACGTGGTCCTGTTTGAGGGCATCCTCATGTTCTACTCTCAGGAAATCAGGGATCTGTTCCAGATGAAGCTGTTTGTTGACACAGACCCAGACACGCGGCTCTCGCGTCGAGGTGTATAGAAAAAGATCCAAGTGGACACTGTTGTCACTTGTTTAAAATTAATGTGAACAATGCTTAGAAAGACTGTGAGGTAACCAGCAGTAGTGAAAGGGTTGGAGTTCCACAAGGCTGTCTTGTAAATGTCTTATATGGTTGTTGTGTTTTTTTTTCCCCCCAGTTCTGAGGGACATTAATGAGCGTGGCAGAGAACTTGAACAAGTCCTGAGTCAGTATATTACTTTTGTAAAACCGGCCTTTGAGGAGTTCTGTTTGCCGGTAAGTGACAATGCAAGGATTTTTCAATTTTTATTTATTTTCAAGTTTTTTTGTTTTGTTTTAAGTTCTGTATAGTGAAAAATCATGGATATTAATTTTTGATAATCAAAAATGCTCAAATTTCTCACACCATCTTAACATTCGTAGATAAACCAGCCTGTATGAAATGCTATTTTTTTATGAAAAGTTCCTTGTAAGATGCTCCTTCCCATTCCTTCAAAAATTGATTACATAATGACCAGAACTAATAATTGATCAATTGGCAAGACAACTGATATTTTCAGATTTTTAGTATGTTGGTCACAGTGTTTGTAGAAAATCAGTGCTGCAGTGGCAGACATGAGCCAGTAGATGGTGCTGTTTTTCTGAGATTTATGTTTTTTCTCCTTTGCTTTTGGCTTGTTTCAATTAAAAATATAGATTGATAATAGCTTTAATTTGAACTGCATTGAAAATGTTTTGACTTGCTTTATCTTGAACTTTTTTCCCCCCTCCTAGACAAAGAAGTATGCAGACTTGATTATTCCAAAAGGGGCAGATAACCTTGGTAAGACAAGACTGATTGTTATGTAAATAAACAGTGGGATAGGTGAGGGTGTTAACTTTACCCTACAAGGAAAATGCAAACATTCTCCTGGGTTATGTTTTTGCTGCTCTCTGTAACTCAAATATAATGTTTTCTGTTTTTGTTTTTTTAAATTTGGGTCCAGACTTGGTTCTAGCACTGATGCACCCAACAGTTTTTTTGACATTACGTAATTTTGAGTCAATCTTGTTTGTTTTTTTGTTTGTTTTTTAATCAGTTTTAGTTTATTTAGTTTAGATCAGCTGTTCTACTCCTAATTACACTGACAGAATAAATTAAAAGTTGTTTTTACATGTTTGACCAAGCTTGATGTGTTGGTGTATTTAAGAGTGCTGTACTGGTGTAGAGTTATCAAGTAAATTGGTAATTTGGTACATTTATGTTTGGATTTAAAGAAACCCCGAAACATTTTGAGTCAATTCAGCACTCTTGTTTCTGTATCAGATCGGTATCGGCCGATTCTATGCCTCAGATATCGTATTGGCATATTGAAAGTGGATCATGCATACCTGTTCACCAGCCAGTTCAATCCCAAAAAATACTCTATACATTTTGAAGCTAATTTTCGTGGTCCACATAACTGTTTTCTGTTTTGCAGTGGCCATCAACTTGATCGTCCAGCACATCCAAGACATTCTGAACGGTGGACAGACCAAGCGTCAGAACGGCTTCATGAACGGACACAGCACCCCCCGGCAGCGGAGGACCTCGGAGTCAAGCAGCCGCCCTCACTGACGCCGTGGCCCCTCTCTTCACGGGGCGGAGAGGGGTGTGGGTGTCGCACTGTAAATAATGCCACCCTGGCTACACTGTATTTAAAAAGCGAAGAGACACAGAAGTAATTGAAATGCCTTGCGTTGAGCCCTTTTGTGATCAGTTGAGTTTTTTTTTTTTTTTTGTCAAACCTGAATTTAGATTTTCTTTTTGTTGCTTGGAAGGTAAAGAAGGGACCTGTTGAAACTGGGTTTTTCTCCTTGCTCTATTTTTTTTTAATGTCCCCATACTAAACAATGGAAGTCTTTTCTGGTAGAAAATAAAAACTGTTTTTTTTTTTATTTTTTTTTTTTATTTCTGGTAAAACTTGAAGCCCTGGTGTCTAGGGCAACCCTATAAATGTTTGAGAATTTGAAACAAACAAAACATATGGTTTAAAGTTGGCCAAAGGCAGGTCGATCTCTGTATTGACAATCTTGGGAGTGTTTCTCATTATTTTGTCAATGATTCGAATTGTTATCCACCTCAGTGTTTCACACAAGCATCGTCACACATCAAAACAAATGCTGGCAAGTTTCCAGTTAATCCAAAAAGGATCAAAATGCTTCTTTTACATTTAATTATTTATTGAAATGTAAATGATTCAAACAATGAAAAGGTAAGTGGTTATTTTATTTTAAACAAGATTATCTAAATTATTCTTCAAAACTTAGGTGCTTCTGCTCACATTCACACAGCCAAATCACAGCTGTGACATCATGACAGACTCAGGGTAATGCAATTGGCCTAAAATGCCACATCAATGGATGATGGGGGGTGGTCCGGGGAGGTGTTCATTGCCTCAGCAATAGCATTCATTCCAGATGTGTGGCAAACCACCATAATGCCTCGGTAAAGTTGCCTCAGGTTTTCATGCACAGCAAATCAACACTAGAAACCGGTCTGTTTTGGATAGGTTTTCAATAAATATTTTTTTTTTCTTTATGCCAAGACCTATATTTGTTATGTTGTGCAATTGAATGAATGAGTTGTGAATGGTTGTGGAGTAAGGGACTGATCGGCTAGTAGAAGTTGAATTTGTCAGTTGCCTAATGGTAAATAAACTGATGCAGACGAGTTTTGGTTTGGCGTGTTTCACTTTGGCCTGTAGAGGGAGCGCAAGTGGTGCTGACGTGTTCAGTAGCAAACATACATTCATGATATTAAGATAGTACATTTTAAGTCAACGGCGAATTGTTTTGCAATTTTTAATTCACAAACCTTTTCACAAATGTTTATTTGTTTTTGAAACGGACTTTTTTCAAATCGGGCTTACATATTCATTCAAACTAGGTTGTTTGGCTCCATAATGTTTGCGTATTTAGTTTAAAATTTTTTGTTAAAAAGGAGGAAAACTCAAATGTATTTTTACGTAAAACTGAGCGAGTTTTGGTAAGCCCCGAACAAATCAGCAAACTATTAACTTTAACGCATTACTCAGACCACTTCTAGTACGGGTAAGTAGTAAAAGTTACAAATTTCGAGGATTCCTGAACGCCTCACAGACGGCTGTCATCACTGGAGCGTCAAGATGGTGGTATGTGTCGCTCCTGCTGCAGGGTTCTGACCCAAAGCGCGCACGTTCGGCTCGTTCTGTCTCAGTTCTAACTCCTCTCTGTTTCATGACAGAAGTTCGGGCTGCAGTTTAAAGCCAACTTGGAAAATGTGACAAATGTAAGGCCGCTGGGGGAAGACTTCCGCTGGTTTCTGAAGGTAGGATGGTGAGAATGCTAGTCTGCTTTTATTTCAGTTTCAGTCTGTTTTTAATTCACTGTCGAAAACTGCTCCGTGTCCTCTGCTGATTGATCCCATTCAGTTTTAGATCAATGAGGAATTTAATTTGAGCTGCACACGTGTGTATAATGTAGTTTGCTGTGAAGCTGCCTCAGAAACGGCACCAGGCATGCTAAAAACAACCATGTGGGGTGTGGGGGTGCACTGAGTTTTCCTCTGCCATGTCAGCAGCATTCCCCATGACAGTAAAATGTATATATTAATATTCTTTTTTTCATAATTGAGCTGATGTTGCAGTCTATATTAAGGAAACCTCAATTTGGATTTATATGATCCAATCATCAAACTTGAGAGTGGAGGGGAGGGGAGGGGATTGCTTACTCTCTATTAAAGATCACAGTATGAAAAGAGCAAATGTCAATGAAATGTCAAAGAGTGATCAAAGGCAAAATAAAGAATATTGCGAAAAAAGTGGAAATATTTTTATCTTATCTGGCAGTTCAAGTAAAATCCGTACTGACAAACACACCTGGCTTCATCTGGGTTGTGGAAATAAATTACACACTTATACATGAAAATAAGTATCTTCACACATAAGTTATGTATTATGGCAGTGGCGAATCTGAAGACAAACAAAAACCCAAAGCTGACCGTCCTTAGTAAGAAATGTATGGAGGCATATTGGTGCCATTGTTGGTAACTGATGTCCACGGAGAAGTAAATTTATGCCAAGAAAATCAAAGAAACTTTGGGATTAATTTGACATATTTGCAAGAAAAAACTTGGATATTCTTTTGTCAAAGTTGTACATTTGTAAGAATAAGAGGACACATTTTTATTCTTGAGGACACACATTTGCGATATTAAAAAAGATGTTGTGTGACATAGCAACGTGAGAATGTTTTAGAAAAATAATTCTTACAGTTATTAGAAAATGTCCTAATATAATTAAGTCAGATCTCCTCTAAGGTAGAGGTGGTAAATGTAGGGGATGCACATCTTTTTGTTGCAAAAGTGTGACTTTAAAATGAGAGTAAAATTCTGAGATTTTTTCTGACAAATTTCCAACTTTATAATGTTGTAGCATATTTTGGTTATGATAATGTAAATGTATTCCTTTAATCATAGAAAAGTTGTCATTTTTTTCTTGAAAATATATTACTTCAACACCAGAGAATATCCAAGTTTTTTTTTCTTGTGAGTATTTATTTTTTATTTGTTTCCGTTTTAGTTACAACGGCCCAAATGCACCACCACCATAGCAATGAGAAGCAAAACAATGCTGTTGTTGCTCATTCTGTACTGTGTTTGCTTACAAGCAGGAGTTTAAGACGATGCTGAGATTTCCTGATTGCAATTTGATTTTATTATAGCATTTAAAAAAAGAATATTTAAAACAAATTGATCTTATATTAAAACCAATGTGAAGCAGTAAAAAGACATTGAAATGGACAAATACTGAAAAATACATAGGAAACCTTTGCGACCTGAACACACCTTGCAGTTGAAGCCAGGATGTAAACCACCGGAGCCACTTCATGTCCTGTCGTTCTCCGTCGCTCTGCTCACATGCTCGCTCTTCGTTTTCTCCTCCCTCCTCCAGCTGAAGTGTGGAAACTGTGGGGAGGTCCCGGATAAATGGCAGTATGTGACTCTAACGGTAAGTAGAAAAACTTCATTTTTTTAAATTTTTTTTTTAATTTGCCGTCCCGTGTATCAACGTTTCCCCGGTCTCTGTGTCGACAGGAGAGCGTTCCGCTGAAAGGAGGCCGAGGGAGCGCCAGCATGGTCCAGAAATGCAAACTTTGTGCGAGGGAGAATTCAATAGGTGTGCATAAGTGGGTCATTAAATGTGTCGGCTGCCTGTTTGAGACGTTTGAACTAATCGGAGGCCAATTTTCTCCATCGCAGATATCCTGAGAGACACCATTACCCCTTATAATGTAAGTGGACCGTCTGGTACCAGGTGGGATGTTAGATATGGCCTACCACGGCTCAGTTTTCCTAGCATACTGTTTTTTTTTTGTTTTTTTTTTAGGATTGAAACGATTAATTGGATTAATCATGTTTAATTGGTTATTGAAATAACTGTCAGTTAATTTAGTAACTGATTAATCATTACACATCAACTACACAGACACTTAAAGGCCATTTTCTGAAAGAACGATACACCCAGAGCAGTAATTAAACCAAAAAATATATATGTACAAATGAAAAACCTTTATCTGTAAAGATGCATCGTTTACGTCAAATGATCAAGCGTTCACTAAAGGAACACTGTCGTTGCATTTTGGGCTATAAGATGTTTATTTTCTTATTTGAAAATGGAATTAAATTGTTTGTATCTTTTGTGTATTTCTGATATTGAATAAAAAAGGTGATAGGCGATTGAATGAAAAATCAGTAGAATGTGACGATTTTGTTTTCCAATTAATCATCAGAATAATCAAATATCAAATCAAATAATCGTTAGCTGCTCTCAGAACCCATGTCGATAGTTTCGAGAACGTACACACGTCTCGCCTCCTGTATGTTCATAATATAATTCTATAAAACATATATAAATATACAAATATACATACACACATGAACTTCATTGTTTTCTTTTCGGATTATATAGTTAATTTTTTTCAGTTTTCCTTTTAAATCCATCTCCTTTATAATAAACAGAGTGTGTGAGCGTGTCTGTTTTTCATTCTCATGGCGCTGTGTGTGTTCTCTGGACCGAAGGCGTCGGACAACGAGAAATTCAAGACCATGGTGCAGTTCGAGTGTCGGGGCCTGGAGCCGATTGACTTCCAACCACAGGTGAGAATCTTTCTGTCTTTTTATTCCTGATCAGGCAGATTAATGACAAACCTCAGAGTTCTGTAAAACTCTCTCTGTAAAATTCTCTCTCCAGCATGCTTCATAGTCTACATTTAATTCAATTCAGTCTACAGAGTATGAACTCTTGTGGTATCTAGCTGCAAGATGTTAGCAGTTAAAATGAACCTTATATATATTATATATATTTTTTACATGTTTTTTCACTTCATAGTTGTATTTCGTATCATTTTTTAATTTATTCATAGACATATGAAAATTTAGGATCAGCACACTTTGACTTTTAAAGCTATTAAATCAAAGATTCTACAAACAAAGCTATATGCACTTTGTGACTCCGACTTTAGGATTTACCTGAAGTATTTTTCCTCTTCTTCTTCTGATCTACATAACAAACCATTGTCTCAATTTTTTTTATCTCTACTGTGGACAAGGTTGCTCTCTTTTAATAAAGTTTGAATTGAGTTGAATATAACACCACCTGTCCTCCTGCAGGCCGGTTTTGCTGCAGAGGGAGCAGAGACTGGAACGCCGTTTCCTGAAGTCAACCTGCTAGAAAAAGTAGGAACATTGTGGCCACCTTGTCCCAAAAGTTATTTTGTTAGATTATTAATCCAGTATCTGTTCCGACTGTTCCTGAGAGTGTTACTTTTCTTTCTCAATATGTCTATTTAACGTCTTTTTTTTTTAATGTCCTCATGTTACATGTTTTAGGACTGGAACGACTACGATGACAAAGCCAAGGAGTGTGTGGGAATTTATGAGGTCACACATCGATTCATCAAGTGTTGATGTTCCTTCACGTTTCTTGGATTGTGCTCAATAGACATGAACCTTGTGCATTATTTTAATAAAAGTGAAGATGATGACTTCAGATGTTTTTTTTCTTCATCATAGTTCACTTTTAAATACATTTTCTTCAAAAGGTATTGATTATAAATATATTACAACTTTAGTTTTTCACATGTTTTTTCACAAAGGCTGATAACTGGCTTTCCAGTCAGGTGAAGGTTGATTGATTTACTAAGTGACTGTTTTTTTTTTTGTTTTGTTTTTTTCAAAAGGTGAACTTACAATTCTTAAAGCTAAATTAAGCTGTTTTAGATTACATTTTTGGTTTATCAAATATCACAGTGGACATTTTTTCCACCTATCGGGTCTTTTTGTTGAGAGACTTATTGTTTGTAATGTAAAATGAGCATTTAATATCTAAAAGAAATAATCATAATCTCTGTTTGCCTTGCATATACACATAATTTAAAGCACACCTTTACGGTAATGCGGAGGGATGTAAGCCACAATTAAATAAGGCCTCAAAAATATCAGTAAATAAAATTATAATCATATAAGCAAGCAATTTATTAAATGTGGCATTAGTAAGATTAATTTGACTACGTGGTTCTGAATGTTCTCCTGTTCTGGGTTAGACTCTAGCGCCACCATGTAATGTTGGATGGAAAAGCCTTCCGTTGTTGACATCTTTCATAAATTTTGAAATAAAAAGTTTCTCCGCTGGTATATAATCGCGTCGCTGCTATCAAACTACAAAAATGGCGGAACGGGGTGGAATGGAACTCTCTGCGACCTGAATGGGGCGGGGCGTGAAATGTCTCATTCACTTTTAAAGAGACCGCAGCAAACCGAGTTTCTCTGAAACGCGCCTCAGACCGGGAGGATAAATGAGGGGTGTTTGTGGAGCTACAATAACGAGGAACCAAAGCATTGCAGTTATGCTTCATATTGACTACAAGTATTATGAAGGAATGATTTAAAAGCATAATATGTCCACTAAGAATAGTTAAATCTAAATTTATTACCCAATTCAGTCGTTCAACTTTTTTTTTTTCAGGTAAGTGACACATCTCGTATGTAAAAGACGATCTATGTTGGTAGGCGTCCTCTCGGTGCTGTCACAGCCGCTGTTTTTCCTCTCTAAAGTCGGGGCTTGTGAGGAAAGGAGCAACCATGGCACCTGGGAAAAAGAACAGAGTGTTTGTTATCGGTGTGGGCATGACGAAGGTAATATTTTTATTCTTTACTCATCTGCTTCGACTTGCAGCGTAGTACTTCCGACCAGGCGCTGAGTTAGAACGTTAGCATTGGAGGCTAATTCCAGACTTGCAGGACTTGCTACTGAAAGTTTCCCTGCTGTTATCAAACTCGTCTATTCATGGGACAACAGCCTTAGACATTTACAAACACCATTACCCTGAATGAAACAGAATTCTTATTAATATTAAGGTTCATAAATGGTCACTACCCAAGTAAGGAAGCTAAATTCGGGTTTCAATATGACAGTGTTGAGGATTGATAGAGCTGTGTTTTCTGCTGCAGCACCAGTGGGTCATAGTTTAAAGTCCAGAGAGTTTTCAAAGTAGGACAGAGGTCGACTCTCTCAGAGGGTTGGTTAGCCCCCTTTTTGCAACTAGCTTTCAGCGACCTACGTTAGACCTTATAAGAATAAAAATAAAAATAAAAAATAAAATAGGTCTGTTAACATATTCATATAACAGAAACAAAATGCTTTGAATTTTGCTGATGGCACTTTTTGTTATGTTTTTACTTTCTTTGTTTGTGGCCTGAATACATGACAAAATATGTAGAAGCATGTATTAAATATATAATGAATACAAAGTTAACCACTTTGAAATTCTTCTTATGCTTTAATCAGGTGTAACGTTTTGTACGTAGATCTGTATGTTATACTGATGAGTTTTCTGTAGAGAAAACAAACAAAAAAAGACTTGCAAAGTTTTATGGTCGTATTTTTTCATATTTGCCACGAAGGTTGTAGTTTTCTGACATAAAGTGAGAGGGGGGAAAAAGAACTAACAATTTGGAGGAGAACGTAGTAAAGTACCAAGTTATAATTTCTAATGTTCAGAACCGTTGATCGGTGTGGGTTGTCTGTGTTTTTCTGCAGTTTGACAAGCCTGGAGCCAGAGGGGACTACGACTATCCTGACATGGCCAAAGAAGCAGGTGATCATTGATGCAACAAGAATGGAGCTCGATTTCATTTAGAAGACATGTGCACAGCCATAAATAATGAAATTTCTTCTAACGATTGGCCACTCCAGAACCTTGACTTTGTTCGGAGGGTTTTTTATGTCATGTGACATACAAACCATGTTTGATCCGTGTTTGTCTGTGTTGTAGGTGAAAAAGCTCTAAAAGATGCAAAGATCCCGTATTCGGCCATTGAACAGGCCTGTGTAGGATATGTTTACGGTAAGACTCTCAGTGGAATATGTTTTTTTTTATTTTTTTTTTATATATATTGGTTTATATAAAAATTCCTGTGTTCTAGTTTTCAGTAGACCTGAATGCTAACGTCTGTTTCTTTGCTGCAGGGGACTCCACGTGTGGCCAGAGAGCGATTTACCACAGCCTGGGTCTGACGGGAATCCCCATCATCAACGTGAACAACAACTGCTCCACTGGCTCCACCGCTCTCTTCATGGCTCGTCAGCTGATCCAGGGAGGTGAGTCCCAGAGAAAAGCGCCAGACTTTGCGGTGCGTTCACGCCAGCCCTTTTCACTCTGCTTTGGTCCAACTCCAATTCGTTTGCTCAGAAATCCGGTTCATTTTGGGGGATTTTTGAACACGCAATCAAACCAAAAAAGTGAACTCTGGTCCACCTGAAAACCTGGTTGAAGTGAACTCTGGCATGGTTCGGGTATGTACGTGGATCCAAGTGGACTGGAGACTGCGGCCTACGGTGCAGAGCATTCTGGGTAATCAAAACAAACTTGAGTCTAGCTCTAGAGAGAGAAACGGTTTGTGGTCTTTTAAAAATGACAAGAGAAATCCTCCAACCGTGAACATATGACATCGCTTCACTTTTGTTTACATTTTGTGAAGATAAAAGCAGCGCCCGGTGTCGTCTTTTGAGGTTTTCGTGTCGTTTCCTGTAGCGTTTCTTGGCGCAGCGCCACCACAGGCGAGGGGTGGGAACAGGTTTTCTGTGGGTTTGGCTCATTTGACATGGTGCAGTGTGAAAGTGAAGCGCACCCACTGAAAATGTAACAAATGTTGAAATTCCAATCCCCAATAGAACCAAGTCTACCAGACTGTCAAATGCGAAAACAGGAAGGAAACCAGACAAGATGGCGCACCTTTTGGATAAACAAAACTAATGGCTGATTACTTGAGTCTAACAATGTCATTTTAGAAAAAAAAAACATCAAATGGCAACAACCTTTGCGGTAGACTCCAACCCTCTGTTCTAACTGAATCTGCGTCTTGTTAACATCTTGCAGGTCTTGCCGACTGCGTGCTTGCTCTTGGTTTTGAGAAGATGGAGAGAGGCTCCTTGACCTCAAAGGTACGACTCTTGCCTGACTATGTCCTTTCTTCCTTCTTTGTGAATGTTTTCATCTTATGATGTGAAATAACAGCAACAGAATTGAGGACTTTTTAAAATTCTGAAATTTCTCCATGAAAGTGGTCAAAACCCCGATCGTTCTCATCTTTTTTTTTCTCTTTGTAAGTTATCTATGTTATGTAGCTGCAAACTGATTTTAAGTCTTTTTCTTTCTTTCTTGTTTTCAGTACATGGATCGGACCAATCCAATGGACAAGCACATGGAGGTGATGATCAACCGCTACGGGATGGCGGCGGCACCCGGAGCGCCGCAGATGTTTGGCAACGCTGGCAGGGAGCACATGGAGAAATACGGTACTTTTTAAAAATGGTATTAGCTTAAATTTGTGGACAGAGTAAAACATAATAGATATGAGCAGCAATAGTTGCTTCTGTAAGGTTATTGCTGAGATCATTTCACGCTTTAGTGTTGCATTAAAGCACAATGGTGTGCTCCAGAGCGACACCTGCTGTCAGAGAGTTAAATCAACATGGCAGCTCCTTAGCGGATTAGCGAAAGTTTGCCGACCGCTATCTGTTATCTTACATGTAAGATCACATTCAAGTGATTACTTTTTATCACATTATTGTCATATGTTTGTTACTTACTATATAAATGCTGACATGACAAAACTTTTTATTTCTTCTTTAATATTAGACTTTTTGTTTGTTTTTGTTTTTCTTTACTTTTTTAGGAACAAAACCAGAACACTTTGCCAAGATTGCTTGGAAAAACCACAAGCATTCCACAAACAACCCGTAAGATGGAGCGGAAGTAGCAGTTTGTGTCCTTGGACTTTACCTTTGTGTGTTACACCATGAGGTGAACTGTGTGTGTGTTTTTTGTGTTTTTTGTGTTTTTTTAAATCGTACATCGTCTGCAGGTATTCCCAGTTCCAGGATGAGTACAGCTTGGAGCAGGTGATGAACTCCAGGAAGGTGTTTGACTTTCTCACCCTGCTGCAGTGCTGGTAGGAATATCATTTATACTTTTTCTAATAATTACGTTGTAGGTTCCTTTTGTTTTTGTATTTTCTGTTATGCTGGATTGTAAATTAGTGTAGTTGTCATTTTAACCTTTATTTGTTCAGGGACAACAGATGGAAAAATAGCTTTTTGGCTACTTCTGGTGCATTTACAGAAATATTAATGTGCATTATCCCTCCCAAAACTAGATTAACCACAGTGTTGTTTTTCTCCTTACAGCCCAACTTCAGACGGTGCTGGAGCTGCGGTGTTGGCCAGCGAGGCCTTCGTTAGGAAGCACCGCCTTGAAAACCAGGCGGTGGAGATCGTGGCTCAGGAGATGGTGACAGACTTTCCCTCCACGTTCAGCGAAAACAGCTGCATTAAGATGGTACGCCGCGTGAAACGAACCCGTTCTGATGATTTAACGGACAGCTTTGAGAGCCGCGGGCGTTTTCCCCGTGCCGTGCAGGTGGGGTACGACATGTCTCGGCTGGCGGCTAAGAAGTGCTTCGAGGCCGCGGGTCTGAAGCCGGGCGACGTCGACGTGGTCGAGCTGCACGACTGCTTCTCCGCCAACGAGCTCATCACATACGAGGCTCTGGGCTTGTGTGAAGAAGGTAAAGCGGTGCTGTCGAGCTTATTGTATGTTTTCCTGTACGCATCGTCTCTAGTTTTACTTCACTCCTGAAAGCAGGGCAGCACAGTAGCTAGCTTCACAGCCAGACAGGAAGTATCTGGTGTTATTAGTTTTTTCAAAATAAAGTAATTTTAAACACTTCATAATGTTTAAGTTTATTTATAATTGGTGTATGTGCGCAAATATGGACAATTTAAACATATTTGATAATCGTCTGCTTAAAAAAATGTGTGATTTTTAAAGAATCCCATTCCATTTCTGTTTTTAGATTTTAAAATGAAGAAAAACATAAAAACTGCAGAAAGAAAATGTTTCCTTCTGTGGGATGTTGAGATGTATAGAAAAAAAGGTATAGTTTCTAACTTAATAAAAAATAGATCTAAAACAATACCACTGGTGTTTTAATGTGATCCAGTCATTGAATATCAATTTATTACATGAAAAAAAAAACTGCTTATAAATTTAATAACAGCATTTGTTACCAAATTTCTATTCTGTTCCATGTTTCTGTTGGAGAAAAACCACCCCACAGCATGATGCTTCCACCGCTATGCTGATATTCAGTTCTCCAGCACACACAGTTCAGTTTACTTTCATTTTCTCCCCCATGTTTGCTGACACAGACATATTTTGTTCCTGGCTTTAAAATGGCTTTCGTCCATAAAGATCCCATTTGGGGGATGCGTCACCAGCTGTTGTCCCGTTTGTGTTTTCCAGGTAAAGCAGGAGAACTGGTTGACAGAGGGGACAACACATACGGAGGGAAGTTTGTGATCAACCCCAGCGGCGGTCTCATCTCTAAAGGACATCCTCTCGGTGCAACAGGTGTGCAGACAGCATCGTTGTTGAGCCTCCCTTTTACTTTGCTTATTGGTTTCAGAAATGTAACTCTTCTTTTTTGTGTGTGTGTGTTAGTTTCATGATTTTCTTTTCTGGAAACGTAAATTTTGGCTCTTTGAAAAGTTCCCACTGTGGCCACTAGAGGGCACCTGTCTCCCATTGGTGGACAGTCAGACTGGAAGTGGGTTAAAGTGATGCTCAGCCTGCATGAGAGATCCCGGCCCGCCTCTTCTCTTCTGTAATCTGTTCACATTTTAAATCACTGACAACAAGCAGACTGGGCCACCGGTTCAGCCTGCTTCTGCAGCACCAGGCCGGCTGCGAAACGCTCCAATCCACTGGAGCGGGATGTGGAGAGGAGCCCGTCTCTGTCTGTCTGCTTTATACTTTTATATCCAATTTATTTTCGCACTGCCTGTCCTTCTTTAATCACATGATTTCCCAGATCGAATCCTCGGTGCTTCCCTCCTTCGATCGCTCACTCACCGATGGCTCTTCTTTCAGATTATTCTCATGACATCCAGAAATTCAATATTGTCATAAGTTGAAAACATTTTTTTTTAATTTTTATTTTAAAATGAAACTGTGGTCTTATTAGCAGGGAGTAACAACGTTTCCTTTGTTTAATGGAATCAGAAGTCTCACAGGAGAGTTTTGGACAGCTTGGAAAAGATCTTCAGTCCTAATAGTCTAATCAACAACAAACAAAGTTACAGATAATATAATTATGGCTATAATAATCGTTACATCACAATATGTTTGCAGCAGTAGGAATACAGTAACCAGTGATAAGAGTTTACAGAACCTGGTGTCTTTATGCTGGAGACACTGACTGCAACCAGCTGATCTCCTTTCCACTCACTGAGACTGTTGGCACCAATCGACTGGACCTCTGTTGAATTAGGTCAGTCACTTGAAAGGGGGTGAATATTATTTAATTGTCATGATTTAGTAGAAATCATTTTTTATCTTATTTTATTTATTATTAAAGGGTTTATTTTTTGTCAAAAAATTAATGATGGTTGATTTGTAAAGGTAATAAATAGGGCAAAACATCCAACTTTGGGGGAAAAAAAACACAACATCTGAAGTATTTTTAATGTAGTTTTTAGTGCTAATATCTTAGTACACTTGAAATAAGACAAAACTACCTTAAAATGAACTTTTCAGCAAAAACTGGAGTTTGTTTTAGGTCAACATTTCCTTTATATTGATGAAAAAAAGACAAGTTATAAGTGAAATAATCTGCCAGTGGAACTACAACTTTTTCATCAATATTAAGGAATTAATTACTTAAAACAAGCTCCTTTTTCTTGCTGAAAAGTTACTTGTAAGTTAGTTTTGTCTTATTTCAAGGGCACGAATATATTTGGATTAGAAACTGGACTAAAAGTGCCTTGGTGAGATTTAGTTTTTCCACAACGTGAAGTGAGTGGTTGTAATGTTTTGCTGATTATTTAATACCCACCATGAACTATTCATCTGCCAACTCTTTACGTCTTCCCAGAGGAGCCATCTGTAGATCTCCTAATTAGCATTCCAGCTAATAAATTCCCTTGCAGAGTATTAAATCAGTGCTTTTGAATGGCAAAACGCATTTGAAGGCTAATTAATGTGGTATGAAATGCTTAGCTGTAATTCCAGGGCAGCAGAGGAGCAGCCGCCGGTGAGATCATGGACTGAGTTGTCAGATTAGCAGTCGTCATGGCGCCTCTCTCAGTCCGATAGCTTTAGTTTTTCCAGTCGTACGTCCCGATTTCTTTAATTGAACAACTAAATGCTGTAATTGCTCTTCCTTTTGAGCATTCTCCAGTGGCAACATGCTGTCTGTTTGCATCCAGGTAGCTGCGTCGGTGGTTTGCTTCTATATTTATCAACTTTATTACAGTTTTTTTTTTAGCACCAAAGCCAGAATTATAATTGGACACTCGAATCAGACTGTTCAATTGTCAATGTTTAAAAGAAATGTAAATAAGCAGCAGCAGCAGCAATAATAAGAGAATTCTGCTAGCAAGATTGGGAAAACGGCATCTGTCTCTTTAAATGAGCTTTGGATTTATTAACTTGGTCTTTATTGGAGAGTTTCCCTTTTGCTCCTTAAAGAACCTGTGCAACAAACCTTGCTATAGAAATTGATTTGATTTTTTTTTTTAAAGGGGCAGTGTTACGTAAAATCGCCGTTTCTTTTGCTTTTGCTTTATATCATGTTAGAATGTTATTCCCTCATCAGAAACATTCTTCCAGGCATGTTTAAGAAATCATTGAATTTCCCCACAAAGCCCCACCCATTTCTACAAAGCTCCTCCTCAGAGGTGCAGTCTTCAGCTTAAATACCCGTCTCTTGCAACTCCCTCACTCGGCTCCTTCAGACTAGCCAGCAGCAATTTGCAAACACCTGGTGGAGGAGCAGGAGCTTCTTAAAGAGACAGTGGTCCAATTTTAAGCCGTCAAAATGAAAAGTCAATATATTTTTTAAAGATATAGATTGATTTATTGTTAGCATAGCACTTTTTTGCCTTTTTTTATCATTTCTGTTCTGATTTCAGGCTTTAGCAGCAACTTCAGATCAAGCTCAATTCTGCAGCATCTTTTTTCCTGTCATTATCCTCCCAGAAACAAATTTTCTCCCTCTAAAACAGCCTGAAAAACAAAAATTAATTCACAAATAATGATGTCAGTGTTTGCACATTTAATGTAAAATATACGTATTTTACCTTTTTACTTCAGTTTGTCCAAATTTGAGTGAAGATTTCCATTTTTTTTCGTTTTTCCTTTTTTAGTATTGTTATTATGGGAACAATAAATAAAAAGGTCAACACAAGGACACAAAGAGCAGAACGTCATATGCAGCAATTTTATAACAACTCAAGGTGACATAGTTACATGATGATTGTGCTATAAAATGCCATGAAAATACATGACATCACCTCTTTAGCAACTGAACATGTCTCTGTATTTCTGTTGCTAGATTTATGCTTTCACAAAGTAGCACATCTCACTTTAGCAAAAGTGAGATGGTATGAGCAGAGTCACAGTGGCTGCTGTGTGAAATCCAACAAGTGAGAGAGAGCAGAGGCTTTAAGGTCACCTTCATACAGTACAGTTTTGCGTCTTTTCAGAGTTGTTC
This sequence comes from Poecilia formosa, assembly GCF_000485575.1. Taxonomy (NCBI): domain Eukaryota; kingdom Metazoa; phylum Chordata; class Actinopteri; order Cyprinodontiformes; family Poeciliidae; genus Poecilia; species Poecilia formosa. The sequence goes on along the minus strand of NW_006800006.1, from coordinate 1,603,142 downwards.
CTTTGAGGGTTTCCTGCCGTTCAAAGGAGAATCTTTTTCTGTATTTAAACATGTAAATTCATAAAAGGAAGCCTTGCAGACGTGCCTCCGTTTCCTTCACTGCATCTTGTCCGTATGCTGATGACGACGATAATTTTTCCGCATGTAAAGTCTGCTTCCCACATCATCAGCCTCTCTTTGGGTGTGTGTGTGTTCCTCCTAGGGCTGGCTCAGTGTGCCGAGCTGTGCTGGCAGCTGCGGGGACAGGCTGGGAGGAGGCAGGTCCCTGGAGCCAACGTGGCCCTGCAGCACAACATCGGCCTGGGGGGAGCCGTGGTCGTCACAATCTACAAGATGGGGTTCCCCCAGGAGTCCAGGTGACCCGTCAGAACCACCGTGTGACATTACTCTAGCACTGCCACAGTATTTATATCCATTTAACTCCTCCTGCGTCTTTTCAGATACCAACTGTGTGACGTTTGAGGTGTTTAATATGATAGAGAAATGTAACGTAGGGAAGAGCAAAATTCTGATCGGAATCAGAAAGCACTTCATTGATCACCAAAGTGAAATTGCTCATCTGTTGAGAAACTACTCTCATCCACAGTGTTAAATATTAGTAAATAGAAATAAAACCATTAATGACATAAAAATTTTACATGAGTTTGAAATTACAAGTAATTTAAATAGGACCCACATATGAAATAAATAAAATGAAAAACATAAAATAAAATAAAAGCTAGAGTTGTTTTGCAAAGATTGTCTATCTACAGATTAAGGGCTTAGTCTGTAGATATGCAAATTTAGTACAAACCAACAGACCCATCAGTAATTCAGGTTGTCTGTACATCCTTAAAACGTCTTAAATTCATGTATCTAAAAATAAGGCCTTAAAATGTGTTAAATTAATTTAAAAAATAAAAATAATATTGGCCTTAAATACGTTAATCACAAGTCTTAAATTTTGTCATCACAATATACCCTTGCTAGCTAGGTATATTGGCTAGCTAGCTAATAATGCTAGCTAGCTGGCTAGTATTACTTATGCTACTGGTAGTTAGTTAGCGGTAGCATCACTTCTGTTGCCAACCCATACAAGCCTGTCTCTCCTCTGTGCAAAAAAACAAAACAAAACAAAAAAACCCTGTAAGTTTGGCACTGTGAGGGTTAAGACTGTAGAGAGCCATACGCAGTGTGAGAAACACAAAGCTGTGGCCAAGAACTACAAACGTATATATTTAGGGACTTTTTATTTAAAATTTTATTCAAGGATGCATTAAAAAGGTCTTATAAAGTTTTAAATTGAACTTGCTGAAACCTGCAGATACCCAACAAGAGGTTTCAGCTTGTAAAGAAGGGCTGGGATGCTGTTGCAAGGCGTTGCATCTTAGTGCTGTCAACAGTTTGTAACCTTCGTTTGCATAAGGTCGGCATTTGCGTTGTGAATTTTCTGTGTTTCTGCAGCAGCTACCAACAGAAACAACCGAGAGTAAAGTCCTAAAAGTTTTTAATCTTCCCTGTAGCTCCCTGAGGCTGCGGTTTAATCCTTCACCCCTAAAGATCCAAGTTGTGTTTCTCTGTCTTTAATTCCAACGTTTTCTTCACATTTTCCCTCCTACATTTGGTCCAAAATGTGGTCCGTTCAGTATATTTAGAAATCAGGTCAGGTTACTTTGCTGTTTTGTTAAAAAGCCTTGGTGATATATCGTCCTGTGTATCTCCTACAGTTGTAACCTACGTATTTGCATGCTGTGGTAGAAAATGAGATCAGGTCGTAAATAGTTGAGCTGAACGGGGAAAAGTTTTTAATTGTGCCGTGCGGTTCGGACCTGCTCCTGAGGAGCAGCAAGAGCTTCGACTCCGCTCTAATTCCACTTAAGTCACCGACCGCAATTAAGAGGTTTTCTGCTAGCGGGTGTTTGGACTGGAGGTGTGTGTTCGATCACACTAAGGGCATGCTTGTAGCATTACAGCGGTGCTGCACTAAATCACCCAGGATGAATGTTTTTAAAAGAACAAGTTGTGATTTTGATCTTCTTACTTAGACATAAACAAACTGATATCCATAGCCTCAGCGGGAATGCATTTATTGTGTTTTTATTTAATTATTTTAAATTCTCTCAGGTATGTCATCGCTTCAGCAGCCAGCAGCTCCGGCGGTGGGGATCTGGAAGGGTTTAAAGCTTATCCCGTCTTCAAGGAGATTGAGAACCATCTGTTGCAGGTTTTTATTGGTTTTGTGAATTTTTCTACATAGAAAGTTGAAATTAAGTTATTTTGTCACAAACTTAAGTTTTGCTTTTCCCCTCTCTTGGGCTGAGTGCTTATTTTGGTTATTATTGGACCAGAACAGCATGTTTACATGCAGAAAGTGAGAACTCACATTGAAAGTGCAGCTCTCCTAAAAGTTAATATCCAAATATAGGTTTGACATATCGCAGTATTCAGTACATACAGTGGCATTTAGAATATGTTCTCCATAACGATATATTCATTGTATAAATATTGATTCATACTTTGTACTTCCTTTTGTCAACAGCTGGACAAAAAGACGAATAGAAACATTGTAAATTATCCATATTGTTTGCATTATGTGTCATATTACAACTTTTACAAAGACTAGAAAACAGCAGAATGAAGATGAGAATATGAAAACGTCTAAATCAACAGGCGACGCAGAACGAAGACAAGCCGAGCAGCAACATGTCATGCAGTTCAGAGACGAGCCACCAGAACGTTAGGCTGTCAACACACACTGTGTGTGATTTATTACAGAAAGCAGTACTTTTAAACATGATTTAATATAAATACTTCAATGGGAGAGGGAACATTGGTTAATAAGTATGAAAGCAAAATATGACTCATACAGCAAACATTTCAAACGAACGCGGCTAAAAGTAGCAGAAGGGTGGAGATCAGGATGAAAACCATCTGAGCAAATTACTTCTAACCTAATTTCTCACCGTTTGACGAAGGCAGAGATATTAAAGTTGATAATCTTTTACTAGTTTATCAGACATACCTTGGCATCCGTTAGACCTGAACGCTTGTGATGGAGACGGAGTCTCTGTCAGGCCGACTTGGTGCTAAGTTACTTCTGTTTGACGTCAGGACATGAAAAACTCTGAAGGTTTCTGCATGGATGTGGGTGGATGGTGAGCCCTACATTCACCACGGTTACCATAGCGAACTAGAACTAATGAAATAACAAAAACGGAAATCGAGAAAACATTTCTGGCAACTGAAACAAATAAAAACGCTAATTAATGGAGGAAAACTGTTAACTAACCGGAGCTATATCGTACGGTTATAAAACTAAAACGTACTGAAATTAGAGATATGATAATACCTTTCCTGTTTATGAATCTATTTATTCGACTTTCGAACTGATGTGAAATTGATTTTCTTTTATCCACACAAGCAGTTTGTCATCTGTCAGCAAATTACGTCACTCCTTACTCCTCCTGGCGGCTACGCTAAGCTACCCCGCAAAATCGTGATGATAAAAATTTGGAGAAAGTTCCAGATCCAGTTGGCTGTTCAACAATAACTGAATACATTTTTTTTTAAATACTTTACCTAATTGATGTAAACATAATCATGGTACAATACTTTGACCTTATTGAGTTCTGCGGCAAAAATTTAACTAAAGTACAAAAAAAGGCGAAAACTACTCCAATAACCAGCAAAAACTATAGTAAAACGAAACAATACGTCACTAGTAAGAACTAGCTAACACATTCTATAAACTAATTAAAGATAACTGAGTTAGACAAACAAAAAGTCACAACAAAATAAAACTAAACCACAACAAAAAAGCTAAAACTATTGTAACTCTGCCGTTCGCTAGGAAAAGCAGAGCTTCCAGACAATTCGATAGAGTTGGGCAGTGGTTGCTATGGAAACTTGTATTCGAATAGCCGCGCTCTTGTCATTTTAGATGACTCACGAATTGCAATACATTGACTTTGTTTGCTATAATCACCCAGTCCTAATTTAAAGTTGCGGGCTATCTAAAGGTCATGAACCTTATCGTTTAGCCTTTTCAAAGCTCAACGTTTCCCCCCCAAGCAGTGCATCGTGGTTAACTGGTCTTTAAAAACTGGTGTCTAGTTTTTTTTTTGATTTTTTTAAGTTGTCAATTTAATCCCTCCATGTATCTTTTGTCACTCGTTTGACAAAAGAGCCCAAAGTCCTCTCTGACCCTGAGTTAGGGAAATTGGCTGTAGAGAATGATGGATAACAGATGAAAGGGGTCAGGGGGCCATGAAGCACACCGAGGCCTGACCTTCATCCGTCTGTGCGTTAGAGTGAAACATGCCATCAGTAATTGTGGAGGTGAGCGCTCCCCGTGTGTGTGACGCGGTTTTCAATTTGCTTTATCATTAAAAATAATTTGTCTTTGATGCCGCTAATTGCAAACCAACTGCCTGCTGAAGACGCCTAATTGGTGTGTAATTTAATCTCGGTAGTTTCATCGCTGGTGCTCTGTGAAAGTCTCAGGGGTTTATTGGAGAACATCAGTGAACAAACGGCATCTTGAAGACCCAGGAACACAGCGGACAGGTCAGGGAGGCAGCTGTCGAGAGGCTCAAAGGGGAAGTAATATGCTAGCAACATTCTTATAGCACAATGAAGTAACTTACCTTCAGTTGTTACAAAAATCAAATATGACTGAAAAGAAATTTGACTTTGTAATTTAATGCCTTGAAATTGGGGCTCCGTCTCTTTAAGAAGCTCCTGCTCTTTCTGAAACTCCGCCTTCAAGAAGTCATAAGAACATGGCTCCTCTATTAAACCCTTTAACAAAATTTTTACCAACGTTTCACTGAGCAGTAGCTCACATAACGTTTTCAGCAGATGCCCATTGTCGTCACCAGGTGTTTGCTAATTGCTGCTGGCTAGTCTGAAGGAGCTGAGCGGATTAAAGCTCTGAAGCTTGCAAGGTGCCGCACAGACAAGCAGCTGCACTTTGAAGGCGGGGCTAGGTCCAACCAGGTGTTTTAAACAGTTGTATGGTTGCCATGGGAGACTAAAGGATTTGTTAGACATGAAAGAATCAAGGCAACACTCCAGGTGTGTTTTTTCAGTAGGTGAGCGACAAACATTCAGCCAGAGCCACAATGGAATGGATTAGAAATCGAAGCACATTTGTTTGTTGGACGGCCCAATCAAAGTCCAGACTTCAATTATATCTAGAATTTTTAACAAAACTGTGAAAATTAATGTCCACTGACACTCGCTGTTCAAATTCAGTTAAATTCAAAAATACATTATTGACCCCAAAGGAAATTTAAACGTTTTAACTCATAATAATTAGAGATTCTTCAGAGTTATTCTAAGTAGCGATGGCTGTTTGCAGGAAAGCTCTCATGTAGCAGCCTGTACTCCAGCTCATCTGAAGAAGCTTCTGACTGAACACTGTCGGTTAATCCAGTCTGACCGAGCTCGACCTGTTTTGCAAACAGATCATAGGACAAATGTTCTGCTCTAGATGTGCATAGCATAGTGGCTGCAGCACAACGTGGTTTAATACAAACGCATTCTACAATTTTCAGATTTTTATTTAAAAGAAATACAACTATATTTTTTTTCTTCATGACCTACAATTCTGCTCTACCTTTGCTCAATCTAGCACATAAAGTTGCACTAAAACACGTTGAGGTTTCTTCTCCAAGGCACTGCAGTGGTGCATTCAGATGAACTAGTTTCCAGGCTTTGGTCCAGAAGAGAATACCTCAGTGTAGAGAAACGCTCCGGTACATGTGAATGTTCCCGGCGATGAGGGAGAAGTCTTCATTGTCCTGCTGTGTGACCTCCCACTCTCCCAGCTGTCAGGAAGTCTCTCTCTCTCTAGCGTGATTGGTGCTCCGTTTGTCCTCATTGCCTTTCTGAAGAGCTTTTTCTGTTTGATTTTGGGGGGTGGGGGGGTTGAGAGAGTGTTTTCCCCCAGTGGGGCTGGAACATGTGGGTGGTTTTTGCCCTGCGAGAGGCCGATAACGTTAACCCGAAGAGGAATGCGGAATAGCTGGGAGATATCAAGAAAGGAACTCAGAGAGCTGCTGACGTGAAAGAAAACAAAACCAAATCTTCTCGTAATGACTGCTTGTCTGGCTGATTCGCTCATAAAAGCTTCACACAATAAAGGATGTAAACAGACCATGTTTCCACCTAACGATAAGGCTCTCACTCTGTAATCTATCGATCTGCGTTGCGTCTTTATATGGAATCCCTTTCTGTACCGTAACAGATGCAGACGCATCGTCCTCCTCAGGAACGACGTTAGGCAAACGCAGCGCCTGCGGTTTGCTGCGAGTGTTAGCTTGACGTGTCTGACGCCTTGTTGCTGATTGGTGCATTTTCACCAGTCCGACTCTGATTTTAGGTACTGTCCATCTGTCAGCCGAAGGTCGAAAGACTCTGAGACTCCCTGTTGATTTCTTTCAGGAAGGAGAGAAACTCGTCAGAAAGGTTGGGGGAGTGTTTGCTTTCAAGGTGAAGGACGGCCCTGATGGGAGAGAGGCCACCTGGGTCGTGGATGTGAAAAATGGCAGAGGCTCTGTCACAAATGATCCAGGTATGTGTCTTAATGAACTTCTGAAAGTCTGCAGTCGAGGACAAATTGTTGTGGTTTATTGATGGGTTTTGCCAGGAAGTCGGGCGGCTTTATTTTCTTTATGTCGTCCAATCTGGTGTGTTTTCTGATTGTTGTTTTTAGTTGAAAGGTAGGAATTAAACAGAATATGAATATTTGCAGTTTTTCCATCATATGACACCGTCTGACAGGAAATATGGAGTCCTCCTATTGGTTGATGTTTAAGGAGTAAGACAAATATTGCATTCAACTACTTTATATTAAAATCCACATTCAAACTGTTTTCTTTTTTTCTTGCCTTACTGCAGAGACATCGTTAAATATTTAAACTAAGGAAGAAAAAACAGAGGAAAAAAAAAGAAAAACATATCAGCAAGGAGGAAATGTGAAGTCATATATTAAATCAAAGACAAAATGACTATGTAGTTTACATTTTTAACCACCAATGCGCCTTTTGTTAGCTTGAGTAAGGTCGCATTACATAAACCGCTATCTCTGTGTTTTCCCTAAAGATTGATGATCCTTTCTTTAACTCTTAAAAATTCTGGCAATATTATCAAATCTAGTCTGGAGTAATTTTGCTGTTCTCCATTCATCTGTCCCATTATCTTCTATAGGGCTTGCTCTCTTCCGCTAAACTGCTAATGCGCTAGTAGCAGAGCTACTTTTAAAAATGTTTAGCACACTTAGCTTTCCCTAAACACTTTTTTCCCAGATAAATTCAAAGCACTAATTTATTTGTCTGCTTTGAAAACTTTCAGTTGATTAGTTCAACACATGTTAAAGTTTTGATTATCGCCTGTTAAGAATTAAGTAGTTAGACTTTTATATTCATGCTCTTATTTTGAAATCGGTGAAGTCCGTCGTTCCTCTCCTCGTTCTCTCTGTTGTTCTAGTCTACCAAGGGTAGATACAATTTGAATTAAATGTAGCGCTTTAGGATTAGCTTTTACTAATTACAATGGTGGTGTAGCGCATTAGCACTAGCCGAAGCTAATGTTTATGATTGCACAGCTAACTTTTTAGATAGCGGTGCCCACCACTGTTATAAATAACCTTTTAGCCTAGTCTTTTTTCTTCCTCAGTAAGAACTTCCACACCCAAGAGAGTTTGTACTTGGTAGCCCCTTGATATGGAATATCAGCTGTCTGAAAAAGATTGTTTTTTTTGTTTTGTTGGTTTTTTAAGTTACCAGCTGTGCGGTCAGTGATCAGAACTTCTTCAGTTAAATTAACAGAAAGGGAACACATAATCAGGCTAATACGGCTACTCATGAGCTGTTTACAGTAACTGTATTTTACACAAGAGTATTGTTGGCAGGTTGAAACGAATTGCTGCAGCAACAAAATGCAATATTATGAGAAAACTGTGAAAATTGGAAGTGATGGGAGAGAGGCATTGATTTCACTCAGTAAACCACACAAAGGCTTTCAGCAGTGACTGACTTTCATCGAAAAGGAACCAATGCTTTAACAAATGCTGAGGCTTTAGCAGAGTGACAGAGTGTTAAAGTTCCAGGTTGTGTGAAAATGGCTCGACGCCAACAGCGGCTGAGATTTCTGCCTCAACGAGACGAACAAATCACATGCCTGCAAATTGCTTTTACAGACATGTGATCCTTTAAGCAGAATGGCTCCTTATAGAACAAGCTTATTTAAATTAATAATTATTCCTTCAGTCTCCTTTTTTGCTTTCCTCCTTCCTTTGCTTTTCTTCCCTTCGTGGTTTTTTGTTTTTCCCAGGAAACGCATAAAAACCTAGGCTAAAGTAAAAACAGCCCTAGCGGTAGAACCATGATGACTTGGTCAACACAGACTCTAGTCAACACAGACTACAGCCAGATATTTCTTTTGTCTGTTCAAAAATTAAAATATGTAAAATATGTATTAGTTCTCTGGGTTTGCTTCCTCAAACCTAATTCAAAAATAAATAGCCTGTTTTGTTGAGGTAAATTGAACTCCAAATTGGACTGAAATTACTACAGACTAAAAGATTTTCTTCTCTATGAGACTTGACTGCATGTTCTTATTGATATCTCTCTTCATTGCAGCGATATCAGGAGAGTAGAGCTAGCAACAGAGTTTCAAGGACATGTTTTAAAGGCGGCTCTCTGTGGTTTCGCGCCGTGGCTGGAGTTCAAAAGAACCAGTGAAGTAGCTGAAACACAGAGCCGAGTGTTCAACACAACACCAAGAGTGTTCATTTGACGGATTGTAAGGACAGGGATTTTTTCCCGTATTGTGCATGAAACAAGAAATCGCATGAAGAAAAGGCAGGAATTCAGTCGCAGTTCAAGAGTGGAATCTGCTTAAAACTTCTCTTGCCATCCACTTGTTGAAGGAGCCGTTCATCTAGAACCGTATGTTTGGTTGCATAAGCTGAATTGCGTCGTGGACACACTCGCTTTAGAACACACCGCTTCCTAAGTGGCCACCAAAAAACTGCTCCATTAGATGGACTCCCCAGTGATACTTCCTGCATCTAGGCCATTATTTCTCTGAGCTCTGCAGTGTCCTTCAAAGTGGAGTGAAATGTTCAGAAAGCTACTAAAAGCTCATGTGGTGCGAGACGACCTTTTTAAAGGAGTTTCAAAACTCTTGAGATGATGGACTTTGTTTGGACACGTCTGTAAAAAAANTTATCATCTTTATGAAAACTTATGCTTTCTATTAATTTGTTTGTAATACAAAATAAAAATATAATAATGTTTCCTAATAAATAGAAACACTTCAATCAAGCAAAATGGACCTTGATATGAACATTTCTGTTTATGACACTGACATACATAAACATTGACCTTGACAAGTACTGGAGATAACTTTTTTAAAAAGTTTTTTTTACAAAAGTTAATGACAGGAAGAATGTTATGTGTTTGATTCACGGTCTTTCTGCATGGATTTTTCATGTTCTCCCTATGCATGGTGGGTTTTCTCCATGTACTCCGGTTTCCTCCCACACTACAAAAAACATTGCTGTCAGGATAATTGTCCTCTGTTTTTTGTCACCTAGGTGTGAGTGTGTGTGCATGGTTTTGTGTCCTGTTTGTCTCTGTATTGCCCTCCGACAGACAGGCGACCTGTCCAGGATTAAGCCACCTCTTGCACAGAACATTAGCTGGAGATAGACACCATCACCCTCGAGACCCCATTAAGGGACAAGGTGAAAGAAAAAGGATGGATGTCCTTATTATCTCATAATTTTTAAAAAACTGTGAAAATTTTGAGTTTTATTGAATTTTAAAGAATTTAAGCCAATCAAAAGAATTAAAATTAACACTGAAACACAGTGTAAAGATGGTTTTCCTTAGCTTTATAAAACTATAAATGAGATTTAACAATTGATTGTGACTTGAATTTGGCTCATTTTACCGAAGTTATGTTGACATGTTTATTCAAAATAACAACTAAACTCACTGATGGAATTGATGGAATGTCTCAGGCTGTAAATGATGAAAGTGTAGTGTCAGGCTTTGTGCATGACAAGTAGAATATAATGACAAAGGATTGAGATGGACAGAGACCTACCATGTCTGTCAGAGGGACGTCAGGAATGTTTTGTGACTCTGCGTCTCCGTGTGGACTGGACGAGGTCTCAGGCTGTAAATGATGAAAGCGTAGTGTGAAAATGTAGTGCATTTTAGTGCACTCGAAAATAAATATTTTTTAAATTAACATTGAAATCAATAGTTTTACTTCAAATATAAGTCAAGAAATTCAAATCTTTTATGTTCAAATTTCAAAATAATAATGACTTATAATCATTAATAATTACTTTTTATGTAATTCTTATTTATTAAATATACTATTCAAAGAAAATTGTTACTAAGTGAAATTACAGTTTTATGTCAACATTATTAAAATAACAATATTAAACATGTTATTAGGACATCTGTAATAAACAAAATAAATATCTTAAAATTAAAAAATGAAAAATAAATACTGGAGAAAAAAGTTAAAAAATTATACATACTTCAAGCAATGACTTTGTTCCAATGTCATCGACAGCGTGTAACAACTTCTAAAATATTTAAAAAGAACATTAGTATTTAATTAGTTATGTTTTATGACTAAAATGATGTAATTTAAATAAAGTAATCCAAACCCTGTGTGAAACATATGACTTCTGCAGTCTGTACAGATTCTTTGACAAGTTTGGAATTCCAAGTCCATCACAAACTTTAGACCAGAATGATTTTTCTGAAAGAAGTTTATCATCATAGACTTCTCCTGTCTGTAGAATCTCCTCCACCTCTGCAACAATGTCTTTCATGAGTATTTTTTTTTTATTCTGAACATTGGAAAAAGAAAATATATATGTTAAGAATTTGTAAAAAAATAAATTATATATGTGTTATAAAAAAAAAGTTTTGTACTTACTCCAAACAACTGGAAATGGAAAACTCTAATGAATAAATGAAAATTGAATTTGGTCAACATTATCTTAAAAAGTGTAGATACACAACATTTCATTAAATTCATTTTATCTGAAACATATATTGTAAGGTGTTAAAAGTAAAAACTAAGACATACACGAGCTGGAGCAAAAATGTCATTTTGTGAAGTAGACCCTTAAAAATGTCGCTATTTATCGCAGAATTTAAATAAACAAAATGAAATTAGTGAGAACTCTTGATATCATTTACTTACTCAATGTCTCTCTAAGTCTGTACCGATACAATAAGACTTAGAGAGTCGGTATACCAAAAAGGCTATATTAGTTACACAAGTGTAAGAGAAGCTTTGGAAATATGCTAACGAAATCCAAACAGATAAGTAAAATATGACGCTAACGTAGCGTTTTCAAAAATAACTATTGTAGGTAATGTAATGTGCAATGTCCAAAGACGTGATTGTAGCAAGTTTTCGTTTAATCATTAATTTATAATAAACATGCTAATAATAATACTGTAAAACGATAACTTACCCGTGTTGTTTCTTAGCCATGTTCGAGAGAACTAATCAGCTAATTGAAAGCCAATTAAGAAAATGGCGCGGAAGTTGTTTTTCCGTTCATCCATCCATCCATTCTCTCTCTCTCTCTCTCTCTCTCTCTTTGCACAAACAAGTGAGACAACTCAATATATTTAAAACATATTTTAAACAAAAGTAATAAGTAATGATTTGGACAGTGCTTTTATTTTGAAATGACACATCAGAACTGGTTGCCACTTTCTGGTTCTGTTCTAGAGGTGTCCCTCTGTCANTCATTGTTCATGTCATGACTCCTGTGACATGCTAGCACCTCAGTATTTAGGGACACAGAGAATATCAGACATCAGTTTTTGACATGCACCGCTAATCCACCTCATTTGCTTTTGCTGCTTGTCTTTAAATCTCCTTCTTGCTGTGCGGTTAGAGAATCTCAGCTTCTGAAGTCGTGCGCATGTTTGTCTTCTTAAGGCCGTGATGTCTTCCAGATTACAAGGAGATTTTAAAGAACTTTCTAGTAGACTTTACCTTTAATATTGGACGGTAGAGTTCACCTTTAGTCCATATCGTCACCAGTAAGGGCCCACGGATGCACTTCGGCCTTTGGGGGCCGTGAGGGTTTTGTTCCTTTCAGACCCAACATTTAATATGTGGAACCATCAGGTCAGAACATAAACTGATGTTAACTGGACAACCAGGCATTCTCCACTCTTCCTTCTATATGAAAAACATAAAATAAAATCTTCCATACACGATTCCACCATATCTCACCTAGCAACACGTTGACAGCCTCTGGCATGTTGACTCGCACTATTGGCTCTCTGCAGGTTGCAGCGCTGACATCATCAGTGACGCAGCCGCCCGCCACAGTTCTGGACTCAGAGAGGATGTATTATGCTAAATCCCTCTTGATATTATCCCCCCTTGACATGAAAAGGGACTAAGCGCCGCCTCCGCCAGGCAAACTGAGCACTTTCAAAACTACTGTGTGCTGCACAACCAGAGCTGAAAGTTACGGCCACTTCTTTTCACTTCTGAATTGCAAATTAGAAAAGATTACACGCAGAGAGGAGGTAAATACGAAGTGACACGATCATTCTCCTCTCTCTCTGCCGTGCCTCTAATCTCATTTCGCTGCTTGTTTCTCCTCCTCCCGGGTTTCAGCCTCTCCCACCTGCGAGCCCGAGCGAAAGGGACGAGGCAAAAGACCAGGAGAGTAAATGTGATAAACGGCAGGCGGCACAAAACATTCCTTCATCAATTTTGTTTCCTGCCGAAGCGCACCTCCGCGCTTCCTTTAAGGAGAGCATCAATGGTGTTAATTCTTCATTTCAAACACAACACGATGCGGGATAAACAAGTCCCCCTCTGAGGCCTTTCATATAATAAGATGTTTAGTTAAAGAGAATGTGGGGATATCAACATGCAGGTCAGGCAGAACAGAGAATATCTGGCAATGCAGGGCGAGCCGTGAAGGACCTGTCAGGGACTCGGATCTGCTTTTAATTACTTTTATTTCTCGTGTACATAATTCCTCCAACTCCCCACCCGTCCTTTCCTTATTTGCATTTCATTGAACTGGGAAAAAGAAATAATAAATGTGCCACTTGGCAGGACATCACACACTTTGCACCTCTTCATTCCACTGCTTCAGCTCGGCAGTGTGTCGGCGTTAATTTATCGGAGAGTCGGCGTCTCCTGCTCCATACACGCGCTGGCGGTCTCAGCCTGCTCGGTGCCCCGGGGCCAACATCGCTTAGATTACCATGCATCATCGTAAAACACGCTGAAAATGTATTACAATATTTTATTTGAGAAAATGTGTAAGAAACGGGAATACTATAACCAACTGTAGCAAAGCACAGAATACCAGATTTAATACCAAGGAAACAAATACTTAGTCAGGTATTTATATAAACATGTGTACTGCACTTCCATTTTTATCAAGACACAAATTTCACTGCGCAACTGTCGATGCACATGTAAATTTTAAAATTCAGATTACTTACACTGTTACACTTGAACACAAATCAAAAAACATAAAAAATATGTTTTTTATCATGTCATGACAGTGTAATATGAGGCAGATAATCTGTGGAAAGTCCCCCCCTAACAGCTGCACTTCCCCTTTGGGCTATTATAGCCATCTAAAGAAATGCAACCAGAAACATCCAATCAGAGCCAGGAGGCGGGTCTTAGCGTTGCTAAATGTGCTGATGGCGGAGAAACAACTTACTGTTACAGGAAAACTGCTTATCCACCGACATCAGCGGCCATGCTAACTAGCCTTAGCATTTATAATGGGCTCTGTTGTAGCGTAGCAGAGAGAAAGTGGTTAGGGTCTGAGCAGCATGTATGCAAACATGATTGACAATGCTAAGATCCTCCTCCCGACTGTATTGGCTGTTTCTAACTGAGCAGTGCATTTGTGAAAATGACAGCAGGTCCATAGGGTTTTTTTTTATTAAACAAAAATGTTGTTTTAATCTATTTTTTTAAATAAAAGCTACATACTTTAAAATGGACCAAATCAGATTTTTTTTCATTTAAATTTTTATGTTCTAAAATGAAAACTGCATCTTTTTTTCCTTCTGTTTTGCACTTATGCTCCGTTTTGTCTTTGTGTAGTTAATAAATGAACTGAAAATGTTCCAAACTTTCAAACCAGACAGTCAGAATTCAGCTTTCTAGAAACACGTAACATTTTGCCTTTTTCAGCCGGAGAGTTTTTCAGTTGCTCTGACCTGAAAATCAGCAGAAACACAACCTGAAACGTCACTTTGGTCTAAAATGTGCAGGATGAGTCACAAACTCTGACTTGACCTTCCCGAAATAATTACAAAAATCCACTTGAACACGCGTGATTCCTTCCAGGGCGACTTTTCACCGCTCTGACACTCATCAAAATACAAATCTGAGCCTTCTGTTCCGTGTGCGGCGATAAAAGGGATCGAGATGAGCTTTTCATCTCCAATATGAAATGAAATATGCCTGTTGTCAAACGCTAAGTGGTTTTTGAACTCTGCTTCATCGGTTGCAAAGTGTTTGTGCTGAAAGTGCTGCAGTGAATCAGTTTTACTGTTATATCTCCTTTTTTTATTTTTCAGGTAAAACGGCAGACTGCACGTTGTCCATTGGAGACGAGGATCTGCTGCATCTCATGACAGGAAAGCTGAACCCACAAACGGTGTGTTTACTTACGTCAGGTCCAATATATATGTGTGTACATTTATGTTTCCGCTGTGAGATGGTCACACATCTGCTCCAAGGCAACTGTGTTTGCCATCTTGCACTCAGTTTCATTGTTGATATGATGGGAAAGGGAGGAATTTTAAAAGCAATCTCCCAGTTTCCAGAAATGAATTCAACTGAGATGACGTGACCTTTGACACTGACCTGTTGTTGTTACAGTGCTGGCTGAAAGCCCGTTAAGATCGTGTATTCGTGCCTGATTATGTCCACTTTTTGTATCCAAACGTTACACACACCTGGTTAAATGCAAGTTTTTACTCTTGTCAGAACATCAGAGAACGTTGGATTACTTTCGAAACCATTTCCGCCTTTTAATGTGACAGTGGAAGACAGATGTTTTAAATACATGCTCTGTTTAAAAGACATGTTGTCACATTGAATCAATTTAAATGTTTCATGTTTCAGTTCAATTAATATTATTTAGGTTTATACATTTAGTGAATGCAAGAACCATTAAAGTTTCCAATTCAATCCAGCAACACAGTTTGGAGCTAAAAATATACCAAATACTTTTTTCAAAAATTGTCATTGTCCCAAGAAAACATTTGACAAAAGGAAACATATTGTTAAAACTTAGATGCAAAAGTCTGCACACCCTTAAACTAGTATCTTGAAACACCTTTTGGTATATTTGCCCAAATATACCAAAAGGTGTATTACCTTTCAAATCTGGTAATTTTTTTTTCTGGTAAGGCAGTTTTGGTGACTAGAAAGCTAGTCCTATTTTTAGCTAGCCTGAACTAGACTAGCTAGACTAGAAAGCTGCCAGCTTTCTAGTTAGTCTACCTTGACTAGCTAGAAAGCTAGAGGGTTTTAGGACTGTAAATGAAGGACTAGTACTAGAAAGCTAGGACTAGGACTAGCTTAGGTGCTAGTTGTTGAGCTAGCTGGAACTAGAAAGCTAGAAAGCGAGCTAGGACTAGCTTTCTAGTCCTAGTCTTAAGTTACAGTCCTAAAACCCTCTTGGGTTTTAACATTAAATGCTAAAATTAATTTAAAAGTTAGTTCAAGATATTATTTTAAGGTTGTGCCAACTTGTGTAGCCAGGTTTTTGTGCTTTCCCTTTTAACAGAGTTGGGATTTTTCATTCTTTTTTTTTCTAGTTGACTTGCAATGAGGCAGAAAGAATTTGGAGACTTTTAGATCTTACAAACTAAAATCAGTATGCGGAGACCATGTGTCCTTAACCACACGGTTGAGAAAAATAAACTCC
The DNA here is from genome assembly GCF_000485575.1 of Poecilia formosa. Taxonomy (NCBI): domain Eukaryota; kingdom Metazoa; phylum Chordata; class Actinopteri; order Cyprinodontiformes; family Poeciliidae; genus Poecilia; species Poecilia formosa. Next base: position 1,587,175 of record NW_006800006.1, on the reverse strand, counting down.
TTATATTCATCAGTGACAAAAGCAGCCGAAGGCAAAAGTGATGAAAAAAAAAAAGGAATAAAAGCTCCGATTTCAATTAAAAAATAAAACTTTGCTCTGTTTCGAGTTTCATCAGCGATCTGCCGTTTCTGTGAAAAGGCCCACATGTTTTAGTTATCGCTTGTAAGAAATATTAAAATGGACTTTTCATCTTTTGTCCCTTTATCTCTGGTTGCATCAGGCGTTCTTCAAAGGGAAGCTGAAGATCACTGGGAACATGGGCATGGCCATGAAGCTGCAGAACCTCCAGGTGACGCCAGTCAAAGCCCGGTTGTGAAGCCTTGGAGGAGCTCTTTGTGCAGCCCCTAACACTGAAAACTAGGCTCATGTTGAATTAATTGAATATTAAATGAAACGCTTTGATTATGCGCCCGGCTCTGTCTCAGGAGGAGGTCTGTGAAGCTGCTTCTACATGTTTTCTTTTTCTTCCTTTTAATCAGCAATCAGAGCTGTTATTCATGTTGTTGGTCCTACAGAAATTATCAAATGTCGTCACAGATTACAAAGCACAGCGTGACGATCCTGGAGCTGGAAAGGCTAATTGAAGTTGTTCTGGACTTTAAATTTTTCATAATCATTCTAAGGATGTGAATGTAAAAGATCTAATGTTTGTAAAATAAAGTCTTTAACTCTGAATGTCTTTGGAGTCGTCTCTGAAAGTTTTAATGCTTCTAAATGGATATTTTTGCTCTTTAAAAGAGGAAGCAAAGTCAAAAGTAGGAGATAAGTACAACTTTGTTGTAATAAGATATGAATTCATCCAGAAAACCTCAGACTGAGGCTTGCATACATTCCTACCCGACATTAATCACAATAATTTAAGAGATTTTAATAATTTGAATTGAACCTTTCTTGTGAGACCTTGTTGCAAAGTGCAACTTTGATTATTTTTCAAAACAACAAAGCTGATTTAAGGCGCAGAACATGGCCATGCATTTTCAGTCATGTTTAGTTTGAGGTTGCAGCTTAGCGTTGGCCCGCTTTTATTATTTTAAAAACCAGTAGTTTTTTTCTTTTTATGTGTTTGGAATCATTTTCTGCTGGTAGCTCCCGTTTGAGTCCAATTTTCAAACGCCTGACCTCAACTTTCACCCTCAGATGGAAGGAAATTGGTTTGTAATGATGCAGAGAAAAATGAGTGAGCACAGTGTGTTCCTCAAGTGAAAGCCTCTGTTGGTGACGACGGCTTTACATTTTCTGTATAAAAACAAACAAACAAAAAAAAAGATGATGTTTACACAGAATAAATATTTAGTAAAATATTGTACCAATATTTCTTATTAAACCAATTACAGATAAATGTCAGTATAGACAGGGGAAATATTAGAAATTTTGTAAGAAGTACAATGGATAGAAAAAATAAAACTAATTTGTTCAAATTCCAGTTCAGCACTAACCAGTTTAAAAGGTAGTCATTTAGACCAGACATTTTATTAGAAATGCAACAATCATTACTTGGGATACAAATGATGGGATTAACAGTTACATTTATTTGCATTCCAGCACATAGGGATTAAGGGAAACAAAACAGCAGATAGGGAAGAGAAAAAAGGACAAGTCAACTTTACAGTAAATACAATCAAATAAAAAAAGTATAACTAAACAAAAATTGAAGGAATGGGGTTAAGATAACAAAGGAAGGTGGTATCTTAGGATTCCAAAAAGAGTATGAGGAATGAGAGAAGGAAGGAGAAACTTAACAGTTTTCGGAGTACATCAGCATAATATAGGAAATGTCAATATTATGGAGGAAATGAGACGACACATTATTTTCGTTTGTAGAAGATATGAGACACAAAGGAGTCCAATGGAGGGATTCTGAAAAAAAAAGGAAACATTTAATTTAATTTAATACACTACATCTTTACATTGAAATTTTAATTGTTTATTGTTTATTTTTGAGAACATACTGGAATAAATTAAGACCTGTTGAGCCACACTCCATATCAGTAGGTGGCGGTGATGCAACCTGCTCCTCGCCGAGCTGAATCACTTCCTGTAGCCTTTTAACTGCGTTTGACCAAATAAAATTCTTGAAGATGAAACAGAAGGTTCCAGTGCGCCAGGACGCCGCGGGAGCGCCAAGTTTGGAAGTCGCTGCGTTTATTTTTCGGAAACCTCATTTCTAAGTTGTTGTTTTTTTGTTTGTTTGTTTGTGGTGAAGTTATGGGAGCAATTTTTTGGGTCTAAACTGCAAAGCAGACAAGGAACTCGCCGACCACGGCCTCTCCAAGGCGATTTGTTTGGCTGCTGGGGTCCCTGAAACATCTGAGGAGGAAAAAATGGCGTCTGCAACCAGCAGCAGATCTAAGATGGACACTGAGGCGATCCCTACAGGCAAGCTGAGGATCCACCCGACTGTCAAAGGTAGGTTAATTCAAATAACTGTTCCAATGGCGGATCCAGAAGATAACTCAAAGTGTGAGCTGCTGCTGGTTTTGGTTGTTAATGAAACCCAAACGCTTGGGTTTTTGCTGTGCTGGTTTGTTTTGATTCTTGCTGAGAGTCTGTGAGCTGAGGAGCTTCTGCTGTGCTAAATCTTTCTGGTCACAGGTCACACTATTATGTGACCTGCGAAGGTTTTGCTGCAACCAGCATGTTAGAGTCTGAAGTTCATGGTTGATAAATCATGTAATGTGAAAGAAAGATGGCTGCCAAGGCTTTGGCGAATACAGTTAAAAGACTACAGGAAGTGATTCAGCTTAAATGTCACTATAATAAACCTTGATAACATACCTACATGTTAAAAGTGATGATTAATTGTGACTTAATTAAGTCACAATTAATTAATTGTGACTTAATTATAATTATAATTAATCATGACTTTTAACATGTAGGTATGTTATCAAGGTTTATTATAGTGACATTTAAGCTGAATCACTTCCTGTAGTCTTTTAACTGTATTCGCCAAAGCCTTGGCAGCCATCTTTCTTTCACATTACATGATTTATCAACCATGAACTTCAGACTCTAACATGCTGGTTGCAGCAAAACCTTCGCAGGTCACGTGATGGTGTAACCTTCCCCCCAGA
>NW_006800006.1:1514934-1583351 GCF_000485575.1 Poecilia formosa | reverse complement strand
TCTGGGGGGAAGGTTACACCATCACGTGACCTGCGAAGGTTTTGCTGCAACCAGCATGTTAGAGTCTGAAGTTCATGGTTGATAAATCATGTAATGTGAAAGAAAGATGGCTGCCAAGGCTTTGGCGAATACAGTTAAAAGACTACAGGAAGTGATTCAGCTTAAATGTCACTATAATAAACCTTGATAACATACCTACATGTTAAAAGTGATGATTAATTATAATTATAATTAAGTCACAATTAATTAATTGTGACTTAATTATAATAATGTATGACTATTGGAATGTCTTACATTCCAATAGTATAACAAATACTATTGGAAAGATATTTTTTAGTTGAATTAAGGTCTTTCATTTAAATTTCTAAGAAAAACTCGAGTACTTTAAAAAACCGTACCTTTATTATTTTTTGTATCATATTGGTATCTGATATTATGGCAGTATTTGCCTTTGTGACAACATCCGGTCGTGATTCGTGTGACGTGAAAAAAAGTGTTTCCATTGAGGATTTGCAAACTAAACCATCGTACCGCTAAAGCTTGAAAGAAAAACAAGTCTTTTCTTTCGAAATTGCCGTTTTTCCATTAAGCAAATTTATTTTCAAAATGTCAACTTGTATGGTCAATGGAAATGCAGATGCTGTTTCTCCACAATGACTGACGCCATTGTTCTCAAGAAGCTAGCTTAAAAAAATGGTGACGCCGTGACAAAGACGGTTTCCTGCTCACCTGGTTTTCATCTGCTGTTACTTTCCAGACCAGTCTACATATTGACCTCTGACATCGAGGCGGTTTTTGTCCGCCTCGATGTCAGAGGCAGAACAGCACTGCATATTTATGCATTTTCAGCCCATTTGGTTGTGTGTGAAAATCCCAGCAGGGCAGCAGATTCTGACATTCACCGCCATGATACTCGCCGCTATGTTTGCCTAATAACTTGTCCAATTAGTCATTAACCAAGGTCTGATGGCGTTGTTTCCACAGTGCTGTGTTTATTTTAACTGTGAGTTTGCGTTCTTCTTCCCCTGTTCTGTGCCTCCCATTCTGCTAACCAATTATTTCCCAGTTCACCCAGTCCTCCTCCCTGTTGAACCTTCTGCCACATTCCATCTGGATTCTCTTAATTGTTGTTATTCGTGTCTCTGGCTTAATTCTGACCCTTCAGCTTGTGGTCATCCGGTTTGTCCGAATGATAATGGGCGGCTACGGCGCCTCATGGGGATTTTTTTATGCACTCAGTGTAAGTGGGTGGGAGGCTGGTTAACTGTGAGAATATTTTTTTGTTTTTGGTTTTTTCTTTTCCTTTTCCTCTCAATAAAACTTTGGAAGGTCATCTGGTACTCGGAAAACAACAACAAAAAAACACATTTAAAGATTGTCCAAGATTATAAAATACTCCATCCATTAAAAAGTCCTGCTTGGAATTTTTTTTCACCATGTAAAATGATGCCAGTAACACAGTGGAGAGGAAGTGAAATATTTTAACTTTTATTTTGTTTTTACACATATATTAACTAAATTCTCACTAGTAGTTAGAAAAGAATTAGAAGAGAATCCATAATTTTGAAAAGTTGCTGCAAACTTCACCAGCTTTGCTTTTTCTCCCGATTTCACTTTTAAAAGTTAACTGTTTAAGCAAGGAATTAAGTACTTTTTGAGAACTGTAAATTTAATTTGTGCTTAAAAAAGTCTAAAAATATATTTAAAGTTCTATTGACTGCACTGAACTCCAATGTGTTTTAAGACAACTGTTAACGAACACAACTCAGAGTGGAGTTTTGGTTCATATGGTGCTGATGTCATTTCCTGGGAGCCGATCTGATCATCCGTTCATCTTGACTAAACCTGATGATGGCAAAACTTCTTTACAAACCTTTCAGTTTAAAACAATAAGAAGAAATGAGTGTTTCTGTTACTTTGCTGCCAACGCAGGTTGATCAACAAATATTGATACCAAGTTTGTATCGGTATCAGATTCATAGTAGCAGGATAAGATCAATACTTTAGCTTCAGAATCTTTCTAGGAATAAAATTTTAGTTTCAGTATTGTAACTCTGCCTCAGAAAAGATTTTGTTGTGATTTATTCTCAAATGATCTTTTTTTGTTGTTTATATATTAGTATGAGAATCGATGATACCGATGTTTATCAGATTGATACCAAAATATGCAACATTGCACATCTCTAGTGTCTGTTACTTAAATACATTTATTTATAATACCATTTAGACTGAATCGTAAATGTAAGTAAATTACAATATATTTTATTGATTAATGGGACTAATCAACATTCTGATGACTGACATGTTCTGATTTTTCTTGGTGGGATTTAGAATTTTTTTTTTTTTTTTGAAGCTTCCTACGGACAATTTTAACCAGAACTCTGAAGCCATAACCTGCTGTGGAGACGGGAATGATCGTATATCTGTATAAATGTGTTGAAATGGTTGCGCACTCAAACTTTTTAAATGTCCATATCTGAAAGCAGCGAGTGGCAGCAGCACAGACTCGGTTTCTTCTAAATGTGTTGCCTGGTTTTGTATTTATTCATCTTTTTCTTCTTCTTTTAATTAACAAACATGCGGCGACAGTAGAGACACGAGACGGTGCCTGGACGTCAACCGAGGGATGCCACAAAATCCAAACATTTTAAAAAACTCGTCCCGAATCCGTCGTAGGACACACGGCTTCTAGGATCTCTGCTGGATTCCGAGGCGTTCAAGTTGCCAGGAGTTTTGACGATACGTGTTTGTTTGACTCTGAGTTTTCCTGCTTCCTCTTTATCTTTTCACCTTTCCTCAGGGAACAGAAAGCGCTGCGCCATTCGCTCCAATGACAGGTTGGGTCTCTGCGTTCCTCGTGTCAAACGGACAAGGGAAAAAAGATTCCCCCGTCTGCTTTGAACGCCTCGCAGTATGAATTAAAACTGTCAGAAGTCGTTTCACTGAACGCGTTCCGGTCCATTTTAAGAAACGACAAATCCTTTCAGCTGTTCCGGTGTTTTAAATTGTGACTCTCTTTTAAATATGAAATTGTCGCTGTGTTGACTATCACACTTTAGTGTCAAATTGTTTGCACTTTATGTATATTCCTAATGTTTTTTTGTTGTTATTGCTGTCTAGTCCACTATCTGTGCTGCTGCCTTTCTTGACCAGGTCGTCCTTAAATGTCAGTGTATGAAGGACATCGTCATTTCTGCCAAAAAATCTGACAATTTGAGATTAACCTCCTAAACTCCAGAAGTTTTTTTTTCTAGAAAATGTCTGAGTTTGAAAAGTAAAATAAAAATGCTAGAAAAATCTCCAAAACGTTGAGATTAATCTCAGAATGTTTCTTGAAAAAACCTGGGAATTTCTCAGCTTCAAAAGTCAAAACTTTTCGACTTTAAAAACTCAGGAATTTCCTTTTTTTTTCTAGAAATTTCAGAGCGTTTTTTGGCAGAAATTTACTCCATAAATACCCCTGTGAAAGATGCCTTTACCTCAAAGAGTTTTAAAAATGTGGCTAAATAAAGGTTTAATCTCCGTACTCAATTCTAGATTACGTCAAATCTGGCCTGGTTGACGCAGACGGACACTTTACTTTTTGCTTTTTTTTTCTTTAACAGATAAATATCTTTTAAAAAATTTGTCCAAAAAATAGATTCTCATTTATTAAAGATTTTACTTTTGGAGCAAGTAGGACCACAAACATTGACCTACTTTTTTTTTCATCAAAAGCAAATCTTACTTCACAAATAAGAAAACAATGAACCCCCCCTCCCCCCAGAAATGTAGAAACCTTAAGTCTTATTTATGTTTTATATCAACAATAATTTATAGATCAGTTTTCTACAAAAATCTGAATACTTTAATTTCTAATAAAATCAAAATGACTTTGTTTAGAAAGGCACCAAAAGTATGTTTCAAAAATGTTTTCCACTTAATGACTTTGTCCCTCGTGGTTAAAGGTTTGACCGTTTACAGTGTAAAGTATCTATAAGCTCTTAATGGTGATTCATTCAATCAGTTTGCTGTACATTGTTGCCATGGCGATGATGATTCTCTGTAAATTAGTTAAAACACAAACGTGCAAACAAATGGAAGCGGTGTCTGTGTTTGTAAAGCTTGTTAGAGGTTTCGATGAGTCGGCGTTTATCTGCAGTTCACTGTGGTTCAGTTAAAGTCTCAGTACTTTGAGCAGTGAGATATATTTATTGCAAAAGGAAAAAAAAAGAGGTTAATTTAGAAATGAAACACTGAACGAAACCTGCTGTGAGCAGATTCAGAATGGATTTCTGCCTGTTGAATTTTTATTTATTTATTTTGACTCTTTTTGCCTGATTACAATCCTAAACTTAAATGTAATTTTTTGGGACTTTGTCACTGAGTAACTAGAAGTGGCAGATAAATGTGGGGAGGTTAGTACCTTCACTCTCTGATACCCCTAAATAAAATCCACCTGCGTGTAATTCAATCTCTGCCTACACTGACAGGCGAAGACATAATGGTGCTGCTGAAAGCATTTTTATGTTGCAGGATGTCCTAGTCAAAGACCAAATAAAAATCTAACCAAAACTTTTGGGCAAGACTTGAACAGTTGTTGCTCACAGACACCATCAAACCAGTCTGAGAGAGCGTGAGCTGTTTTCACAGAATCGAAGGCAAAACATTTCAGTCTCGTTGTCTTTTTGTGAAAAAAGCAAAAAATGTTAAGCGATGTGTTTTTGTCCTGCACAATAAAACTCGTTGGAGTTTGTGGTCTTGTAACAGGACAAAATGTGACAAAATTAACTGAATATGAGGCGCTGTAGCTTTAAGAGGTTAATGCCAGATCAACAAAAGTGGCAAATTAAATTCCTTTTCCAAAAAAAAGCCAAAGAAAATAACCAGATAAAGTTAAATACTTTACCGCTTTTAATAAAACAGAAGTCCAAACCATATTCAACTGGTTTCATTGGCGACACAAGACCTGCACCGGTGGCTCATGTCGCATTTCTTCAGACAAGATTTTCTGCATTCATGTTTGTTTTTCTCTTTGCCATTATGGCGCCAATACACTTTATTCAAAATAAAAGCATTGTGTTTAAACAAGTGAATGATGCTAAAAAATCCTTACAACAGCTTTTATTCCCATATATGCATTCTATTTAAAAAAAAAAAGACGTTTAGATTGATTCTATTACACATCCATTACCTTGAATACCATGAACTGTTCGGTATGTTGCTCTACCACACATGCTTGTAAATGAATCTTGTCATAGTTTAGTTGGTCTAGTTGCTTCTCCTGTTGGTCATTTAAGGCAAAAAACAAAATAAATGGTGGGGAGGTTGGAGTAGGAATGCTGAAGATAATGTGAGATGGATAAGGAAGCGTGGCGTTCAAGTTTTTGTTTAACATTAATAATGAAAGGATTTGGAGGCTCAGAAGGCAGAGAAGCAGAAGGAAACGTCTTGTTTTAACCGTCAGACATGCCTCACACTGAGCATCCTGTTTTTGGACCACACCGCTCTTTCTTTTTTTGTTTTGTTTTTTTTCTTCGCTTGCATGTTTAATCATATCTTCTTTAACGAGAAAACATTTTCCACTGCGGCCGTGAACAGTCGGAATAAGAAAAAGAGAAGTATATAAAATCTGGTTGTTATTATGCTAAAACATTCCAAATACATAATAAATAAAAATATGTATGAAATTATGCTTTTTTCTCTGGTTGAAGTCCACAGAAGAATCCAGAGGCCTGTCATTACTATCTGACAACTTTCTTCTGCTTTGCTTTTTTGTTGTTGTTGTTTTTTGCATTGTTCATCTGTGGTTTGAGTCTCGCAGCACGCTGTCGCTGTTGCTGCTGCTAAATATGACATCTTTTGATAAATATTTACACATAAACATCAATAATATAATGTGGGTCATTATACAGGTTATGTAAAAAAAAGAAAAGAAGTCTGTTTATTTTCCCTCTGGTTCCAGTCTCAGTGCGAACGCGAAGCCGTCCCCTCTGCTTCCATCCGTCGGAGCCAGAGCTCTATAGCGGTCCGGTCCTGTCCGGTCCGGTCCTCTCAGACGTTGGTCTCCAGGCCGTTCATGTCCACAGAACAGTGGTCCTTGTCTCTGTGCTCTCGCTTGTGGTGCGGGCCGTGGCCGTGTTTCTTCTTCTCCACCGGCCGGATGCCCTCCTCCAGCTGGATCAGGCGGGCCACATCCGGGGACACGTGGTCCTGCTGGCTGCCCGGCGGCGGTGGCTGGTAGCAGCCGTTCTTTTGGTTCTGGTACGTCATCATCTGCTGGATGCTTATCATGGGTTTGGTTTCACAGATCAGAGGTACCTGAAGGAGAAATAAAAAAACCAAAAAGCGACTGAATCGTCTCTTTAAATTGTCTACAGCAACGTTGTAAATATTTCTGAAGCTTTAAAGAGACTGTATTGTGTATTTTCCAGACATGTAGTGTAAGTTTGTAGCACAATAAGGTAGTTGTGTTTCCTTCAGTTGTTTTAAAAGTGCTTTATGTAGAATATGACTTAAAAGAAATTAGACTTTGCAATTGGGCCTCTGTCTCTTTAAAAACTCCTGCTCTTTCTGAAACTCTGCCTCCAGGAAGTCATCACATCATGGCTCCTCTATTAACCCTTTAATAACGTTTTTACCTGCATTTCACTGAGCAGTAGCTCCTATAATGAGCTCAAGAAATGTGTAGTTCCACCAGGTGTTTGCTAATTGCTGCTGGCTAGTCTGAAGGAGCTGAGTGGAAGAGTCTGTGTGACAGTCCAAGCGGATGTTGCCACCTCACTGTAGCAGGTTTGTCTTGAGAAAATTCAGATTTTCTTTCGAAAAACTTTTGGACTTTCTCCAACTTCCTGATATTAAAAACAGCTAACTTTTAGACATCTTCACTCAGTAAAACTCTGGCTCAGTTTGTGCCTTGAATTCAATTGAATTTATTAATTTGTATATGGGCAAATGTTGGATATTAACGGTTTCCATAAAACCAGACCTAATTTGCAAAGCCTTGACCTTAGCTTGGCTTTTAGTTCCATAAATTCATTCACTCACACGTCACTTTGGAGCTACAAGCGGTCGCTCTGCACATGTAAACAAACAATTTTTTCCCACCTAAACCATTGGATATAATTGCATTTTTTCCCTTGTAGTCAAGTACCGGCATGAATATTTTAACTCGTCCTAAAAATCTCAAACTTTCTGAAAACTTTGTACCACAACCAATTAAGTTTTATTTTGGCTCTCATCCCGGCCGGTCCGCGCTACTGAAACGCAGCAGATCAGAACCAGAGTAACTTTCAACAACCTCTTGCTTCAGATTTTAATTATTGGAGTAACATAACCACGTTGCCTTCCAGCGACTGTAAACAAATGATAGAAAAAGCTCAATTTTTGCTTTCTAATTTCTACACTGAAATGATTCGTCAAAGAACAAAAACAGGCATTTTCTGAAATATGCTCTCCTTTGCGGCTAATGGCTGTAGAACCTTCTGCAGCGTTTCTTCCTGCAGAATACAAATTCGTTTGGCCTTTTCTGGAGGTCGTATGGAGGAGCTACCAGCAGGACCGCGAGTGATGAAAGTAATATTTCTTGGTCTTTACAGCCTCCCACTGCTGCTGCTCTTTCTCTCAACGATCTGTGTGTTTACATATACCCTGCATCCCACCGAGGTAACCTTCCATCAGATGAAACTTTACTTTTTTTTTCTTCTTCTTCCACATCCATATATCATATATTCCTCTTTCTTTAAAATAAAAACAAGACCGATGTTCAAGGTTTGTACCGTCCGAGTCGTATCAATCCAGCTTTTTCTCATGCTCACCTGCTCCCCCTCCTTGATGAAATCCTTTCTGCAGATGTGAGCCATGATGCCGGTAGCCAGAGCGTCGCCCATAACGTTGACCATGGTCCTGAATCGATCCCTGGACAACACAGTTAAAGGCCATTTGTTGTTACAGCTATTATGCATTTATGGCCATCACTGCACAGAATAGTTGCTTTGACACTGTCATTGCAGACATAATAGGAAAAAAATAAAAACATGTCGATGGTTGACAGTAATATGCCCAGATCCTCAGGGTTTCTGCAGGTTTCATTACCTTCAATTTAAGACTTTTTAAGACCACTGTGAATGAAAATTAAGACCTGTATTACCTCAGAAATGTATCAAAGAAGCAGCCTTAACCCTGTAGAGCCAAACTACAGAATGAATTTAACGTCTTGCAGATTAGCAAGACAAACAATCCAATGGCGAAGACGAATGTTGCCCAGCCAACTGGGGATAAATTTGCACATATACCGTGGTGGACCCAAATAAGCAAGCTTGCTAGCTTTCTAGCTCAATTTTTTTTTCTTTTTTTTAGCTAGCCAGGTGTTTTTAGTCAGTTTTTGTCCTCCTTCTGTTTTCATTGCAGGAACCAGAACCTTTGCTGCTAAGTTCTACTGTAGATGTAGAACTCGCATCTATTTTGGACGTAAGATCTACCTTTAAAGTAGATGTAGATGTTCTACACATATATATGTAGCTACGTTGAGGCTACCAGTAGCCTCAACAGCCTCCTGTCACAGAACACAATGATGAAGCAACTCAAACATTTGCCTAACAGAAAAGTCCCACTAGAATACCACATTAAATACTCCTGCCACCACAAAGTTTCAGACCTGTGATGAACATATTTAAGGCCAACTTACCCTTTCCTGATTACATTTAATTCATTTTAAAGCCATAATTTTAGATGCATAAATTTAAGTCTTTAAGGATGTGTGGAGACCCTGTGGCTTCAACAAAGCCCTTCTGCGCCAACAGCGAGGTGCCCGTGTTGAAATGCTGGTTGGGTTTTCTGTCAATATGTTGCTCTGCTTCACAGCCTCACATCTTCACTTCTGGTGAAACTGTCTGGGGAGCCGGATGAGCCTGTTGGCAGCAGTGGCAATGTGTCCATTCTGTCGAGCTGGCAGACACCAGCATGACCTCATTTGTCAGACAATTTCAAGTTGGACCGGCTATGCTAACCTCATGCCAAGGCTACAACCAGGGATGCGCACAGATGAACACGAGGAGGTGCTAAAGCACTTGTTCTTTTTCTTTTTTTTCCCCTCTGGACAAAAAGAAAGTGCCCTTCTGAAATGTTTAAATTTTTTTTTTTAACACAGTGTATTGTTTGCAACCCAAGAGAGCACACAGCTAGCAATAAATCAATTAACCGCATGATGAACTAAAACAAACTCAATTTCTATTTGCAGGATTTATTGTTTTTCTTTTTTCTCTCTTTTTACTAAAAACTGGACGACCAAAGTCTTCAGTCTGGTGCTTTAGACATTTTTTTTTTGTGAAGGTCAATTTTGTTAACAGAAGNGGACAAAAAGAAAGTGCCCTTCTGAAATGTTTATTTTTTTTTTTTTTTTTTTTTTAGTGTATTGTTTGCAACCCAAGAGAGCACACAGCTAGCAATAAATCAATGATGAACTAAAACAAACTCAATTTCTATTTGCAGGATTTATTGTTTTTCTTTTTTCTCTCTTTCTACTAAAAACTGGACGACCAAAGTCTTCAGTCTGGTGCTTTAGACCTTTTTTTTTTTGTGAAGGTCAATTTTGTTAACAGAAGCTTCAAAAACTGATTTTATTTGTTTTGTTTATTTATTTTGGATATTTAAAATGTCTTCCAATTCCAGTATTAAATGTTTATTAGAATTTAAAGTTGACTGATCGTTGAAAATGTTTTCTTGGTTTATTATTCCAGATGTGACGGCAGCATTAGCATCAGTTGTACAATGGTTGGCAAAAGCAGCAGGGGGAAAATATGATAAAATGTATCTTTTGCCCTGAAGGCAAAGGGACATTTTTAAAACTTATTTTCCTCAGTCAGGCCACATGGAAGTTTTTTTTTAACTCCGGTCGTAATCTGTTGTGAAGCTTCAAAACGTTGTAATTTGTTTTTCTCAGTCCTGGCAGCAGCAGTACCAAAACCGTGTCTAGATGATTCGCTGAACTCCATTATGCTTTTCTGAAGTGGAGAAAAAAGAAAAAAAAAGAGAGATTTTACTTACAAGGCCCAGTCAACAGCAATGATGAGAGTGATGTCATCGGTGGGTAGCCCCACAGAGGTCAACACGATCACCATGGTGACGAGTCCGGCCTGCGGGATTCCGGCTGCACCGATGCTGGCGGCCGTGGCGGTGATGCTGGGAAAGCAAGCGGATCAGTGGGTCATTGGGAAAACCCCCCCAAAAACAAATCACACAATCAGAACCGAAGGTGTGTGTGAAAGCTTTCTGAGCTGACCGGTGCACATTTCTTAGCAAGAGACTGTTGGAATAAAAAAAACCAAAAAAACCAATTGGAACAGCAGGGGAAGTGCTTTCAAACACCTGAAGTGTTCTTTGTACTTACCTCTTTTATTTTCCAGCAGGATTTTTATTTTCTTCCCTTCCAACTGAAGGTTACCATGCACTTTGAGCATTTCTTTTTTAAATTTGATTGGCACAAAATGCCTTGTATTAGAGGAGTATTTTAAATTTTGGGGGCAGAAAAACAACCTCAAGCCTCAATTTCTTGAGCCAATTTGCAGATGTTACAAGCAGCGTGTCTATTTTTTAATAATCTCGTTACCAGAATGTTAATCTTCCAGTGAGAAGAAAGTAGCACTGAAGCTTTCTTAAGGTTGTTCAAAAAGCTGTTGGATGATCTTCAAGTCATACAAAGAATTGAAGATTTGAAGAATAAAATCTGGGCTTTGACTAGACCCTTGAAGTTTTTAGATACAAGAAGTCATTTTTAGATATAGTCTTCCCCCAACATTTTCAGTTTTAACATCTTTAATGATTTCCTCTTAGACGGGGAATAACTTGCCAGCATGATGCTGTAGGATTCACTATGCTTTGCTTTCCCTTATTATTTCTTTAGTTTTTGTCTCTTTTTTTTTTTCTAATTTACTACTTTGTTTTTGTAGTTGAATTTAAGGCCTGTGTCTAAGTTTTACAAGTTTAGCTACAAAGAAGCGGCATGCAGTTTAAGCTTTATCTCATAAAAGTAATGACGATTCTGAATTTATAGCAGTTGTTTTTTTCTTCTCCATTTTTCATAAAGTTTAAACTTCATCTTTACATCCAGCGTTTAAAAATAGACGTGGCCTTCGTTCCTCACCATCTGACATCAAATCAGAACAAACCTCTCCTGTTTTAGATTCGTTTAGGATCTTTGCAGAAATGCAGATATCGAAAGAATAAACTGAAAAACAGTTAAAAACCTGCATTTATTATTAGATATTATATTGAAAACATCTTTTTAGATTAACCAATTTTTCGAAGCTTTTTTTTTATAAGATTGAATGACTACTAGAATTGTTGCTTTTTTTTTTTTTTTTTTTACTGTACAGTGACCTTAAGCGTCCTGAAAGTTGCTTTAAATACAATGTATTATTATTTTTATGATATCTATCGTTTTAAATTATTTTTAGACAGTTATCAAGAGCCATTGTAGAAGATCCAAAGAGCCTCTTAGTCTCAGACCCCCGACTTTCCCAAATAGGTTAAAAACAAGAGCAATCATAACGTAGTGCAAGTCTTGCTATTCTGGCATTTTAACAAACTGATTATTTTTGGCAATGATAAAAACAGGATTAGCAAAACCAGAAAACGTTTAGCCTGATTTCATCTCAGACAGTGAGGGGAGGAAAAAAAGGCCTTTTTTTTTTTTTTTTACAGTTTATATAAACATCTGGTTTGAACCGCGGTCGCTGCAAAGCGGTCGGTTTGGACTCGCTTTCTGAAAGCGGCGCTTCGGGTCGGGTTGGCGTACAGATGGAGGAGCTCCGTGGTCCCGAGCCAAGCGGCGCAGGGACAGAGAGGGAAACGATTATAATTCTGTCGTGACATGTGAGATGAGTAATACAGGTCATGTGGGTTTTACAGCCGAGGGATTAGACGGAGGGACCGAGCGTCGAGAGCGCGACCGTGAGGACAGGTCTGCTCCTAACGACGTTGCGGTCAAACGTGGCCTCCGGCCAGGTGAGGAGCAGGACATTTGTTCGCGCCTCTTTTCCTTGTTGCTCGCGGAGTCAGAGCATTTGATTAATTAAATTTTTTTTTTTTTTTTTGCGCCATCACCGAGCTCCGATTCATCTGAAATCAGATCAGACTAAGAGGCTCTCACACCAGCTGTAATCTGTGTGACATTTACATATACGAGAATCTACTCAATCCCATAATAGTATTAATAATTCAGATTTGAACGTGTGATGCCAAATTCCTTCACATGCTGAACTCGAAGCAACCCGGTCAGGCTGGCTGTGACTTCCTGGGATTCTGATTTCGTTTTAAGAAAATTCGGATTTGCTCTGAAATGCAGTGGGTGAGCCAAGTTCCAAAAAAATAATCATTTGTAACAGAAAGTCAAATTAAGTTTATCCAAGTAAACAGATTAAATTTACTAAGTTGTCATATTAAACAAATTAAAGGGGTGTTTTCCTGGCACATATATAGTCCATTGTATAGAATAATCAAGTAGCTGTTACCTTCAGGTGTCAGAAAAATGCTGTTCATGTCATATATGACCTAATAGAAAATTTATAACATTATAAGATGATGTCGATTTTGCATAATACTGCCACTTTAGGTTTATTCAGTTGTCATGTTAAACATAAAAAAGTAAGCTGGACATACTAAATTTGGTTACATTTTGCGAATTAAGTCATGTTTTTGAAAAGTTGCAGCTCCATTCTTTTTTTCCCCCCTGTGGTTCAATTTTTTTAAAGCTGAATTAATGCTTTAGTTATGAAATATCTTAGCATGGATTGTTTGCTGTAAAACATTCAACAGTTTTTTTGGGGGGGTTTCTCGACAATTTGACTTGATAAGCTTTCCACAAGTCGGCTTTTACCACAAACGAGAGAGAAAAGTGAAAAGTGTCCCTGGGCCTTTCTGTTCAGAGCCCCATGAAGCCCTGCAGTCGTAGTTTAACGATGCAACGTAACAGCGGAAACATCCTAACCTTTAGTCTTTGGTGAAAGGGTAAAAGAAAAAATCAACACAGGATTCTGCCTGAAGGTAAATATGACACACTTTTAAACTCCCTGTTCTCATTTGAAGACAAACTTTGAAGCAGGTGTGTGAACCTGTAAAGGGCTAAGTGTTCAGGAAGCTTCTTTAAATTCACAATATACAGAAGACTGTGAAGCTTCATTAGCATGCTGAGCGATAAACCACGCATACGTTGAACTCGACCTCATGTAAAAAAAAACAAAAAAAAAACAACCTTAGAGCAGCTATTTAATCATGTAGCTTTTCTAGTTATTTAAACTGAAAGAACCTGCCACGAGGAAACTTTGAAATATTTGCTTGAAAAGGGCAAACCGAGCTAATATCACTTCTCCAGCCCACTGCCGCCCCTGAAGCTGACAATTCTTCACGCAGCATTCAGCGGAAAAGCCTGAGTTGTTTCAACTTTACCTGATGGTGATGATCTGCCCAAAGTCGAGCTCGTAATTATTCACTTGGGCGATGAAGATGGCCGCCACGGCCTCGTAGAGAGCGGTGCCGTCCATGTTGATGGTGGCCCCGACGGGCAGCACGAAGCGGATGATGCGCCGGTCGATGTGGTTGTTCTCTAGGAGGCACTTGAAGGTGATAGGCAGAGTGGCAGAGCTGCGGCACGAAGGCAGAAAAACAAAAGGTCAAAACAGTCAGTGGTGGTATGATTACTTATTCTGATTAGAACCACCCACCACCCCATGAGGTCAAAGCGCTAATGGCAGTTAAGTTTTCTTCATAACTTTAACTGAAGATCAAAAGAAGTTTTTTATGCTCTTATATAAACTCTGGCAGCATCCCAGAAGATACCAGTCTGTTTCAGAACCAGCCACAGTACATGGATTGATATAATACTAGCCCTTAGTGCAGTTTTTGACTATGCAGACTGACACTGTGGTCAAAATGTCACGTGTTTGAAGTTGCTAAAAGAAGTATTTAGTTTGCGTTGTCAGATTTACATTGGTGTGTATTGAAAGTTGATTGACTGTGGATTTGTTTAGCTGACTAAGTTTGTTTTCTTAGCCAGGAATCAGGCTTGTTAAAGACCTTAAGGCAGCTAAAAATATGGATGTAATAAGCAATCTGTTCATTTATAATATTTACTTTTTTAGAATGTACTACTTAATTTCAATATTAAGTAGTTCTTTTTTATTTTGGTAACCATTATATCTTTTTGATAGTTCAGATTCTATCACAAACATGTAGGTATTTGTATGTTTACTACACTATTCATACTTTTAGGTTACTATAACAGTGTTACACTACAACACTGACTTTTCATTACTAATTTAAACAGTTGCATGTTCTCAGCTCATCATCCCCCAACAGTGATTCATTTATCTGATTGAATAAATGAATTTATTCATATTTTTTTACTTAGTCGGATTATTTCTAATGTGCGTTGCTGCCTAGTTGTTTATCTCTGTCCACTTTAAACCTGAAATCTGAAATGTTTTCTGTAAATAAAAATTGCTGGGTTTTATTGATTGATCTATAATTCTGGGCTAAAACGTCACAACTGTCCAGCATGATGCCAGCATCACAAAAATACGTCCATATGTTTGGAGGACATGTACAAAGCTCAAGACGACAAAGCCCCTACCAAGCTGAGTATCTGAAGAGGTACAGATGGATCATCATTTTGTTTTTACCTGGAGGAGGTGGCGAGAGAGATGAGCAGAGCCTGCAGAATCCCTCTAATGTACACTATGGGACTCTTCTTGGTGATGAAAAAGTACATGGCAGGAAGGATGAAAAGGCCATGGAGTACCAAGCCCATGACCACAGTGATGGCGTAAAAGCCTAGTTTCTTCCCCATGGCTGATGGGTCATCCATTTCCAAGATCTTCCCGGCAACAAGGAAGACGATGCCAAAGGGAAAATACCTGGAGGCGGAGGAGAAGAGAAGAGGAAAGCTTAAGAACTTGGACTCAAAATATAAGATTTCCCAAAGCCGTATTCTTCGTATGAATGTTGCTAGTGACCCTTAAACATGAAGTAAGAGCTGAAAACAAAAACATCGTCATGCTAGGGTAAACTGTTAGCCATCAGAAGTTAGCATGTTAGCAAAGGTAATTGTAGCTAACTGAATCTATCGAAATGACAGAAACTGAAATTGAGAAAAGATTTTTGGTAGCTGAAATGAATAAATATGGTAATTTGTGGGGAACAACACTAACGGGAACTATGTTATGCATTTATAAAACCAACTGGAACATACTGAAATGATAGATGTATCCTTTGTCTTTGTGTATATAAATCTATTTATTAGTCTTTTGAACTAATAGTTTGTTTGTTTCACACAAGCTGTTTACGTCAGCTATCAGCAAATTACGGCACTTCGTAATCTGATTGATACTTTCAAAACAATCTGTGGTTCAAAACATTCAAACCCACTACTGGTACCAGCAAATCATCTACCAGCACAAACGGATACAACAATTTGAACAATATGAATCCATCTCATGATTTGGGTTTAAGGTCACCAATCTAAATAAATACAGAATGTCTCCGCTGGCAACGAGGTGTTTTATCCTTTTTGCTGTCGGTTCTCATTGCTCGTGTGATCGTTGTTCACCATGTAATAATAATCGCAGACTTCCTGAAGATTAAGCTGTGGATTTCTTTTGGTTGGGTGTTTAAGAACGAAGGAAAACGTCCCGGTAAATGCCTTCAGGACGTGCTGGTGAAGATTTAACTGTTTTATCATCAACAGAAGATCACTGTATAAAAGACTGACCTCAGGTCAACACAGAAGTGACCAGTGCAGCACTGCACAGAGTAAGCTAGCCAAGATACTTAGAGAAACCTGGAAATAAACTCACCACATACATCTTGCACTGAAATCTTTAGGACAGTGGCGTCCAAAATCTTTTGTAAAGCAGCCAAAGCTGGCAAGTTGAAAGGACTCTAAGGATAACTAACAAAATAATTTGATTGTGAAATTTTTTTGTTTTTGTTTTTTTTTGCCTGCTGAGGAGTAAATTCAAAATACATTATTCCAATGAAACAAAGAAGAAATGAACAAATGACTGTAGGTCTGAAGAAAGGGTGTTTTGTCTTCATAAAAGAAAAGTATACAGTTTCTTGAGTTTTTGGATCAAATATTTATGGATTTTTAGGTCTTGAATATGTTTTTAGTTTTTTTTTATTGGAAAAAAATGAATGGCTGAATATATCCAGCCATTCGCAATAATATGAAAGAATAAAAAAAGGGCTTAGCAAATAAAAATACGTTATGGTGTCCCTAATATTTTCCATTTAAAAAGAAATAAATTTGTCATTAAAACTCTCGTCCTATTTTTTTTTTTTTCTTCTTTTCATCAGCTTCAGTCGCTGGAGGACCAAATTACTACCCGCTCTTGAACTGCACTCTGGGGCCACACTTTATAATAATCCAACATATTATTTCAGAAATAAAAACATTTTTTTCCCCTCTATTGTGTGAAGTGGGGAAAAAAAACCCTTATTGAGAAATAATTGTTTTCTCTACTGGTGCCCCTAACGATACTTTTGAAATGCATGTGACTGAAACGTTTTAACACGCATAAGCAGCCCAGGACTTTCTGTTTTCCTCATATACAATAATTATGATGTAACACTAGAACAACCTCTGCATATTAAAATTATTCTTTGCAGCAGGGAGTTTGTATCTTGAAAATTTGCATGTTTACATATATATATATATATATATATATATATATATATATATATATATATATATATATATATATATATATATATATATATAAAAGCAGAAATAACTGGGATTTAATCCCCCAACTCACAACTTCACTTAAACATGTCCAGCTATTTAGGCATACTGGAGTAATTAAATCTATATCCCAATGCTGCC
This sequence comes from Poecilia formosa, assembly GCF_000485575.1. Taxonomy (NCBI): domain Eukaryota; kingdom Metazoa; phylum Chordata; class Actinopteri; order Cyprinodontiformes; family Poeciliidae; genus Poecilia; species Poecilia formosa. The sequence goes on along the minus strand of NW_006800006.1, from coordinate 1,566,493 downwards.
AGAAGCACTGTAGAATTAAAATTATAATGGAACAATAAATAATGATCAGTATTTCATTATTAGGATGTCTAACATGATGGAAATGACTGAGATTTGTTATATTCTATTTCATTTCTGAGAGGTCAAAGAACTTCCGTTATGACTTGAGGCAATATGTTGCAACGTTTTCTGAATCCCCGAGCATTTGGCTCTGGCCCCAAAAGGCTACGCGAAAACAGAAAATGACTGGCATTCCGTACAAGAGAAATTAACGTTACAAAAATGTCGACACGTTGATGCTTTTGTTTGCACTTTCAAATTCGTCTTGGTTATTGGGACAGGTTTGCTTGGGTGTTGCTGAGCGCTGAAGCCCAGTTTGCTCTGGAACTAAGCTGCTCTGTTGTCCGATGTTTTCATATTTAGAGGTTGTGTGTGTGTGTGTACACATCTTGCCACCACACAGAAAGTGAACAGCTCCAAAGCTGGCTGGTGGAGAACTGCACAGGACAGAGGCATCTTGAGGTTCACCAGGTCTTAATAACAACCATTTTCTGCCAACTGGTTGTTTGGGAGTGATGACAGAAAATTACTTTTCTGTCTTTTCATCACACAGGAAAACACGGGAAGGTCGATGTGTATCAGCACTGTGAGAACCATCCAGAAAATAAACCCAACTCAACACAGAAACAGTTAATCAGACTCAAAATCAGCCTTTCTTTGTTGAATTGGAAATTTCCAATTCGACAGCCCATTTATGGCCCTCTGAATGATTTTTATGCAGCTCTATAAACAAATCAAAAATGAAGACTCTGGCCTGAGAGTAGAAACTGATCGATGCAGATGGACACTTTTTAAAAAGTCTTTCATTTTCACAGACAGTCGCCCTATTATACAAAACACTAAATACAACAAATGAGTTTTTATTCATTAAATAGAGCCACAGACATCCAGCAACAATTAAACAAAAAAATAGATTTTTGAGCAGTTTCAGAAGAAAGAATCACCACATTCTTGTTGCTGAGTTTACGCAAAAAAGAGAGAAAAAAAAAAACTTGCCCAAAAAACAAGACTCAAACCAAGACGTTACTACTGTCCTCTTCTGTAGTAACCCATTTACTCAAGACCCTTTTAACATATTGGATTGTCTGTGATTTCAGTTTTGTAAAAAAAACAATCTCGACTATTTTGTTTTTGTTGTTTTCGTAAAAAAATGCATTTTCTGTTTATTATTGTGCAAATACAGAAAGAAATTTACTTAAAAAATAAAATTTTGTGGCCTCTAAGTGCTTTCAAAATTTTCCATAAGGAGTGATGGTCGTGCAAAAAAAGGGGGAACTTTATTTTTAGACCGTTTACACCTCCCTTTAGATTAGACTCAATATTTATTCATTAATATACTTCTTTAGTGGATATATGAAAATTCAGAATTGGAAAAAAAATGTATATTAGTAAACATTGTATTGGGCTGAGTAAGGTGTGTTGTTGCTTTTATGTGAACTTTCTGTTTCCACTGTGACTCTTACCAGATGACAATGGCAACGATCTTCAGAACTGCTTCATTCAAACTCTGGCAAAAGTTGACCAACGCGCTTCCATTGGGTCCCATCCTGCCCAGCATTATTCCTATAATAAGAGGTTAAAAAAATAAATAAATTAAAAAAAAAACAGAAAATTACATTGCTCGTGTATACAGGGGTACATATTATGTTTACCTGGGGTTCACCTACAGGGAAGCTTTCAAACTGTGCTAATTGCTCACCAGGGGCGAAACGCGTGTTTCTAACTGAATCATTCAGAAATGTGGAGCATGCCCAGACTGTCACTTTGAGCTGCTGCTGCTTTCGGGTGTAGTGCATGCTAATGTTTGCAGGGGGGCGTGCCAATCGCTCACCCATAGTTGCAGAAAAAATGACAATCCCCAGCACGTTCATGCCCTCGCTGGTCCCGGGTGACGTCTTCACAATGACGTCGGGAGGCGGCGTCAGGTCCAAGGAGAAGTTCTGAATGTCTGTGCCGTTGTCGTCCTGGACGCCATAGATGTAGACCCGCCGCGTGGTGGTCTCATCCAGCAGCTGGGCCACCGTCGGCTTGGGGATCAGCTCGGCCACTCTCTGTGTCCGATACTGGAGGACGGAAAAAAACAAGCAGGAGCCTCTAAATCAACACAATAATCGGAGTGGAAACACTAACCACATGGTTGGGCTCTTTTCTTTTCTTTTCTTTTTTCTTTTTGTTTAAACAACCGAATGCATGCCATTTTCTCAATGTGATGTTTCTAATTTCTGATAATCCACACAACAAACACATGATCAAACAGAAGTCTGCACTGAACTGGGACAGACATTTTTTTTATTTTTTTTTAGGTTCACCATTTTAAAATTACACGCCATTATCTTCTGGTTTTGAAGATAATTATTTCAGACAAGATAATGACTTTACTTCCACACAACTAGAGATTTAAATGGTATGTATTCAAATAAATCAGACATTCAAATTCAGGATAATTATCCACTAATCATAGGAAACAAGAAGATTTCTTGTAAAGAGCAACATTTATGAGATAAAGGAGCAATTAAAACTGATCAGCAAAATGTTGAGGTAGGAGAGTTGATTACTTCTGGCATCTGCATTATATGACAGAAATGAGGCTGTATGAGTTAGATGCAAGTGTAAAACCAAGTTGGATTTGTTTATTGCTGTGTTCAGTGACATGGCTAAGTATTGTGACAGGCCTTCTCCAATTTATTTGTGGAAAATCCGTCCAACTTTTTTTTCATAGCGTATCAAAAATATTTGAATTGAAAAATGCGACTTGAGGAGGTGAAAACCAATGTGCACTGCTACTTGGCACACTGTTGGTAGATGTTTACGAAAGGAGCCAATCCAAGAGTTGCATTTATTTGTCTTGTCACTGATTGGTTGTACCACCAATAGCAGAAATAAAGATGTTAGCCTGTGTGGTTGAGCTAATATGGTTTCCACTGCCTGTTTTAAAGCACAGTAAGATATATTTGGTGTTTGAACTGTTAAAATAAGCAGCTGTAAGCAATTTCAACAATTTGTAGATTTTAACTTTTTGGCAGTGGTTCCTAAAACCCTTGAATCGCCGTGCTGTAAACTAACTGTTTGCTAGCTTAGCACAAATGCTGTAGCATCTTTCCTTCTACCTTTTTTTTGTTGGGAAAAAAAATCTATTCCTGCAAAATCTTAGACACCATGTATGATCTCCTTTCTAAAATATTTTATTACCATGTCATATTGATATTAGCTTACCTGTTGAAATGTAGCTTGAACCAAGTTTGCTGGAAACATGTTGCTGGGGGAAAATAAGTTGGAAAAATTGATCAGTGACTGTCAAATGTCGTACTGTATGGGTTGAATGACACGGTTTCAACGATGCTACTAAATGTTACTAAGGCTCATGTGGGAGGACAGGCAGCCAGTGTGTAACTATGGCGACACATGCAGAAATACCGGAGATATCAAGCAGAGACTGAGTGAAGATGAAAAGGCTAATTAAGAAAAACTTAAATTGTATCAAAACACTAAACCTGTAAATGTCAAATATCACATGTAGGCTTTTATCAAACTATGGTTATGTTCAAATGATCTTATGTTTTCATAGAACCTTGCTTTTTTGTTTCCGTCTACAGTTAAGTCCAAAGTTATTCATAAAGTAGCTGTTCAATATTACCAACACGTTTCTTCTGACTAATATGAATATTAATGCTGTGAAACGGGTCATCCAGAGGTCAGGCATGAATCTGATTTGAAAAATCTGTTTTTGTAGCTGGAAATTAGAGTAAAAGAAAGAAGGCCTTAAAGAAGCTAGTGATGAAGGAGGAATCATCAGTGGACCAGTGGAAAACGGCTACAAGCTGCTCAGCAGTATGAGAATGACTTCATTGCTGTGGAGCAATTCGGAGTTTTCCAATGGTGATTGAGAAGAATATATATTACTAAATGCAAAAACTGATAAATGATTATCTCTCTATACAGATCCTTCTTTCAATTTGCCGGTCTCTTTTCCTGTCAGACGCAAATTTCTTTTCAGGAGAAAATTGATTTCAGGGTTTAGAATCACTTTTGGCCAGCTGCAGTTGGGTAAGAAATTTATCAGTGGGCTACTAAGGGAAGACACAGCTGTTATTATAGGGGCGGCAAGACGTTTTGATGGTTTTATTTGTTGGTAAAGAGTACTTATCAAGATTTGTTATTGAATCTGTAACCCATGTAGAGGTGAGCCCAAAATCAGACCTGTTGCTAGCACAACAGCGGCTAAAAAAGACTAAGCAGGCATGAATATGCTATTCTGGACAACCATGAGAATATTTCCTTTCTGTGTTTCCATCGTTCACAATATCTAAGAAATTTAACTGGGGCTTAAAAAACCCCAATAAAATTAGTCATTTTGTTTTCCAGATTAGCACACAGCACGTTGGCTAACTTCCTGTCCCAGATTTTGGAGGTTGTACAGACTTTATATATATAACAGGATGGTACTTTGCAGCAGAAAAAACAAGTTTTTCCTTCAGAAAGAAGACAACAGAAAAGATTTAACTTTTTTTTTTGCTAGACTTTGTCACAAAACAGGCAAACAATGAAGATGAACCTGATGTTTGTGACTCTAGCAATAGCACAAAAACATTTTAGGCAACTTGGCATTACACCACATCCACGTCTCATCAAATCGCTCCACTTCAGGTTTGTCTCTGTAAAAAGTTAATCGAAATTTGTGACCAGTAGTGATTACCAATAGTTGAACATTAATGACAGCTTTTTTTTTTTTTTTTNTCCATCCATCCATCCATCCATCCATCCATCCATCCATCCATCCATCCATCCATCCATCCATCCATCCATCCATCCATCCATCCATCCATCCATCCATTCATTCATTCATTTTCTGTACACCCTTGTCCCTAGTGGGGTTGGGAGGGTTGCTGGTGCCCATCTCCAGCTAACGTTCCGGGCAAGAACCATACAGATACATCTGGTTGCCAAAGCAGTCATAACACTTTTAATTGAAACTCAAATTTTGGGTCATTATTAATGATTTAGATATCCTGTCTTCACTCAGTATCTCTATCCAATAGTATTTTTTTTTTGTAGACCACGTTGTCTGATGTGAAACTCTTGACTAATGCTTTATAAAAGCAGGTTTTACACCATGAAACATCCTTTAAAGCAATAATAAACACATTTCACTCAAACACACTCAGCTTTTCTCATGGAGCAACAGAACATCACCAGATTGGGATGCCTCCAGGAAAATGATGAATAAACGGCATACTGCACCGCTGACATCCAAAAGTCCTGACCATACAAACTGATTAGGATTTTCTCATTTTCTCAGTGTACCAACAAGAAGGTCACTTGTTAACAACAGAACAGACCCAACGTGGTCAGAGATCCCCAGGCAGAATTCCATTTGTGGATCAACTTGCACTTAAAAAGTATTATTATTATTATTATTTTGTCTAGGGATTTATTACAGACAGAGTGATATATACATTACATCGCATGACTTCTGGTCATTTTGATCAACATGGTTTACAGATAAGAACCAGAAAGTTCAGAAATGTTGAACTTAAAAATAGGATTTTAGATAAAGAGATGCCTTAATGGTCACAGAGTCTCACCACATGGTTAGGAAGTGCAGTTTATTCTGCAATACTCAAACTATTCAAGAAACTAAATTTTAAGGTTTTTATTAACTGTCTGCTGTGATCATCAAAATATATCAGCGTATGTTACTATTCTGTCTAATAGATGAAATATAAATGTTACTACTTGATCTGAATTGCTAAAGCAAAGTATCTGTTCAATACTTTATTTGTTTACGCTCAAATGACTCGTTTGTCATTCTGTCCTTTTAAAATTTTATTCAGTCTTGTAGCCCCTCATGCCTGCAGGGGCCCTCAAGCACATTGGCCCTCAACAAGAAAGGTCAAACTGACTTTGAATCTGTTTGCACAATTACCTTCACGTTTCTGTACAATAATCAGAAAATAATCTCGTAAAATGAATCGAGGCAACGTTTGCCGTGAACCTGTGCCGCGTAAACAAACCGAACTGAAACTCTGGAACCGGTTGTAAATCCCACGCCAGTGCAGAGTCGAAGATGAGTAATCTACGAGAGATTAAGACATACTGTATTCTAAAGAAAGCTTAGGAAACAGAGTGGGCGGAGTCAGACAGGTGGGACTTCTTCACGAAGTCCTCTGAACTGATTTAATTACAAAGAGAAACCGTAGCCTCTCCTTCCTGCGTTTTAGTTAATGAGCCACTCTGAGTTCAGAGCTCAGAATAAACGCGGCGCGTTTCCATTCATGCTCATTTATATAATGTGGCGGCGCGTGTTCGCTCACAACAAACACACCACTGTGCGAAAGTCAGGTGCTTTTGTGAGGATGCAGCTATAGCAGACCATGACTGCACGTTAGATGAAGGCAGTAAAGAAGCTTTGCGCAATAAATCCAAAGCCCAGCTGTGCTCTGTAAACACACACACACACACACATAGTTTGTTGCCTATTATAGAAGAGGCTTCACCACTGCACATGATCAGTACATAGCTGGATTTATGAGCTCGGCCAGTTTATAACCCTGTTTTGTTGTTTTTTTAAATAATTCCTGCTAAATGCAAGCCAAAATGGAATATATTTTAATTCTGGTTTTATAGCAAAACATCCTGAGGCCAAATTCCTAATTAAGCATTAGGTTTATTATAGTTTATTTAAATTACATAGGCGTATGCCTGTGTTTGTTCACGTTTTTGATGGTTTTTGATGGTTTTTATGAGTTCCTTTAATTCAGTTCTCCAGGTCTTGATTTGGTGGCGTTTGGCCGTAGTCCACCGTCTGACTGACACGACCCATGTTTTCCTCAGCAGGCCTGACCCAGGTTTACCTCTAATACAACCAGACTTCAGCACTAATTAGCTTAGCACAGTAACCCAGTCGCATATAAGTTTCCAGGCCCCTGTAGTCTTAAAAGAGCAGGGTGGATCATTTAAGGCTGCGTTATTTTATATGTTTAATTTTTCTGTTTAATTCCACAAAATAATTTAAATCAGCCGGTATCGATACTTTTGCAAGGCCACCATTTCACAATGGATTTCTCGACGGCCTCTTACCGGATGAGGTCCAGCAGCGCATCAGCAGAACTCGTCATGGGCTTCTTGCTGTCCTCGGAGTCCTCCTTTTGGGCGGCGCCACCCGGATGTATGATGTACACCATGAGGATGCCCACCACCACGGCAACAAACGTGGTCCACAAGTAGTAGGAAATGGTCATGATGCCCAAGCGACTTGAGCACTTGGCATCCAGGGCAGCGAGACCTGACATCAAACTAAAGTGTATGATGGGGGTGGAGGGACACAAACAGGAGGGAATTCAGGAAAGACGGAGAGGAAAAAAGGAGGAGAAAGTTAGTATTTGACAAGCTTTGAGGAACTGCTTCCCTCAGAGCTCCTTTTCTACTGCCTGTCAAAGAGGACACTTTGAAACGGAATGAGTTTTCCTGCAGAGGGAGATAAGCGGGAAGCACGAATGCTGAGTTGTGTTGGAAACGCTCAACTGACTCTTTGTGTGAGGAAATTATTCACACCGCTGTATTTAACAATATTAAATTTCCACCATAATCATGCAGCGTGCTTCACGTGAAAGTAAAAGCACGCCTTTTCACGTTCGCTCGGGAGCGACTGCAGCACTCGACGAAACTGAATGGGCCTGTTTAAAACCTCAGAGGGCCTCTGTGTCGCCCCACTGCCTCAGCTCTCTGAAGTATGGCAATCTGAACACATTTGCTGTTGGGCCTTTCACAGTGACATAACTTTCCTTTTCAGCTCAAAGATTGGGGGTTGGGGAGGGGGAGCGGAAAAACAAACAAAACAAAAACTCTTTTCACAGCATAAACAAAAAGACAAATTTGCATTCAAATTGGCTTTAAATTCCTTTTTTCACTGGAGCTATCTGGGTTACTTTAGAAGCAAACTCAGGAATACAAAAAAAAAAAAAAAAAGCAAGCAGGAAGCTTTCAGGCATAGCGGCGTCTCAGTCGGTGTGAAATGCAGCGAGCTGAAAAATGTCACTTCTGAGAAGTGAAGGTATGAAGATATGGAGCCAGAAACAAGTGCTGGTGTCACTGAAGCAACGCCTGGGAAATCCTGATTCAACTGAAAGCTCCTGTCTGATGTTTACCTATGTACTGTTGCAGTGTGATAATGAAATAAAACCGTGAAAATAAGTTATTTTTGGTGATTTCACTTGACTGTACCTTTAAGAAGACTATTAATCATTGCGTTACAGTCATGTTACAAGCTAGGTGTTTGACCGCGATTAGAACAACAGGTGCCTTCAAGCTTTTCATCAACCATACAGCTAATTTCAAACAAAACCAACATACTATTGACTCACTAAATGTAAGAACCGGTTGGAGGGTTTAAAAGGAAGATTTTAGTTATCCGCGTTTAAAGGTAAAGACAATTAGTGTCTGGCTTTTTTTTTCTTCCTGTGAGCACAGCTGCCAAATATGTAAAATCTAAAAATGACAATGTAATGAAATGCAGCCCCAGAATCGATCAGCGTGATGGTGTGGATGGTAGAAGAGGGAAAAAGAACCAAGAAAACCTTTCAAGCTGAACTCCAAGGCGCATGACTGTCTGATTGCTCAGTGGTTTGCAATTTGAACTTAATAAGCCCCATGAAAGAAGCAGAGGGATGCGCCTCTATTTACAGAAAGACAAAAACAAAACAAAAAAATCACGTCCACAGACAGAACTCGGAGAGAATGAAGGTGAATGAAGCCATATTCAATAGAATCAATTATCTAAAGCAAAGCCAGGTTTGTCTTTAAGGGAAGGTATTCTGTATTTTCCAGGCACATAGAGCCATTTCATAGCACAATCAAGTGTTGCCTGCAGTTGTTTTAAAAATGCAGCTGAACATAAATCAAACATAAAGAAAAAGAAATTTGACTTCGTAATTTGGCACCTTGAAATTCGGTCTCTGTCTCTTTAAGAAGCTCCTCCTCTTTCCGACACTCGGACTTCAGGAAGTCACCACAACAGTGTTCCTCCGTCAAGTAATTTACAACCGTTCTTAGAGCGTTGAACTGAGAAGTAGTCTGTATGATGGACTCAGAAGACGTGCAGTTCCACCAGGTGTTTGCTAATTGCTGCTGCTGCTAGTCTGAAGGAGCTGAGTGGGGAAGTTGTGGAGAGGGGGGGTGGAGCTTTGTGGAAATAGGCGGTGCTTTGTGAGAGCAAGACTTTAGGCACCCCAGATGGTTGCCATGGGAAAATCAAACATGCGTTAAAGAGTCAAACCAACACACTGGGTATGTTTATATAAAAAAAGTAAATTTTACATACTTCCTCTCCTTTAAATATAAGATAAACAGTAAAAGGCGACTTAAAACACATGTCAGTTTCACGTTATTCCAGAGATACTTTTGTTTTTTGTGGAAGGGCGCCAACATTTGCCTGCAACTGTATCTCTGCTCAGTCTGTTGAGCTTGTGTGACAAGATTATCTGGCCGTCAGAGCATAATCTGCTCGCACTTGGCCAGTGTTGTCATGGACGTGTTCAGTGGGTCAGGACTTAATGGATTTTCAGAGTATGGAGGTTACACACCAATCAAAAATAAATATGTGACCTTATTACAGCGTAACAAGCTGCTAAACTGAAAGGTTTCAGACATTGAAAATAAGCTTTCCACTTGATGAAAGCAGTGTGAGGTGTTGCCAATCCATTGTTCTCAGTGTCACTGCACAGAATTCAGCGTAGAAACATTCAGCAAATGATTTAATAGAAATGGTAGCTGGTGAATGTGAATCGGATGCTTTTTATGGGATCAGTTACCAGTGAAGATATTAAAGTTCCTGTTAAATAGCCTCAGCCCTCGTGTTTAATGTATCTGATAACGTATAACAAACAACAATCTGAAAGTTTTTTTTAAAATTATTGTTGACCAGGTTGTTCTAATGTAGCAAGCAGTACAGTGAAAAACTAATTCTCACATATCAATCTGTCACACATTTTTATTAAACTTTCATTGAAAAGCTGTAAAATCCGTCTTTTTGCAGATGAGTTATTTACTGCTTTACTGATTTCATTATCCTGTTTAAAATCTATAGTAATTCTCTCTTAACCTTCAGAAACACTTCCATAATTTAAAACTGCTCAAGATGGATATCGCTAACAAATCTAGGAAAGTTTATTCTGAGCCAATAAGTGATCTTCCAGTTTAGAGTTGATCTGCAAATATGGAGGCATCTGGGTGTTAATAATATTATACATACGGACTCAGACATTAGATTTTCTTTTTAGAAAGAATACTTATATCTGTTCATCTGCAACACCAAGTCTACTGCCTGATCCGAAACAAGTGTAAAAAAACCCCCCAAAAATCAGTAGAGATTTTCCAGGGGGAAAATACTTTGATTCTTTTTATTGACAAAACAATCAAATTCTTGATTGAAGAAACTCGTAAAACATGTTAAAAATTACTTTATCACAGAATTATATGTATTTTAGATGATTAGATGTTTGATTACTTTTTTATTTACTTGTTGCACAACTTAAAAAAAGAAGAAATCCCATTCTAGATTGAAACACAATTCCAAATCATTTGAACACACTTAGTAGCACAAACGGTATCTATTTCTCATGAATCACTTGAACTTTGACTCGTTTAACAATCCAGACAACGATAATATAGATTTTCTACATGAAATGAGGCGACATGTGGGCAGTAAGAAAATCTATGTTCCCCCCCCCCCACTTACATAATAACAGAAATGCTCTATAAGTTGTTGCTAAATGTTAAATACCTTTGACAATTTGTTGTTCTGAGCTGAATGTTGGGATCAGACAGGATTTACATATAATCATAGATTGATGCACAGATTGTGAGAATACCCTCTCCGCCCGCCGGTATTCTGGACAACAAGCTTGGCGGCGGCAACGGCCGAGGGACCCAACCCCTCAGCCTGGCAGAGTACGATAAGAAAGAAAAAAACATCTCCAGCATTGTGCCGAGGGTCAAAGCAGCAGAGCCGTACAATGTGAAGGAAGACACAAATGATGGGCGCCATAAGCCAAGATGTCTAAGGGCGAGAGGTGAAACGTCTCCTGAGGTGGATCTGTTATTAAACTGATAACTTCCTCAGCAGAATAACAAGAGGTGGACGAGAAAAGACGGAGCGACCGGTGAGAGGCGGGGCCCCTGCTGGGCACGTTGAGCGAATAAAAAACATGAAAAGTTACAAACAATAATCAAGAAATTGCAGCTTACGTGTCCTTCTGATTGTCCTCCCAAGCTTACTTATGTTAAACAGAGTTCCATACTCACTATATGCACACTGTAACTCAAAAGTCAAATGTTAGTTCACCCTTTATGCATGAGATTGTGGTAAAGTTCATCTGGCCTCCTCTATGGCTTTATACTACTAAGCAGATTCTACATCTATATTTTCTTCCAACATTTCAACTCAACTTAAGCTACGTCGTTCCAAATCACAACAAAGGTCACCTCAGTACCAGACCAGCTCTGATTCATACCATAGGCATGCAAAATCAGCTTCAAACATCAGAATCCAATCATAAAGACAGATTAAAACTCATACATACTTTACAATCAAACCTACTTACAACATAAAGCAGTCGAATATGGATTTAAAGCCCATTTGATAGAAATCTAATGTCGGTCTTGTTCAATATGGTCTTGAATTATTGGTAGTTGCCTTGACTGTGCCATGGTGTATGAAAATCAATCAAGTTTATTTGTATAGCACATCTCAGCAGCAAGGTGGTTCAAAGTGCTTTACATCATAGGATAATTCCATAGACATCAATACGTAGACCCCTCATGGAGCGCTGAGTCATACGTAAAAGCTTCCGCCATCTTCTATGTGGCAGCAGAGTGATCGGACCTCCTTAAGTCCTGTGCTGTGTGGACTTATTTCAACGGTTTTACGAAACAATCTGGATTAATTCTCATTACCTTCCCCAGGTAAGGATGAAAGATCAGAATTACTTGACTTTGCAGCCAGAAATTCGCTTCTAAACAACCGGAAAATATTTCCTATGTAGCTAAATTGGCCTGAAATAACCGCTGATTGTTAGCATAGCAGCTAACGTTTTCATACTGTTTTCTAATGAGAGAGCTGATGAAAAACCGCTGTTAGAGGAGAAGTTCATTAAAAACCAAAGGATTTTGTGAGGAAAGATCAGTCAGGATCAGAGCTGGAGCTGCTGTTCTTCAGTCTGTTTCCCAGCTCATCTTCACCATGTCGGCAGGGGCGGATCTACTGGGGTGGCATGGGGTGGCAGTTGCCACCCCAAACGAGAGCCTTGCCACCCCTGTTGCCTCCCCAGCTAGCGAGAATGAATTCAATAAATAGTTATGGCAAATCGGACATTAAGCGCATGAAACTCTTTTTTCCGACAACACTGAATGCAACACAATGTAACCTGACACCCACTGCTAAGTAGCGGGAAGTGCGAGAGAAGGACAGAGCGCGAGGGAGTATTGATGGATATATATATATGTTACTGGACTGGACATTATGTGATTTATCGTAAGTCACACACGCGCCATTTCTGTCCATTGAGTCAGGAATATCGGTGGTCAGGAAAATACTACAATCACGCAAAGAATCAGAACAGCGGACGCAATGTTTAGCAGTTAATTCACCCATAGATAATGGTAATAAGGGCTTCAGATTTCACAGGTGAGGAAAATGTCTTAATTTAAAGAAAAGATTGAACAAGTGAGTAGTGGGTCAGTTATACTAGCCGAACTGTTGCTGGCCTTCTATTGACATTGATAGCCTTAGCATGTGCTGCGCAGTTCGGTGTGTTTTGGTTCCTAGCACTAAACAACCCGCCCACCAAGTCATCAGTAGAGCAGCTGTTTAAATCAGCTAATCAACCGCCGTGGTGTTCAGGCGAAAACTTATTAATAATCACAATATAGACATTAAGCCTGACAACATAATGTAACAGACTGGATGTTCTGTTTTAGTGTTTTTGCTACTTTTTTGTGTGGGAAATGTTTGCTTTTTGGTGTTGATTCCCCTGATCGGTAATCTCTGCTCTATCTGCTCTTTGACCTGTTGTCTGTCGGTTGCCATAGCAACGGGTCCCTGCCACCCTCTTGCCACCCCATAAATAATTTTCTAGATCCGCCCCTGCATGACGGTATTTAGCTATAAAGAATGCTACGAGTCAAGAGCCCAACATGCTGAAAATGTATTTTTCTGAATGGGAAAGAAACATATACCGTATGTATTTTCTATTATACTTTTGGATACTTTCTCTTTTATCCTTGGCTTTAGCCTGTGAACCAGGATGTCTCAGAAGTCATTGGAGTTCTCACAGTGTGACCAGCAGACTGAAGTCCTGCCTGTGACCAGTGTTCCCAGTTTAATAAATGTTTTATTCACTTTTTGTGTATTTTTAAATATCTCAATCTGAAGTATTAGTGTATTAATGTAGCTTATGTAACAAAATAAAAATAATTTACTCTGTTATAATTATTTTCACTCGTTGCTGTCAATAGCAGAGTTGACATACTGTAATAAATATTTATTCTCTGGAAAAAAGTAAGAAAAATATGTAGTTTAATGTTTGACAATGACTGGTTTATAAATCAAAAGTCATTTATCAATAATGTATAAAAAATAAATACAGGAAAATTATTTGTTTCTCGTCTTGAAATGTTAAATGTACATTAAATTATGGTATATTATAGCAATTGTGGATATATTCTTTAATAAAACACTGTAAAAGTGTGTCTGTTCATCAATTTCAATATAAAAATTATCAGAATAATTTCTATCAAATAAAACATTGTGCTCTTTACTCAGAAATGCCCCAAAACAATTGATCACATCAAAAGTTAGAAACGCTCTCTTTAGTAATTTATTTGATTGCCAAATATATTAATGTGTGTGAGAAAATGTGTCAATGGCAGGTATTAACTTAAAATACTTTGTAGAACGGCACTTTATAAAGTTTGGTCCATTTACTTGTATTAGCTTACTGGCACATATTCCACATTCAGTATGGCTGACACTGTTACGTATTGTAGCAACGGGCCGGCCCGCTCCATGAGGGGTCTACGTATTAATGTCCATGGGATAATTCCTTGTTCTGACTGATACCTTTGTACAGTGAGAACAATGTAAATGTTTGCAACTGTGGCTTTAGCTTGTACATGAGTAAATGTCAAGAAAAACATACTAATTGACAAATTAATCAATCACTCAATAAAATCAATGTTACTTCAAACTACTTGTCTTTGCAACCAGGTTTTGTGGTGCTTATTACTTTGTTATTTCCCCTCTACGGAATTTTTATTTTCCTCGTGGATTGAACAGGTCGAAGGCAAATTATCATGTCAAATTATTTGTGGAAACAAGTTTTAATTGTTCTGTTAAAGTCTCATATGTGAATAAATACTGCTTGGTACCCGAAAGTCTTTTTTGTAAAACTATAAGGGAAAATGTTTTAGGTTGGAACAGGAAAGTCCAGAATGAATATGTATTTTGTACTTTATCATTCTTTGGCTTCATCATGTTGAAGTGAGTCCAGATGGAACAGATTAGCAGACTTCAGGGACAGGGTTCAGAGGTCAAAGACTCTTCTGAATAGGATGTGTTTGAAATGCTTCTATGAGTCTGCAGCTGAATGGAACATGAATAAATAATGTTTAGTGTCGCAATAATCTGAACCTCAACCTTCACAAAGATGGACTTGAAAAGACTTATTCAACTGAAGCCAGGGCTTTGAAAATGGGAGTTGTAGAGGAAACGCATGTTTCTAACTAATCCAGCTACAGGCGTCTCTAGGCTGTTTAATGATTTTCATCACTGCTTCTGTTGTCTTTGTTGCCTTTTCTAATGCTTATGTCATTTATGATGTGTTGTAACTTGTGATTCACCTCAGATGGCACTTTTTACATTTTGAAAACCAGAAAAGGACTATATCCATTTTATTTATTTTTTTTCTAGCATGTATATTTTTAACCGTATTGGCCAGGAACTTGTTGTTGAAAGGCAACAGTGCTAACTTTGCTACCATCCAGTTGAGTTGTTGAATTTCTGAAAAGTCGTGTTTTTGTATGCATTCTTAATGAATGAAGAGTTTGCTGGACCAGCATTTGCTGCAATTCCAGCTTCAAGTCTTGGGCTGTTACTACATTTACATACTTTCTTTACAAAACAGCTCAGTCTCAGAGTGAATGGACATAATTAGTTAACATCAGGTTCTCGGGTAGTTGACGTCTGGTCTTTGACTAGATCTTTCTAACACATGGTCCTCTTAAGCCTTTTGCAGCCTTTCTTTTAGGCTTACCCTGTATTTAGCTCCATCCATCTTTCCATCAAACTGCTGATGAAAAGCATCCGCAACGCAAAATACTCAACATGATGGATCATCATGATGACGATATGTGCATGGTGACATAACATCATACATAGCGTTGCACTCAGATTATGTTAGACTCAATCAACCAGAGCACCATCTTCCACATGTTTGCTTTGTCCCCTACTCCAAACGAGACTGGTATCCACGACAAGATAATGTCGAGAGTTTTTTAGGTCACTAGCAAGCTCATTGTCATGACTAATCAATTCCCTGCTGGTGTCATTGACACTAATAATTCTAGCAAGTCCCAGACAATGCCAACATGTTTCATTTTTCAAGATTTCGTCTTTCTAACACCTCCACTGCAGCGTTGGCTCGTCTTCCCAGACAGATTCACAGAAATTCACACCTTTGGACATGTGACCAAAACAGTGCAGATGTTGGCTTTGTTGGGGGCTTGTTAAGATTATCAGTGTCAGCAACTCCAACAAGGAATTGAAAGAGTCTAAATTCAGAGACTCATGTGACCTTGATGGCCTTCATTAGTAATATCAAGGGCCTCGTTAATGATCCCCATTGCCCCATCAGTGTAAGTGCTTCTGGTTACATCTTAAAACTGATATTTCCAACCCAAGTTTCAGAACTGAGAAACCCTCTTTGAGAGGAGACATGTCTTGAGAAGTCCACTTGCCTTTATTTAAAACTCTCAAGATTAACATGTATAATTTCCATTTCACTGTGATGCATTGACTTGTGTTGCTCAGTCACATAAATAGCAGCTGATGCTGTCCCATAGTTTGAGCTTTTCCCACATCTCGCCAACTACAAAGGCCTTAAATACCTTTGCAAGGCACAGTAACCAAAAAACCTTGCAGCTGAGCTGCTCTTGAGACTGGGCGGGATTAGAGCGTTGGCACCTGCCATGTGCAGCCTCCTTGACCTCGGCAGGTTGGAGCACATGCGTGGCCGATCTGCCCAAGAGTTCAGGGCCATATGGAGCTTAGAGCCTTCCCTGCTCCACCTTTGCTGTGCAAGAGCATTAGAGTAATCCCACATCCAGATGAAAGAGAGACAGCAGCGGCTCCTTGGAAGAGGGTTATCCTTGACATCTAGGACTGACACCCTGGCCTTTTGCTTGAGCAGCTCAGATAATTATAGGTCGTGTGAGTCCTCTAACTCTGCGGCAGCTTCTAAATTTGATTTCCCCGGTTTTTATTTTGGGTTTCTAGATGCGACGAGGGGTGCACTTTGTACCGCCGTTGCCTTAGTTGTAAGACTTTCACAAGCAGGTCCGTGCCACACTGAGTCATCACAAATCCCGTAGAAAGAAGTGTGACTGTGCACAACAAGCTCCAGCTGGAAAAGGGTATTGTTTGAATGTGGAGTATTTCAGTTTGTGACAGGATGAATTAAAATCAAGAAAAATAGCCCCTTTCTTTACATCGTTCCGTTCTCTTTCAGTGAGCTGCTGTGACGGTTCTAAAAAATAAAGAAAAAACAGCAAAAAAAAAAAAAACAAAAAAAAAAACCCCACCATGACACACTCCCTGTAGTTGATGTAAAGCTGAATGCTTCGTGACCATCAGTGGAAAAACAGCGTCCGGACAGTTTTTCCTCATTTGTCTGACTCTCTTCTTCTGCCTTATTTGGAGCAACAGGAGGTTCATGGACAGCAGACCGAGTCGGGAAGAGGATTCTCTTGGCTCTGCTCGACTCTGCCGTGTTTATCTGGCCCTCTGTACGCTGAGATTAAGAAAACCAATTTTCCATAAACCTCTCGTTGATCCAACTCCGCTTCCTGACCTACCAAGCAAACCAATTGTGGCATGAAGCATGCAGCCGAAGTCTTAGCTGTAGATTTACATTTTCTCTGACATTTTCTCTTGACTAGACATAAACATACCTACCTCTAGTTCCTACAAAATAAAATATATATTCTTTAACGGACTGCTGGAATAAGATCTCTCAAGTAGCCAATCGAAAGAAGAAATAAAAAAAAGCCATATGTTGTCTTTTGCAGGACAGATGATGTTATCTTTTACATTTTATGATGATATTAGGAACAACCCACAAGAAAGGAGAGGACAAGCTTAGAAAAGCAAATCCAGTAGATTTTGGTCTCATCATGAAATTGATGACATCATGAGGAAAGAACATTATGTGGAAATATTGAGGGAATATCAAACATCTGCAAGACAGTAGGAGTGTGTCTATTTATCGGCACAGATTTCCTTCGTTTTGGGAGAGCGGTGATCGACCGATACATATGAAGCCGATATTATCCCCATCAGCAAAGGTCTACAAATCAACCACTGTTCTCTTCTGCTCTGCAGAGAGAGGTTTGACTGACAGACCGGCCCATCAGGTCATGTCTGCATGTTTATAGTTAATAGTCATCCCACTGTTGCCAACTCAGTGACTTTCTTGCCTTCTGACATGTTCATTCTCTCAATATTGTGGCATTTAGAAAACAGAAATAATTTTGTTTTTTTCTGTCTAAAAACAAAAGTTTTATTTTATCCTCCTTCATGTTCTAGGTTTGTGCCGAGGACTTGGAGTCTGTCTCAGCAGTCAATAAATGTGACACTTTGAATAGTTGCCCGGCAACAGGACCAGCACGGAAACACATGAGACAAACTCCAGTGCTTGTTATCAAGTCAGCCTGAAATGAGTTTCCTCTGCAGAGCAGAGAGGCTCCTTCAAATCTCAGTGTGAGCTGGAGAGGGACGGCGGGAGGTTCAGGGTCGTTTTAAGAACCAGTAATTGGGGAGGGAGACCGATTTCAGTCAATAACCAGGTCCAGACCTTTGGCCTCCACAGTTCATCTTTGGTAACTAGTTGCATAACTGTTTTTTTTTTTTTTTCTTAAACATGCTTAAAGGTTTTTGAGGAGACTTGTTGTGTCTTTTAGCTTCTCACATTTTCTCTTCATTAGAAAGTTAGTTTATGTAACTCTATTTTGTTAGATTTTTAGTTTATCGAAATATGGAAAAACTAGGATCCTTATTTATTTATTTATTTATTTATTTTTAAGATCTATTTTTTTTGTAAGGCATTGCCTTGTTGTGACTTTTTCAGGGCATGATTCAGATTGCAGAAAGAGTGGGACATAGTAACGCCATACAATGTGGAGGCAGAAGCAGAAAGAGTCGTGTTCGGTTCTGATCTAACCTTGTTTCTGAATGAAAGCTATGGAGGAAAAAAAAGGCAGGTTGCAAGAAAAATGTGTGAGCAATCAGCGCAATCAAAACCAGTCGTAAAGTGTTATTTTGTGGAATGTGGTGAAGTGCTTGGTTGAGCGAGTCAGTGAGCTTCTGCTTTNGAATAAAAGCAATCAGAGTGATTATTTAACTGATGCTGTGAGTCTGCGGCGCATCAGACTGCGTCTCGGCCGCAGCAACGACGCGTATTGAGCCTTGAAGGCGTTTCCCGTTAGCTTCGGATGACCACCGTCGGCCCGCTACGCCGCCCACTTTCAGGATCATTTATAGACCATGTGTGAATGTCTCACTCTGCCTGATGCTGATCCAGCTGCAGTCTCACAGGGTTTCACCTGCTTTTTCCCCCTCCTCTCTTCTGCTGGAGGGTCTTGCCGGGACCCAGAGGCTGGCTGCTCGGCCTGGCGCGCAGTACAGTAGGGCTTATCTAGGGGTGAATGTCCTCTCTGGCCCCACGGCGTGTCTGTCCCCGTTTTTCCCCTCCCAGTGCCATCTGTGCACCAACCAAAGCGGAAACCAGATTATCCCATGAATGCGTCAGGCCAAAAAAAACAAACAAAACAAAACAAAAACAAAAAAGCAGTGGTCACCACGCTGGGAGCCTCCTTATGCTTTCATTTTGTATGTAAAAATCTTGTTTTGGCAGAGACAAATAGTGACAAAAAAAAATCAATAGTAGAAAACAGGCAGTGAACCTTAGTGTAGAGGAACCTGGTCCTTCATGGTATATAAAACATTGAAAACAAGGAATTTCAGCTTTGAATGTAGCAAAATACAACAATTTAGATTTGTGATCTGAGATCTTTTCTTTAATTTGCATTTGTCCGTGATTTTCTGCAATGTTGTAATATTATGTACTCATAATATGACGTGTCATCGTACCAGGTTCATGAGGATGAGAAAAGGTTGTTTCACAAATTACAAACTTAGTCTTAAAGAGTCTCTAATAGGAAAAATAACATTTTGGTCTAAGTTTAAATTGTCCACATGTTGAAGGTTTTTCTGCTACTATAATTTTAACATGAACTTACAGAAACAAACACTTTGAAAGTGACACCTTCTTAGCTTTCATGAATAGATTAAAGGCATCACAAATCTGTTTAGTGTGGAGTTATTCAGCTCCACATTGACCGGTTTAAGAATTATTGATTTGAACTGGGAATGAAGATGATGATGATCAAATGCAGTCTAGACTACTTAGACTGTAAAATGCCCTTTTAGCGCTAATACGACAGCGCTAACCAGACTGTGACGTTAGCTTCTTGAAACCGCTCCTTATGGAGTACTGCAGGGTTCTGTGCTTGGGTCGACTCTCTTTTTCCAATAGGGAAAATCATCATACAGCAAGGGAAAAACTTCCACTACTATGCTGATGACACTCAGCTTCATTTTTTTAATCCATAAATTTTGATAAATCCAGTCACTTAAGTATACTACAGGCATGTCTTAAAGACCAAAAAACCCGACTGACTGGAAATTCTCTGCTTTTAAATTCTGACTAAACAGAAGTTGTTGTCTTTGAACCAGAGTATCTGAAAAACTGCTTAATAACACAGAGTAAAGACTGTGTTATTTTTGACCAGGATAATTAAACAATCCCTATTTTAGACTCCCTCCACTGGCTCCCTGTTAAATCCAGAATGGACTTTAAGATTCTCCTGCTCACATAAAACCCTTAATCAGAGATTTGACTGGTCCATATGTCCGTAACAGAGCACTTTGCAGGTTTGGTGCTGATTCCTAAAGGTTCTAAAGGTAGAATGGGAATCACATCCTTTAGTTATTGGGCTCCTCTACTGTGTTATTCAGACACCCCGTCTCTCACTGTCGTCTTTTAAGTCTTGGCTTAAAACTTTTCTTTCTGATGAAGCTTATAGTCATACTGGCTTAGGTTTCCTGGGCTATCTCTGTAGATATGCTACCACAGGATTTGGCTACTGCAGAACTAATTCTATTTCTTCTTGCTCTGCTACTTTCTCCTCTCAAATTTGCTATTATTTTAACAGCAAACTTTAACTTTATATTTTCTCTCAGTTTTCTTACTCTTTATTATAGCTTTGTCTGGTTGATCATTTTGCTAAGCTGTTAGCAATTAGCACAGTTAGCATCACTAACTGTATTGGCAGACTGAGTACTTTCCAAATAAATTATAAATATTCCTACCTAACAGACTACAAAGCATGTCCTAGTCCTTAAGGCTCCTTGGTAGACAGAGGTTGTAAGTAACAAGGAATCAAATAAAGCAAATCTTTATCCCAGTTAGCCTTCCGACATTTTTGTTAGCTCAAAGCGGATGTAGCGAATGTCCAGTTTTTCCTTATTTTTAACATTTTAAAAAGTCAAGAGAGCACCGCAAGTTTCAACCCTGTGTTTGAATTTCAAGTAATCTGCCAAATACATCTAGGAAGGAAACAGGTTTATTTTCAATTTATGGGAAAACTATGTATGTTTTAGTATTTATGTATGAGACATTTTCTCTTTTTTTGGCCTTAGGCTATAAATAACACCAGTCATTTATAAGCAATTAGGATTATTGTTTGCACTTTTACAAGTATACCTTTATAAATCTTATGTCATATTTTAAATCTATTATTGTATCTGTGCAACCTGTGAAATCATCCAATCAAATTCATTCATATTCTCATTCTCTAACAAATCTAATCTAATCTAATTTTAGAATTAATTCAAGCATTGTTTGAATTAAAGCGACTAGGAATGCAGGGATTTTTGTATCATAATACGACATTTTTATTGCGTGAATTACATAACAGTTCTGACAAAAATAATAGATCCATGGCGGCTTTGTCTCCTTGTATTCAATTTTATAAAAGGGGCTGAATTACATTTCCTTCCCTACATGCTTTTGTCGTTCAAACTAAAGCAGAAGCTCACTGACTCGCTCAACCAAGCACTTCACCACATTCCACAAAATAACACTTTACGACTGGTTTTGATTGCGCTGATTGCTCACANAGGCTCAATACGCGTCGTTGCTGCGGCCGAGACGCAGTCTGATGCGCCGCAGACTCACAGCATCAGTTAAATAATCACTCTGATTGCTTTTATTCTCCCATGTGCTGGATTGACCTGCAGAGACGACTTCAGATCAGTTCATGTCTTTTCCTATGACGTGATCCATGTTTGGCACTAAAGTGGAACCCAAATGCAAAAAAAAAATAAAAAAAAAAAATAAAGGAAAATGACACTAGGAGGAATTAATAAACATGTCTCCATGCTTAGAGCGGAATGTTCCAGGATGAAAACTGGAAATTTTCAAAGAAAATGTGTGTAAACACCAACAGACAGAGATGAAGACAAAGCGGGAGAACAGACAGCAGAGATGGAGCGATGGAGAGAGAGGAGGTGGGGGGATTAACTTCTCATCCAGTCTTTGCTGTTGCATCAGTTTTAAGTAGCTTATTGCACAAAGCAGCCTGGATGTTTCCTGTGCGTTTGCATGATTCGTTTGGAGCGTGTGTGCGATACATGCCGCTGATCTCATGCAGGAAACCAAGAGCTTATGAAGGGGGCCCCCCCCAGATGATCAAGCATGCTTTGAAGTCGGCACACGGTGACCCGTGTTCCCAGAAACATATTACTCTTTAATCCTGGATTCTTCAAAAAGTAATTGGGTAGAGGAACAATCTCATCAATGTTGTCCTTCACATCTGGCCTAATCATCGTTCAGGTACGCAGGAAGACCCCTGCAGGTCTGCTGGAAGCAAATAAATGAATTGGAATCTGGAAAAAACATCACCCGACATTTTTTCCTGAGGCTTAAAAATGAGAGTGCTCATTATGTGTGCTTTGCAAAGTTAACATTACGCAAGACACGCTAAAAGCATAAACCTTAATGTATGTCTGCTGAGATTTGATGGGCTTAACCAGCACACCAATTTTAGCTAAATTTAAGCTACAATTGGTGTAAAAGAAAAAGGGACACACTGCTTTGCTTCTCATTGTGAACACTACAATGACTAGATAAGAAGGTCCGAAAAAAAGTTTAATTAGAAAAAATAAGTAGAGAGGGAGAGGGAAGTAGTTCACATATGCTAGCTTGACTTTGACAACCGTAATACGTAGATGTGCTGTGGAATTCGGCGTGTTTCAGTTCAGTTGCAAAATAATAAAAAGGCGACCTAAACACCAACTCTGACAGAACATCAGTGGAGCAGGTGTTTAAATGAGCTAATCAACCACAGCTGTGTTAGATTAGCTAATAGCAGCGGTAATTGGTGCTTGTATGTGACAGAAAACTGTAATGAAATGCATTAAAACTACTGTTATTAATGTTAACAAAAAAAAGTGAAAAGGTTCAGAAGGTGAGTATTTGCATTGCGTCATGGCTGCACTGTAAAACCTGTTTTTCTGTTTTGTAGAGGGGGGAAAAATGGAGATAACTCTAATAGAGGACATGAAGATATGCCAGGCTTTCCTAAGTAGTCGTTCTCGTTGGATCATGATTCATAATAAAACTGAGAAGCCACCTCAAATTGAAAGCTAAACACCTTATCCTGATGCAGCACATGTGCTTTCAGCAGAGTGGCTGTATTTTTTCCCAGAATGCGCAACTTTTATTATTTTTCTTGCCATATATATTTCATCAAGTCTGAGGAAGAAAGGAGACCTGAGCTGATTTCTCAGTCGGAACATATTTAAAGCATTAATGATTGCTGCCAGAGGCAACGACTCAGAACCAGTGTGGTAAATAACTCTAAGGCTCTCTTTGTATGTCTGAGCATACATGGGGAGAAATGCAGCAACAATGATTCTTCTCCAAAAACCAGGATACATTAGAGATTCGTTTAGTCTTGTTCATTCAGGCCTGTTTGATGTCCTTCACTTGGCAAGACGGATTCAATACACAGTGAGTTACACACACATTAGGTTCCCGTCAAGAATTTTACATCCAGTCACCTTTGGGGTTAAAATCATGTTAAAGTTGGATTTTTAATGAGACATTTGAACTCTTCTTTTAGTGGTGTGGACTGATTTGAGAACTCTACATCAAGGAGTTGTTTATAACTCAGGATTGAGGACACACCTCTGAATTTTATGTGTTTTTCTCCAATCTACACAGAGTCAAAATTATATTGGACTCAAATATATTCATAAACATGAGTTAGCTGCCATGTCCAATTTTTATAGGTCTTGATTTCGTCCCTGACTTAATAAATAAAACAAATCTGATCATTCCCTGAAATCTAATTCATGGAATCTTGATTAATTCATTAAAATATGTAAATTCTACTTTTGCTCGCGAAACCAGCAAATAGTTGAAACAAAACAAACACAAGGTGTTTTTTTACTCACACATTTGCTCTCCCATTTTGTAATACCATTAGGTTTCCATGGAAATACACCACTAATAAATGGCTAAATGTTGTGTAACAAGGCTCAAGGAAACCACACTGTCTTTGTAGCCATCAGTAGTTCTGGCATGAGTCTGGATGGATACGCAACCTTTAACGTATGTGAAAATGATGAGGTTCATTTTAATTGGTTGGTTTTCTGGCCCTGATTCGACTTTGGTTTAAATCCCACAAATTGCTATGATTAGGTCAAGCTCAGGGTCAGCTAAGCAGCGAGACCCTGATATGTTGTGGGGATTATTACGACGGCCATTGCAGATAGGAAAAAATTGAGGAGTACATTTCCACCAAAATACTCAGAAAGTTTGAGATTAAACTCA
The DNA here is from genome assembly GCF_000485575.1 of Poecilia formosa. Lineage (NCBI taxonomy): Eukaryota > Metazoa > Chordata > Actinopteri > Cyprinodontiformes > Poeciliidae > Poecilia > Poecilia formosa. Next base: position 1,542,227 of record NW_006800006.1, on the reverse strand, counting down.
GAAATTTTGGGGAACAAACTTGGAAATTTGTGAATTTGTAAAGTCAGTTTTTTGACTTTACAGTTTTTTTGTAGTCAGTAAAGTCAGTTTACAAAAAACTCAGACAAAACTCAGGATGTTTTGTCTGAGCTTACAAAACGTTCTGTTCTTCTGTTGTTTTATTTTTTTTTAAGTTTCAGCTTTCCAAAAATGTCCAAGTTTCTTTCTCAGAAATCTCGGAGGTTAATCTCAAAAGTCCTCTTTTTTTTTTTTTCCTAGCAAATTTTTCTACAAAATTTTCAACTTCCCAGGCTCAGAAATTTCCAGGTTGTGTTTTCTCAAAAAACTCAGATTACTCTCAAATTTCCAAGTTTTTTTCTAGAAAATTTCTGAGACGTTGTGTCATAAATTCACTCGGCTGTGCAGGTTTATTGCTCAGTCAGAACAACAAACCCTTCACCAGCTGGTTTAAGGTAAGACTGAAAACTTGGATGCTTTAGATTTTTCCAACCACCTTGTCAAGTGATGCTGTCATCACTGCGCCTGATTCTTGTGTTAAAAAAACAAAACACTTTCCTTTGACTTGAACACAGCCGGACAGCCCGACAGGATAACAATCTCAAAAACAGATCAGAGCTTGTTTGGAACGGGATAACTCCAGCCTCCTGAGTGCCTCAGAGCTCACTCCTGGAGGAAATTTATTCTCGACATTTCTGCCAAGCAGAGCAGTCAAATGTCCAGCCAGAACTGTAGCAGATGCTGTTAATAACTACAAAAAGTGTGTGTCAGACAGTAGCACACAGCGTGTGTGTGTGTGTGTGTGTGCATATGTGTGCATTTTGAAGTGTTTCTGTCTAACAGAGCTGGTTCTCTTACCTTGAAACGACAAGAGGCAAGATTAGCATTTTCAGCATCCTCATCAGCAGCTCACCGGGAAACTGGAAGTACTTCACTTCCTGAAAGCAACAGAGACGTTTTTTAATGGATGTAGTCGCTGACAGCCAATCACAGTGCAGATGTCTGAGAACCGAGATGCATCACTGATTGTTTCTTCAGTAAATTGGAGCCTGAGAAAGCGCTGGTCTTTGTGTTTTTCCCACTGAATAGACTTAAAAATTAAACTCTTCTCAGAGTACATTGTTCGCCGCGTTTCAGTTTAAAGCAGGATCTCCACGCAACTCCAGATTTCAGGTCATCAGAAGTTTCTTCTTCCAAAAAGGTTTTTCAGTGAAAAGTTATTTTTCATTTACTTGTCAATAACAGTCCCTGACCTTGATGTGACCTCTGAGAGAGAGAGAGATTCTGAAAGGCCTTGCTGCCTGTTTCTACACTTTGTTCTACACGATACTTGATGTGACCCTCCGTGGTATTTCTTAATTATACTTTTTTTTCTTCACAACTGAAAAGTGATGAAGACCTTAAGACCTACCAAACATATTATAAAAATTATTGGCAAACACAAAAGACCAGTGTGACTTTAATTTCTAAACTGTCTTAACTTTTCTCAATAAACTTTTCGATTAAGCCTTTACTCTCCGTTTTGCTTCCAAGGAGCACAGCCTGTGTTGTCTTAGAGCAACACTTTCAGATTGCAGAAGAGCTTGATATGACAGTATTGTAAGATGTTATCATGACATGGTGACAGTTTTAACAAATATGTAAAAAAAAAAAAAAACATTTATAAAAGTTATATACTGTAGTTTTAAGGTATTGACGGCCTTATCATGGTTACTCTTCATTAATTCATCTGTAAAGTCAACCAGCTGACTTCGCTCAACGTTGGCCACACCAACAACAAAAATGTTTCATGGTGGAGCGTTTGTTTATTTTGATTTATTTCAACCACTGGATTTTCATATTATCTTTTTTTATTTTTTATTAGCTACTTTCATTATTTCACTTATCAATTACAATATATAGAGGAAATGTCATAAAAAAAGTGGCATAAATAAAACTGTCTGAAACACAAACTGAATCCTAAGTATCTGTCCGGTGAAAATGCGACCCGGTCCTCTGTGGGAAGGCAATTTCCTCCTCTAATCTGCTCCCCCCTTTTGATTGCTCCCCAACTCAGTGTTTGAAATAAGTTCTCATTATTCCCAAAAAACAAAAAAAACAAAAAATCAACCGGCTGTCGGAGGATTCGTAACGGAGCCTCCAGGGCAAAAATTAATTGGTCTCACTGGAGGACCTGAAAGGCTAAGAAATGTCAAAGCCAATTAAAGGCAATAAAAACCAAACAAACATCCAGACAACACAACTTTTCCTTGAGACATATTGATAGAATGAAAAACCAAAATAAGCTGCAATTATTTTTTATTTTGACTGCTTGCTGTTGAGGACTGACTTTGGTACAAATGAGATCGTTTGTAAAAGTCAGGACCGTTTTCAACGTGAAAGTTGATTTTCTTTGCACCTTTATTACGAGGCCTCTGGAAGACATTACATTTAGATATAAAGCATTCTGTTTCATATACAAAACTTAAGATGATGTGACATAAAAACAAAAGACTGAAATGTGTTACTCTATGTCTGAAACTAAAATGAAAATTATTCTGAAACAAATCAAACTAGAGGTCGGGACACTGAGCCAAAGTATCAATGATATCAATACCAAGTCAGTATTGGTATCGGATCAATAGGAGCAGATCATTAGCTTTGGCGGAGCTTCAGATTCAAAATTTTACATTATTTTTTTTATTGTAGTTTCTCAATTCTACCTCAAAAAATCTGTTTTGATTTGCTCCTAATTGGTCATTTTTTTGCACTTTCTTTTAGGTAAATGGGTAGAAATGTCTTTTGTTTTACTATAGTTTCTGTTTATTTGGATATGTAAAATAGTTTATATGCCTTTAAACTATGTTCAAATTCTGTCGTTTAGCAAAATGATTCAGTAAGTAAGAAACATTCAATAATAGAAAAAGTATCGGTACCTGCAATACTGGTGTATCGACTTTATCGGATTGATAACAAAATATTGTTACCTTCCCAGTATAATAGCTCAAGTTATTTATTTATTTATTTATTTAATTTTGCCAAAATTGATTTTTACTAAAATCATTAACTCTTTTTTGCCAAGAGATTGTTTAGGTAAAAAAATAAAAATAGGAAATCAGTTTTGGCAGAAAATTACTTTATTTTGGGAAGATGACGATATGCAGTGTCACACACCTCTCCTACAAAACACGTTACTCACTTCCACCCAGAGGAGGGAAGAAACCAGCTGAATTTACCCGCCTTAGTCAACAACAGAACCAGAAATTCTAAAGTTTATGGGAACTTTTACTGCAAATGATGTCCAACCGTTGACAGCTGCCCCCTGAGGTTTATTTCACTGGGATATTTTCTGACATGTGGCAGCTGCTGTGTTGCATACTCCAAAAAATACAAAAACAAAACGGCGAATGAGTTTGGCAGATGCAAATATGAAGGACTTAAGTTGTGCAGGACAGAGGAAGGACAGCGAAGTGGCCCAGACCATCACACTGCCTCCACCGTGTTCAGGGTTTCCTTCAGTGTGTGTTATAAGCCTTTAGACAGGTTAAAAAGGCTCTTTGGTGAAATGGTTTTTAAGCATTATCTTCAAATTTCCTGTAAACTTTCAACATTGTTTAAGATAAAAACATTTCCTGATGTTTGTTGACGTTCTGTTTCTGGAACTCTGTGGGAGTTGAATGTCGGACGTAACGACGTTGTGCACCGAACGAAAAAGGTCCTTGAATTTCAGCTACATACTGCAGGCATCTGCTTGAATTTCGGATCCATTTTTAAACCAGAATGATTTGTAGATGATGTGGCTTAACAAACACAGACGATCTTAAAAGATTTCAAGACAGTCTGGCACTTTAGAAGTAAACGATAGCAAGTTAAATAGCAAGTTTTCTCAGAAGGATTCATGTGTCGTTCCAATGTAAGGTGGGAGACTCCATACTCAAGATTTACAGCAACATGTGATAGAAACAAAACAAAAAAAAAGAAAACACAACTTCACATGCTGCGTTTTGAGCTCCTTCTGAGCTATTTTACATAATTATTACCTCCTGTCACAAGTGTCCTCTGAGCCATATTGGACATTTTATTTTACCCAACAAAAACTGAAACAAAGGGTCACTAAACGTCTTCCTTCAATCTGTTTCCAGCTACAAAACCCTCATTAGAGGAACTCGGACAAAACCATCCCAGCTCTCTGAGACGCCTGTTGTTTCATTCACAAGGATTCAATCAGTCGGATACCTTTGAAAGCTAACCGTGTTAAATTGATGCATTCATCACTGTGAGTATAAATGTAATGTGAGCTTTCTAAAAACACATAATCAGTTTTTTTGTCATCCAAACACATGACAGAGAATATTCTTATTTTTTAACACTAAAATATCAGCTTGCTGAGTTTTAAAAAATATCCAATTACAGATATGTCTCCAAAAATGTTTACAGATGACGAAAACGCAAAAATCAGTGTCAGAAAATTAGAACACTGTGAAACCGGTAATTATTGGAAACCAAGTGTCACAGTCTAATCAGATAATTAACTCAAAACACCTGCAAATGTTTCCTGAGCCTTTAAACGCTCAATCTGGGTCAGTCGGCTGCACAATCTGCTGAGTGGACAGATGTCAAGAAGACGGACACGGACGTCCTGCAGAAGGAGGGGAAGAGACTGAAGGTCTTTACTAAAGAAGCTGGTTGTTAGGGTGTTCGTATCCAAGCGGTTTAAAGGAGCAGTACTGTGTGTTTTCAGACACATAGAGCCATTTTATTCCACGGTCAAATAACCGTCACCTATAGTTGTTATAACATACATAACACAATATCAAACATGACTCAGAATTATGTTGCCATAGAAATGCTATGTTTCAACACTGACATGACGTTATTGATGCAAAAAGTCTCTTTCTGCAGTTTGTACCTCCACAAATGTTTTTTTTTTTTTCTTTTTTTTTTAAATGCATGAAAAAAATCTTTGCCGTCCAATGCAAAACATATAAAAAGAAAACAGTGGAAAACATGAACGGTAACATCTGAAGGAATTTAGAAATCTGTAAATGAAAAATAATAAATGTAAATAGCAGCATATTCAGAGAAATGCATTGTGAACAGGAGTTGATGGCAATAGAAACACTTTGTCTCACTTAGCGTCAGCCAGGTGAAAGCTTCCAAGGAGGAAAACCTTATGAACATTTAAAATAAACATTTAAAATACACAACCTGGTGAAATTTTGTGGAATTTGCATCAACTGAGCCAACGTTTACGTATAAATAAGTATTATATAAAGCGCAAAAAAACTGACCCAGATCTGGTCTGTTGAAACATTAAAGGTAAAAATGTTTCTTCCTCACTTTAGCATCTGTTTCATTTGTGGCTGAAGAAAAAACAGCCAACATGATAAAACACAAAATCATTTAAAGAAAAGGAACAAATTGCTCCTGAATGTTTTTGGCTCTGCTGCAGTTTTACTGCTTGTGAATCAATTACAGAAATGAAGCAAATAGATGGAGCATGTGGAGCAGCTGCAGTAAATAGATGGACCTTGTGATCTTTTGTGATGTTCCCTGAATTGCAGACATGCTTTGCTTTCTCGTTTATTTCAGACCAAATTATGATGAAAGAACAAGAACTGGTTTAGATTTCATCCATTCAAACCTGGATGAGTCGAGTCGCTCCTGTTCTGAGACTTTCTTCTTACCGCAAAAAAAAAAAAAAAAATCTAATGAACCTGTTTGCCTTGAAAGAGATTCGTAGGATATGCGGGGTTCACTGCCTGCAATGGCTTAAAAAAAAAGAAAAAGAACAAAAAAACATTTCTGTCTTTTAGCTTATGGGCAACATTAACATCTTTTTGTTTAATGGAAGTCAGGAAAACTAAAAGCGCAGAGCTCAGGGCCGAGAACAGAAATGTAAGTACATGACATCTGTGAGATGACGGAGCAATGAAAGCTTTTCGCTTGTGTTTTGGAGTGGCAGGGCTTTTAGCGCAAATGAGTGTGTTCATTTTGTTGTGTGTGTGTGTGTGTGAAGTAGGGAGGGGGGGGTGTATATGAGGACATACTGAGGGCATATACCAGCGTGTGCTAGTTGGTGTGTGTGTGAAGGACAATCACAGCTGTCACTGTGTCCTGGCATCTGCTAAACAGTGGAACAAACAGTGTCAGTACTCCCACACACACACACACACTCTCTCTCTTTCACACACGCAAACACACACGCAGACAGGAGGCCCATTAACTCAGCAGATGTATGGATTCTTGAAGTTTCTCTTTGAAAGCCGGCGTTAAAGTTTTTCCTATAATAATGCCTGACGCTGATGGCGTGACGATTATCTCATGATTTGTCTCTCGGCAGACTGTGCAGTAATTTCGCTGAAACTTAACAAAGGAAAAAGAACAAAATATTGTTTGAAGAGCAGCAGGATGCCTGTTGAAGCTGCTAATCTTTAATCTGCACCGTCATGCCGGAGGTTCGCAGCTCCCTGTGCAATTACGTTCGCATTATTTTTGGAAATTTCCATCAGCTCGGACAATTATGAGTTTTTTTTTTTTTTTTTTTTTGAATGGTAAACTTGTGCCTGAAATGGAAAGTTTCTTTTCTTTCAAATCGCATGCATTTATTTTTAATCTTTTTGCCCCAGAAGCCTGCATTGTTGATGTTTACTATTAACAAGTTACAGTACTTGTTAGTAGTACTATTACTATTATGGCAAATCCAAATTCCTGGTTTTCCCAAATGAGGAATTTGGCAAAACTACTAAAGCTTTAAATAACGCAGTAAAATTGAAAAAAGCAGCTGATCAGTAAGGCTCCAGAATAAGGCTGAAACATATAAGCGTTTCATATCAGTTGATATCGATAATTATCGTTAATATCTGAAACCCTTTTAAACCTGTGATGGAACCTCTCCTGTTTTACCCACAGCTTTCACTCAACATTGTTTTTATTTTTAAGCAGCAACGAAGCAAAACCTGAAACTGCTGCTGCGCGAGTTCCTCCACAGATTGTTGCTAGGTAACCAGAGAGCGAGTGAGTTGATGCCGCCCAGTTAGCTTAGCTGGCGATGAGAGGTTGAGCAGCTGAAGTCTTTCCTCTGCTGACATCTCCCAGAATGCTGTGAGGTTTGGGGTCAGTGAAATCATTGAATATTCCATCAGATGTATTATCTATTGATACTGATTACTTGTCTGATGCAATGTGTATTGTTGCTTCTTAGTAGGGATGCATGATGTATCGGCAACAACATTGGTGTCGACCACCAGGGCTGATATTAACAACTAATGCTTATTTCCATCTGGTTGCCATGGTTTCAGGATGGTGACATGTTTTTGTTTGTATTTTTTGTTTGGTCATGTGACGGTGATGGAGAGATTTTGGCGTGTTTAACTGAAGCAGAGAAGTAATTTCAGCAGTGTCGTTTGGTTTTTTTCCCCCTGGATTACAAAAGAGCAGGGAAATATTTATATCAACATCAGATAAATCTATCAGTGCATTCTTACTAAAAACAACGATTTCATTCCTAATGGAAATAAAACAAATCGAATGGCCGATTAGTGGCTTTTCAACGTGGTAGCAAAGAGCACAGCAACTCACACAGAGAACTGAATCTATGTCAGTGACCCCAAGGTCAGCGTCTGTTACGCTGACCCCAACCTCACCAGATGCAGCGGAGCAGGTTTTTTTTGTTGTTGTTTTGTTTTGTTTTATTTTCCCCACAACGTCCCCAAAAATACTGTTTTCAATAACTGTCCATCCAGAGTTTGGTACTGAATGTTTGAGTCCAGCTAATGACAGATGAAAGGATCAGATCAGTCCTGCAGTGTTTTATGGTTATATGAGGAACAAGCGATGATTGAACTAAACCATAAAAACAGAATGTTTGTCAAACCGACACCAACCTTTAATGTGTCGCTCATTCTGCACGCGTTTATTCTTAGAACAACAACAAAAAACAGAACAGTTGTGGTTAGTTGGATATTTCTTTGTAACAGTACTTCTTGGTAATAAATGTTACTTTTTTAGAAAGTCTGTGTATTTCCTCTCCTTTGATTGTGTTGTAATTGCGACGCTCTGCCCCCCCCTCCAGTCCCCCCCAGCGACACACAGATTGGATTTCAAACCAACTTGACTGAAGCTGGAGGAGTCGGCTAACGATGATCACGGCTCCATTATCCGCAGCGCCATCAAGACAAAACCAAGCAAACTCCCTGGAACTTCAGGAGAGAGCACCGACTCAAAGTAACGCATAAATGCATTCGAGTGCTTTCGCACTTACCAAGCGAGATCAGAGTCACTCTGACCAAACGGATCAGGAATCGTCACAGGGACCCTGGCTCCCGACTGGAACCAGTGGCTCTGCGTGTCGGATCTATTGACTTTAGCCTGGTCCCCACAAGGGGAAATGCTTTTTTGGGTCAGGGGTTAGACTTAGGACTAAGGTGTGAATTGAGTTTTGATTAGGGTAAGATGAGGTTTAAGCTGTAGAAATGAATGGAAGTCAATGGAAAGTCCCCACAAAGATAGCCACACAAACGTGTGTGCATGTGTGTGTGGGTATGCAGAAAAAAAGTATAGAAAATTGCAGTTCCTAGTCATGGGAGTTCTGAATCAAAATGCTCAAAAGTTGATTTTAGTCAGCTTAATTTTTAAACTTTTGGTAGTTTAAGATTCAAAATTTAATCCACAAACTTATTTTTGTTTAAATATAAACTGATGGAAATGTATTTTATTTTCTTTAAAATCCCACAGATTAATTAAAATCTTTTTATCGAGAGAATCCTGGCAGGCAGAGGGTTACAGAACATTCGTGGCAAAAGCAGAAAAAAAATTAACACTGTCATAAATAAATTCAATTAAAAGATTCCTCTGTTGGAACACTTACAGACAAGATGATCAACATCAATAAGAAAAGCCTTAGAGAAACATTTAGAGAAAACGGCTTGACGCAGAACATTCTGAAAGATGAATAGACTTTAAATTCTAATGAACGTTTAACACTGGAACTGGAAGGCATTTTAAATATCCAAAATAAATAAATAAAACAACATAAACAACAAATAAAATTAATCATAAAGTCTCTGTAAACAAAATTGTCCTTAAAATAAGGGCCTATTTGAGACCAAAACACCAGACTGAAGACTTTTATCATCCAGTTTTTGGTAGAAAGAGAGAGAGGAAAGAGGAAAATGATAAATCATGCAAATGGAAATGATTGAGCTCGTTTTAATCCACCGTGCGATTAATCGATGTATTGCTTATTGCGACACGCCCACGTTTGAAAAGAAAAAATAAACTGAAAAAAATAATCTGAATCTACTTGTTAGACGCTGAAAGATTCACATCTCTAATCATTCCGTCTGAAAATCATTAAATAAACAACTTAGTGGTTTCAAAAATAAAAAGGTCTGATCTTTACTCAACTCTGACTGGGGCAAAGATTAGGGTTAGGCTTGTAATCGTTGCGGTTAAGCCTTGATGTGTATCTCAAATACGTCCTCTGGGATTTCTGTTGTGTTAAGAAAAAATGTGTAGAAGCGGGAGTGTGAAGGTTGGGGGCATCACTCAGAGACATGTGGGGGGGCCAGGGTGGAGAGGTAAGGAGGGCAGGAAATCGAGTGTGTGCATCGGGGCAGGGTGGGCATTCGATGGGGGTCACGGCCACCAACTGACCTGCTCGGAGAGCTGCTTGCCTCTGAGGAAGAAGCCCAGCAGGCAGCCGATGACCACGGCCAGAACGGACAGGATGAGCAGGCCGTTCTGCTTGCAGACGTTCTTCACTCGGCCCCACACTTCGTCCAGAGCCAGCGCCATCCTCCTCCTCTTCCTCCGCTGCCACCGACGGTCTCGACCGCAACTTAGCAACTCCCCTCAGAGAAAACCACCGAAGCAAGCCCCCGTCTTTAATCTGTTATTCAGCCATGGAGATCCGGTCGGGTCAACCACCGCAGCAAACCGGGGAAGGAGGGACGCAACGGAGGCTGTGTGCAGCGGGTGGGGGCGACTAGAGGGAGGCAGACTGATTGAGGAGAAAGTGGGCTTTAAAAAGCACACACACACACACACAAAAAAATGAAATTAGGAAAAAACAAAACAAAAAGGGATTTTAGTAATTAAAAAAATGTGAACGAATTAAATAGAGATCCCAAAACATGAAAGGTTCAGGAGGTTTTTGAGCGTCTCCCCCTCCGGGCTTCGTCCGGCAGTACTTTACATCAAACCCTCAGCATCCCACAGACACACTGATTCCAACCTCTCCCTCTCTCATCCCTCGTGCCCCGCAGGCCACATTTCTGCCGGCGGCCAGCAGGGGGCCCCGCGACAGCTGGTGGTATTGTCATCAGGGTTAATACTACGATCCTATTAGGCATGGTGCAGTACGACTCAGATCTAAGGCTGGATTAGAGAGCTCTCTGAACAATTGGACAGCAGATTGGTCAAGGCCACCAAGCATGACGAGGACGGGAGGAGGGGAGGGGACCATTTGCGGCGTGCGCATGCTAATGACATCTGAATCTACAGGAAAGAAGAAAGAAGTGAATTCAATTTTATGGATTTCTTTCAGAAGTGTGTAGGTAGCGAGCCATTAAGTCCTCAGCTTCACAGCTTGTTCTGTGCGAGTACAATGTCAGCTGGAAGGCTGTAGAGCTATAATCACAGTGCTTCAGCCCTTTAGAATACTGATTTAGAGCCATACATGAAAAACAACACAGGTAGTTTACTTCATACTTTTTTCTTGTAGTTTCTTATAAGTGTGTGAGAATTAGGTGGGTTGAAATGGTTTAGCAACAGCAATAACACCAAAACAAGAAGCAACATTTTGTGACACATCACAGCCTAAAAACTGAGTGTCGTATCGGGGTGTTTTATGTTCTTCCTACGGTTCTGGTCACACACATTTCATTCAGCTGAAGTTCTTTAACCCCTCCAGCGTTTCCTCAGGTGTCCCCCAGGGTTCTGTCCTCGGGCCCCTACTATTCATCATCATCATAACCCCTTTGCAACATTTTTCACAAATTTGGAGTTAATTTCCACTGCGAGGCTGATGACACCCAGCTCTGCCTCAACACAAAACCCTCCGTCACGCTTTTGCCCACCTTCCTCAGTGATTTCCATCCCTGAAACAAAAACGTTTGCGCATTAAACTAAAAGTTCGAGTCATATTTCATAAAAAAATTTTATTACTGAAGGTAACATAGTTACTTTATTATGCATAAGATGGCGCTATGTACATCGAAAACTCATAATATTCACCCTTTAAATGGATTCAAATGATTAACACCAACCAGGAGTGTGTGTGAACTCGCCTCTCGGCTTGGCCTGTTGGAGGACAGAGTTACGTTAAGAGCCGAAAACGAACGCAGTGCGGCTCAATGTAGGGCTTGTTCAGTGAGGCTGGAGGGAGTCCAAGGGAGAGTAATCAGCAGAGAACAGTCAGGCTGGTAATTAATCATGAGCCTGTGTGTTTGATAATAGTAAGTAATAGTAAAATTGAACCACTGCCTGCACCTTCAGAGAATAAGTAACTTGTGATAGAATAATGAAGATTTATTTCTCTGGAGTAAATCCATAACATCCCAGAATGATTTCTGTCTGAGCAAAGTCTGCTTCATGAAATATGACTCGATTATTGGCAACAGGTACGTTGACTTGGGTAGCAAGATTGATTTCAGAGTGCTGTGCAGGGAAAAACAAACTAAGGTAAAGATTAATCGATTAAAGTAGGAACTACATCAAAACAGTAATAATACAATTCAACAGAGAGCATTCAAACCCACAGCTAGTGCATTAAGACTGCTTCCATTTGATCTATTTTTGAGGTTTTCATGTTCTTGCCACGTAGGCACCATTATATTAATTTAATACGATATAGATAAAAATGTACAAGTACCCATGTGTCCTGTGTTGACAGTAAACTGTAAAAGACATTATGAGGCGGTCAAAAATGAGGCCAAAGTGGTTGATGACAACAAATTGTCTTTGTTCGTTCTGCATACTGTGTTTTTTTGTGTTTGTTTTTGTTTTTTTTAGCATCAGTAAATCTAGTTGAGTCATAAAAATGTACTTTTTTTTGTTGTAAATTGACATTAAAATACCAATATACTGCCTGGGTTATTCTACATCGCTAACAAGACTCTTTAAAATACTATTTCTGTTTCTTTTTTAAAAAAAATGTATTTATTAATGTTTTTTGTTTTTATTTTACAGTGTAAACTTTATTTAAACAGCACCTTCTACACATATAATTCCAAAGTGCTTTACAGAGCTCAGGAAAACTGCTTACAAAATCAACAAGTGGCACTTAACTAAAAGTTTGTCCAGAAGAGTGACGTGGAGAGACAGAGGGTGTGGATAGAAGGATAAGGAATTTAAGTCTCTGCTATTAAGTTTGTTTCCATTTCCAAACCATCGGACATCCAGGCAGTGTTTGTTTCCCGTAGAGGGTTTCGGTCTAACGCTGCTCAATAAACCTTTGTCATTCTGCATCAGTCCAAAGGAAAATCATAGACCTAAAGAGAATAGAGAATAAAATATGGCCATGAATACAAGAAAGTTTGACTGGTTCAGAAACTGTAGAGAAAAATACTTAAATAACATTTAGAGGCATTTTCATGAGCTTCTTTGTCATTAAAACATGGCCAAAGTTCATTGCTGTGAACAAATGCAATTTATCTCACTCCTCGCTGAAGTGAAATAAATTAAAGAAAAAAGCCCTCCAGGAAACCCGTGGTTGTTTACCACGCTTTCCATCTCCTACTATACTGTTTATGCACAGCTAATGAGCTGTTGTTGCTGTGCTGAATCATGACGGTTCTGCACGGCCGCTCCTGTACGGTCCGGGTTCTGTCTGACAGCGTCCGTCTGGCGTTTCACTCGTTAAATTCAACAACAACCTGCCAGGTGAAAAAAAAATAAAAATAATATATCACATATCAACTCATCTCTAAGCAAGGCAGCGAGCAAATCAGACATGCCAAAGTTCTGTAGGGGAGCCGCCTCGTGCTGAATACGTTCGCAGCCGCAGTTACTTAGCAGCTCATTAGTTCTAAAATTCAAAATTGCAACGTTGAAGGTTTTAATAAGACGATTTAGGCACGACTATAGGCAAAAAGTCAATGAAGCGACTGGCATCAGACAAAGCCGCACAAAAGTAATTTTGTTCTCAAAAGAAGGCCACAGCAGTCCGTTTATCAATAATTCAGATCCATTTGTCAGTCAAGTCAGGATTTGACTGGTCCAGGTAAACAAGCGATGCTCCGGCGACACAACAGCTGCGTTTCCATTAGAGATCCTTTGTCTAAATCCTGCTGATGTTCAAAACAACGCAATTTTGCGAGTGCGACGTTTCGATTAAATAAGACAGGAAATAAAAATCACACTTTAATAGTCTTGTTCCCGTGGTAAGTCATTAAAAATCGATGATGGATGTAAACACATGCATGAGATATATTCATAATTTGGCTGCGGCGCTTGAGCTCATCATCTATCAGCCGTCAGAGGAGACGTCGGCATTTTATTCATGCGTGAGAAGCCCCTTATAATTGGAAGCGGCTATGTATGCAACATTTTGGGGAAATAGTCAACTATTTTATAGAGGAGTTATGGATTGAAAACGTTTGAACTTGTGCAGGGGCCTCAGAGCTCTGGTGGAGCCGTTTATCTGAAAAAAACAAAACAAAAACAAACCATCGTCCTAACACTTCCTGTCGGCTTCTTCGTCGTTTCTGCCAGTAGTAACATTCGACTGTTGATCATGTGACTCATGTGATGCGAACAAAGTGTTTCCACTTCAGTTTTGTGAAATGCATCCATCTCAATACAGCCCAAAAAAAAAAAAACTCACTTAATCCTAAAATGTTCTAATGTGTTTTAAAATTTTTTTTCAAAGTTGGAATGTTTCCATTAAGCAAATTTATTTTTGTGTTTTCTGTTTTCCTAAGTCTATGGTTAATGGAGACACAGCTAATGTAGTGTTTATGTAGGAACTTCCTCCAACCTTATTTATCTTATTCACTATAGGCTTAATCGTGTCCCTTTTTGGTTCATATTATTAGAGGCGAATGCAATAATTGCTGTTCATGATTTATTTTCATAATGCTATCCATATCATCTATATTTCAATCTTCCAGCCAGGATAAAAACATAACTCAGACTTGAAGATTACTGCTGAACTTTCTTTCTGAAGTCATCCTTCAAAGGGCAACTTGAAAGGTTAAATTTAATAACAAAGAAAAATGTTGACAATAATAACAATAAAAAAGGCTTCCGTCTCTGGAGGAACGGTTTATACAGTAAAGACTAAAAGTGAGGAAAAGATATGAGGGCTTTAAGCTGCAGGTCTGATGCACCTCTCCTCTGCAAACAGAAACGGTTCAATGAAACCACAGAGAATCCATTCTGTCATCAGTTTCTGTCTGCATGTCGAAGGAAAGCAGCAGCTTATTCTTACTGATAAAATCAACTCTAACCACTGATAATCGGCGAGTGTGAATATTTCTGTAAGAGCAAGAGCTTCAGCGGTTTTCTGGTCAGAGCCATAATGAAACCAGAGCAATTCTTCTGCTTAAAGTAGGACATGAATGCTTGTCAAAACACGGCTTGTCGTCATTGGAGACGATCTCGGTGAGGGGAGATATCAAGATCAATTTCTGTAACTCCGTATCTCCTCTTTTAGAGTCTAGACTGTGTCAACTCAGGCTGAGGCTTATCTGAGACTGCCTAGAGAATTGGGGGGAGTGAAGAGGGTGGAGCCGTCTGCCAGCAGAAATAACCTCAACGCATTTGAACATTTGTTGGATCAGTTTGGTTGTGCGGTTTGTGAGTTGTAAACGTAACGCGCTGAATCTTAAATGTCCGCGTGATGTATAAATAAAAGAAAAAGGGACACAGTTAATTGTCAACACTACAACTACAATAACAAGGTCAGAAAAAAAGCTTTAATAAAAAAAAGTAGCGAGGGAGAGAGAGGTAAGTCAGTTATGCTAGCTTGACTTTGACAACCTTGACATGTAGAGGTGCTGCAGCATTCGGCGCGTAGCGGTTCAGTGAAGGATAAAAAGGCGACCCACAAACTCACTGTCTGGCAAGTCATTAGTAGAGAAGGTGTTTAAATTAGCTAAGATCTTCCCCCGCGGTGTTCAGACGATCACATTAATAATCGCAAAATAAACATCAAGCCTGGAAACTTAAAGCCACAACGGACTGAATGTTTGTTTTGTCTTTGTGTGGGAAATGTTTTGGTATTTTTTTGATGTTAAATCCTGATACACTAACGGAGTTGTTGTCAGTCGGTTGCTATGGCATTGGGTCTTAATAGTAGTGTAGCCGGCACAGAGAGCGAGAAAAAATATGAATATGAAGTAGTTTTGAGTTATTCCTTAATGTTTTTTTTTCTGAGTTATTTCCCCCTTTGCTGTGGGGAACGGCACTAATTTAATAAAACTTCTCCAGGCTGCATTTTGCTAGCAGAATTGTTGCACTGCTGCAGTGCGGCAATGGATGGTGAGTAAAAGAATCGTCTTTTTTCCCTCTGGCAGAAAGACGGAGGGCAGACACTACGTCTGTAACAGGGAACCAGACGTAGGGTTGCCAGATTGGGCGGCTTTCTGCCCAAGCACACTTCTCCTGAACATGTTGGTGTGGGAGAAACTGCTTTGTTGTTAAAATATGGTCTCTCATTTTATTATTTATTTCGTTTTGAAATGTCTAGAATCTGTCAAACGGGACATCAACAGTAATTAATAGTCATTGATTACCATGTAGTAAAACAGAAATTCCAATGCAACTTCATGATTCAAACAAACCAGAAAAGTAAAACGAGTCTCGGTGTGTTCCAAGAGTCAAATCCTTTTTAGTCCCAATGGAATCCGGTTCTGGTCAGAATGGAATAAATGATAAATGGGTAACTTGGAGTTAGGCAGGTTTTACGTCGTGTTTGGAAAAGAGTAGGACAAGTGTCTGTTTTTTCTTTTTCTGTTCGTTTTCAACCAGTCTACTCTAATTATTGCAACTTACACACATATTAAACATTGTATTTTCAAGCCAATGTTTCGTTAAAATCTAATTTAAATCATGATTTTCTATCTACTAAAATCTCCATGAACTTAGAGACCTAATAAATTTCAGTTTCAATGAGGACGGAGATTATTAATTAAGTTTGGCTCCATTATACGGTGCAGACGGAGCCCAAACAGCTGGTTTAACAGTGAGAGCTCGGGCAAAAGGCTACAGGAAAGTTTGACATGAGAGGAAAAAATATAAAGCAAGGTTAAGCAATTTCAATATTCTCTCATGAATGTATTTTTAAGTTTCCGCTGGGGTTTTGTTTGTAGATGTTTGAAAATTGCCTATACCACGACTGCTCGCGTTTGCTCCCACCGCCAGCGATAATGAAGAGGAAAAATAGCAAGAGTAGATGGAAGATGTCAACAACTCGCCGTGAGAGAGAGAATGTTATCAGCCATCTGTCCGAGTGGAGCATGTGTGAAATGAAAAATGTGACAACGTTGACCTGATGGTACACACCTTGGGACGGATTTATGGGAACGGGAGAAAAACACTTCGGTGGGTTGGTGTGAAAATGACTCCAGCTGACAGAATGGTGACTTTCTAAAGTGATGAGAGGATTAATGTCAAAGTTTTTTAAATGTTAGAAACCTGAAATTTCTTTGTACTCTGGTGGTTAACACATTGGCTGCTGCATCCTAAAGGCACAAAGGAGTGTTATATGAGATCCTTCCTCCCAACAGCTCTTTTATTGCCTTTACTACACAGTATGCTAGTCTTAATTTTTTATTCATTTTTTAAATATTTTAATATCTTTACCTTTTTGTGAACCTAAAGCCTCGATTTCCTGTCATTTTGCTGCTGTTACACCTGAATTTCCCCACTGTGGGACAATAACGGATATTTTTATGGCTTCCATCCTGGCACTTTTTGAACCTTAGGATAAACCTGCAGCTCAACCAAATTCTGGACACTAACTTTTATCCTACAAAAATGGCCTAAATTTTTAATTTAATATGTATATTAAATTATATAATTTAATAATTAAGGTGACAATTTTCAGCTGTTCATGAGCTGATGGAAAGTAACAATGGAAGATAAAGGGACATTAACTATTACTCTGTGAGATTTAGTTTTTCCAGAATCCTTTCATTCTCCAACACCAGGATAGCTTGGAGCCATAACAAAGAGTCACTAACATGCTTTGATGATCTGCATTGAAAGATGACTGCTGGTGATGTTCAGAACACATTTTATGCTTTACTAATAAGCCCAGCAAACCTCTCAGCTTTGTGTGGTTGAGAAATGGTTTTAGAAAAATCAATTCCACAGCTTCAAAGACAACTGGGAATTTCTTTATTTCAGCATGAATTCAGCCAGACTCTCTGGCACCAGGAGAACAATCTAATCACTGTCTTTAGAAACTGATAAAGAAAAAAAGAAAAAAGTCCATCAAATATGTCGTAAAACCTTCTGGGAAGCCGTGGTTATACAGTGTGACTGAATCTGACAAGACAAGGATGTGCATTAGCCTGTCACTTCCAGCAGAATGCTTCGCCAAGTGTCAACCCGGCGACAAATGAATCATCGTATCCCTATCAGGGTTGTTTGCTTCTCACCATGTGGGAAGCATCTCGCTGTGTTTTCGCCTTTTGTTCTTCGCAAAATCCTGTTCTGCATATTAAAAGCTTGTTGCTCCGTTTTGGCTTCAGAAGATTCTGTCCAGATGAACAACGACTGGAGGCCCAGGCTGCTGGTCACGTGTGTCCCGTTATATTCCTGCCGTACGCTTTTGATGAAATAACAAAAATGTTTCCTTGATTCTTTCACGGATGTTAGAAAAAAAATCCTTTAACCTCCCATGACAACCATTCAGCTGTGCAAAACACCAGCGTGGACGTGGCTCTGCCTCCCAGACGGAGCCACGTAAAACACTGGTAAAAAAAAAAAATGTCATGAAATGGTGAATAGAGGAGCCATGTTGTGATGACTTCCTGTAGGCGGAGTTTCAGAAACAGCAGGAGCTTCTAAAGAGACAGAGGCCCAATTTCAAGGAATTAATTCAGGAAGTAAAATTTGCTGTGAATTGGTTCCATATATGCCTGAAAAATGCAAGCAAATTTATTTTCCTAATTCCAGTCTGCACAATTTTAAGGTAAACTGAAATGCCTTAAAATTGTACATTTCAATTTTAAGGCATTTAAATTGAAACACACAGTTT
This sequence comes from Poecilia formosa, assembly GCF_000485575.1. NCBI lineage: Eukaryota > Metazoa > Chordata > Actinopteri > Cyprinodontiformes > Poeciliidae > Poecilia > Poecilia formosa. The sequence goes on along the minus strand of NW_006800006.1, from coordinate 1,524,040 downwards.
AATCTCATTGGACCTTCAAACCAGTAGAATATTTTCCGTTTTTCTTTCCTTGGATTTATTCCTTCAAATGATCCCATGTCGGAGGCCTGCAGATGATTCCTTTGATTTCATGCTGAGTTTGCTCTGACATGCTCTAACCTTGGGACCTCACACAGACAGGTGTGTGTGTGTCTCTCCAAATCAACTCCAGTCAACTGAATTTACCTCCAGTTGAGCTGCAGAAAACACCTCAAGGACGATGGAGCTTCATCCACAAATGCTGTGAACACTTGTGTAAATGCAAAATTGGTGTCCCTGAGTACTTTAAAACACCCACACACACGCGCACACACACACACACTAAAAAATCGGACAAATCCATCAAACTGCAAAAGAAAAAAAAAAGTCCTAAACACAGATATAACAAAAAACAAACAAATAAAACCCACATTTCCATCACTGAAATTAAAGTGAAGTCCTCTCGCAGGACTTCACTTTAATTTCATTTCATAAATATTAACTCCCCCCACATGAGAAGAACCAGAAGTCCTTCAGTCATGTCAGTGTAACGAGCTTTACCGTGATGGGAGATATTTGTCTAATTAAAGTCCCAGCTGCCACATCTGCTGCAAGGCTGGCTGTTGTGTAATCTGTAAGTGATGTTCTCTGTGTGTGTGATGTTCTCTCGTTCGTGTGCGAGAGCTCATAAAAGCTTTTCTCAGTCTTGAAATGCTAATCACTCAGGTCATTATTACCTTGAAAAGTTTCAATTTAAAGGAAATAAATAAAAGTCTACACAGCGGCTTATTCACCTGCCATCTGCTGAGCGGAAAACCAAATCTCACCAGCAGACACTCAGATTTCAGAGATATTATCCAAGGGACACGGGGACTCAGTCTGGAGGCACAGCGGGGTCAAGCAATGTGTGTTTTAGATGCATAAATTAAGGTGAAAATGATTGGGCAGATATGAAAACAATATTTTTCTTTTAAAAAAGAAAGATTAAAAGGGACTTTGCTGGTTTCTCCTTGAGGACTGCTGACATTCGTCAAACGATTCAAGACATACAAAGGTATTTGTTGGGGGAAGTGGCGAATCTAAGCTGGGGAAACACAATGTCTCCAGCTCTGAATCAACAGCTGACATGTCCCTCTGGGCAAGGAGTTGCTTTGGAGGGGGGAAACTGTTGCCAAGTGCTGCAATGCAGAGTTCCAGCACCATGAAACCCACCCATTTTAAAACCTTCTGTTACAGCCAGGCACTTCAACGTGGGGATAATAGGAAAGTGGAACACACGGCTTTCAAAACATTTCTGAAAATCTGACAAATGATGTGTGTCGGTGTTCAGCCACCTCGTTCACTGGTAGCAGCTCCCGTCTCCTGTCTTGCCTTTTTCTTACAGTCTAACTGTTATGTGTTGAAATACACCATTCAGTCAGAAACAACCAATCAGAGTCAGGAGGAGGGGCTTAGTGCTGTCAATCACCCTCCTGTTTGCTCTCTGCTGTGCTACAGCACCTTCCTCCTACTGGATCCTGTCAGAAATGCTAATGCTAGTTAGCATGGCCACCGATGACGGCAGATAAACTGTTTTCCTGGAACGGTAAGTTGCTTCTCTGCCATTAGCACATTTAGCAGCGCAAACATGAGAATGATTGACAGTGCTAAGCCCCTCCCCCTGGCTCTGATTGGTTGTTGAGCGGTGCATTTCATTAGATGACAACAGGAGCTCACTCTTTTTACAGATCGTCTCTCGTCACAACATGGTGACAATTTTAACAAATAAAAAAATAAAAACAGATTTTTGTAAGATTTACATACTGCAGCTTTAAGAGTGAAGTATGTAAGAGCTGCAACAGAAATTTCTTTCTTTCTAGAGGGGAGGTGGAGTTGACCCCATTGCCAGGAGACGCTGACAAACCCTTACGCTCCATGTTTAGAGAAATGATCATAATCATAATCTAGACTGGATTATGAAAAGTCTCATCATGATGAATCTCTGTAAAACTAAATTAAATTGTCACAAAACAACAATATGTTTGACCGCACCATATTTTCATCCTCATCACCGTTTTGATTTGCCACGTCTTCTCACCATGCTGGTCATTTTTACTGCTTCATCTATTTGATAATACTGTGCAGACTTGATTGTCGGCAATCTGCCCACTAGAATAAAGTTCCGTCATCATAAAATGGGGAAGAAAAGGACAAGAAAACCAAAGTGGACAGAGGAGCAGAGCCTGCTGTTGGAGCTACTCGTGGTGGAGAACAGAGAAAAGTGTTGAAATACCAGATTTGGTCCAGGGATCACACTGCAAACAAACAGGCAGGCTTGGAGAGCGCATTGCCATGCAGATGAATGCATCGTTCCACCTGCCGACACGCAGCAGCCAGGAATGTGAGAGGTGCTGCTGCGTGCTGCAATCAAACGCCAGAACGGGGCGTGACGCAGACCTGTGGGTGTTGTAGATGACCATTTAGACTGTGGCTGCTGACATCATCGTGTGCAATACAGCAAACACTGATGTGCGTCTGTATATAACGTTTCTTATATTCTAGACTTTATTTGTCACGTTTTGTCAGGTTTTGAATAAAATAAGGTTTATTGAAACCGTATTTTTCCAATCTGGTTCTGTTCGTCTGAAATGTTTTTTTTTTAATCGTCAGTTTATAAAATAAGATGGATAAGATATAAATTCTTGCTCACTGTATTTTGTGTATGTCAACCCACTTTTGTGTGTTTTGTGCTCTTATATTTATTTATCTGTACTAGAGGTTAACCCTTCACATTCCCTGCTGCAAAACTTTGTCGATATTCCACCACTGCTGAAAAAACTCAGTGGTGTTCCCATCAAATAAGGAACCAGAATAAAAAATCACACATGAATGAGATTGTTCATGCAAGAAGTCCTTCTACTACTTCCTGTCATCTTCTTCATGGTTCACGGAGCTGCCAACAAACGCAACAATAGAAAAGTAGAGTTAGCCACTTTGAGCTATTTTGATCCTTAGTGCCGTCAGCAGCTGAGCTTCTGTGAAGGTTGACCAGTCAGATATTGAAATTTATTCGGTGAGACACACAGCAGTAGTTTAAAATAGGGCTGCACCGATTGCAGTTTTATGGCCGATCACAGAGTACAGATCTTTTAAAAAAGCCTGATCTGTCGATTCCGATTTTGACCAATACCAATTTTTTTGTCTGGAATGTTGCTTGAATATAGCAAGAAAGTTGCTGAATTGGCAACAGTGGGGTAACTATTATTAACTGTAAACATGCAGACATGAGCTGGTGGGCCTGTCAGTCAGAGCTCTGTGAAGGGAGACCAAAAGACTCAGAAATCAGTGGTTGATTTTTAAACCTTTGCCAAGGTAGATAAAATCTGCGGATAAGATCGGCTTCACGTGTAACAATCAGCCAATCACTGATCTCCCAAAATTAAGGAAATCTGCACCAATAAATCATCTGGCCAATAAATCGGTGTAGTCCTAATTTAAATTATTTCATACTATGCTTCGTAACACTTGTTTAATCAGCTACCATGTCTGCTATGGTCTTATCATTGACTACAATCTCAGATCCATGCCACGCCCTCCAGCTCTGTCAGCAGCAACTTTGTACACCCTCAGGTAAAACATAGGCTGCCTTTGCTTTTCATTGTCCCAACCTGATGAAAATGAGTGAGTTTGATTGCATATAAAATTCTTGATGAAAATCTCTTGTTGTTGTTCAGCCTTGTGTACTTTAAGATTTGTTGTTATAAAATGTTTTCAAGACTTGCTCTACGTGCCCCTTTCCGACTTTGAGCGCCTGCCCCTCCAAAGGTCTCTGCGTGACCCTCGTTGCTAGGCAATAGAGTGGCAGAGGTGTTCGGAGAGCAGGAATATGTTCTCTGGCATTTTCTGATGTGTGTTAAAGGCAGCAGCAAAGAACGGGGCTTAGTGGAGAGCTGCGTTAGGTGGGGGCGCTCCCCTCCTGCTGTGAGCGTTTTATTTCTCACCGAGAAAGCAAAGGAGCGAGTTAGTAATGAGAGGAGACTCGACTTCAGCCTCAAAGATAGGCAGATCGTTTTCCGAGTTAGAATTCATGTGAGGGGTTTTCATGAACAACTGTGTGTGTGTGTGTGTGTGAGTTCCAACCATTACACTGCTTCTCAATCTCTCCTTCACTGTCAAGTAATCCCATGTCTTTTGCCAATTTTTTTGCTGTTTGTGGATTGGTTTAGCTGAGATAATCTGGGATTAATGCCGGCAGTCGGTGATGACGTTCTCTTCAATCAAGGCAGACGTGTTCATCATTGACGGGTACTCATGCTGCGAGCCTATGCATATTTCATGACATAAAGTTTTTCTTATATACCTTACATAGTGCACTAGTGACAGTCCCTGAGGGCATTAGAAGACGAGACTCTTAAGTCCTTTCTTCATTGTCAGGTCTCACAATCGCCGGAAATGTCACTAGCTGAGTTGGCTGTGTGTCCATTGGCAGTGTGTTCCAGACTATGTGGGCAGGAATGTGGGTGAGCTGTAAGTACGTAGGGGCTGTGGTCGATTCTCCCATGACGTCATTTTGCCTTTTTATGCCTAAGTGTGAAAATCTGTTGGTGTGTTTGCAAGGGGTGATGGTGACAACGGCGGTAGGAGTTTGTCTTTCTGGCTCAAGCCTCCACTCTGACCATCTCCATTGTTGTGTCCTCGGGCAAGACAAGTGGTGTCCGTGCAAGTTAGCCTTGGTTCCGTCAGTCTGTCCTAGGGTAGTTGTGGCTACTATCCAGTTGCTTGCCACCATCGGTGTGTGAATGGGTGAAAGGCTGAATGTGGTGTGAAGGGCTTTGGAATCCTCTGGACTTGATAAAGTGATATAGAAGTACTGGCTTTTTACCATTTGTTCATTGTGGGCCCCATACAGTTGACTATATATGCTCTCTTCTACCACAGTTTATAAAAAGGTTTGAACCTCCAAGTTTGACCATGAGGTTATTAATTTGCAGCTCTCCATCTCTCCAAATACGATCTTGTTGCAGATTCCACTGGCCAATCAGAGATTGCAGTCTGCTTCCAATCAAATTATTTGCGCGCAACAGCTGGCTATGTTTGGCTTGTAGCACTCTTGAGGTGGTTCCCCCAAAAATGGGAAAGAACTGCACAGGATTTCTGAATAGAGATGTCTGACTGGGGGAAGAAAGCTATGACTGTGGAGAAGGAGCTGTACACGTCATTCAATCTTCAGACAAACAAGAAAAACACATGGGCAACCAGTTCATCTCAAATAAGTTTCAAGAATCCATCCGTCCATTGTCTATACCGGGTCAGCCTTGCAGGGTGGTGTTTGGGTTGGTGCCTAACTCCAGCAGTCAGTGGACGAGAGGCGGGGTACACCCTGGACGTGTCCAACATGATGGGACACAGAGACATGCGGGACAAACAACCATGCACACGCACGCACACACACACACACGCGCACACACACACACACACACACTTAAACCTCAGTTTAAAGAGCTCAGTTTTCGACACTTCAATCTCACAAAGAAAATCCTTTTGAAAAAGTCGGTGAGGAGGTGGCCCTGCAATGGACTGGCGACCTGTCCAGGGTGACCCCGCCTCTCCCCCGTTGACCGCTGGAGATGGGCACCAGCACCCCTCATGACCCCACTAGGGATAAACATGTCAAATGTTGAATGGATGGATGGATGGATGGATGGATGGATGGATGGATGCTTGGAGGTGTTTGTGGACGAATGAACCGTCATATATGCAGCAATATGCTCAGAGAATCCTAAAAAAAGGCATTTCAGAGGCAGATTGCCTCTTTAATATGATAATTGCACTTTTTTTTTTGCAGACTCCAATTATCAGAGCAATTTCCCCTGTGCCATGCTAACCAAACAGAAGGCCCCAAACCTGAAGTGTGGAGTTCTCATTAGCAAGCCAGGTCTGTTCATTTGAATGCCATGACCCTTCCTGTGGATCGTTACCTCATACGAGTCTTGTGGTTTCTGTAGGGTTTCTCACATTCACTGGCACAGATGGGTTGTGTTTGTGTTTTGACTCAATGAGCTCATACATTTATCATATAGGAAAACCTCTTGCATGCAAGTCCAAACCAGGATAAATTAAGTATAAATTAAGGAAGTTTTTACTGCGGTAGTTATTTCAGTTTCATCCCATGACTGAGCATGGGCAAAAACTTTATTATTATTTATAAAATATTGTTACTCTTGCAAGGCGGTGTGTGCCAATGCAAAGTTACAAAGAATTGAAAAAAGAGATAATAAAATTATAAATTGTATTTAATTGTTTTCAAAAAAGAGAAAACAATCTGAAAAGTGTGTTTTGAGTCCAGCTGGGAGTTTTTTGAGGTGGATCTTTACCAACTTTGCACATCCAGAAACAAAAAAAAAAGAACCTTTTTTTAATTGGACTGTTTAATGTCCAGTCTTGCCACAGATGGGTATTGTGACTGAAGCTTAAATACCGCTTGATGCTACCAAATTGTTCAAAGGTAAATTTACTAAGTATAAACTTCTGAATTTGAAGAAGAATACAGTCTGGTATTATTCAGGGAATAAATAAACAGAAACATATTTCCAAATCTTTACTTGACAGAGGAAAAGATTGTTTCACTCTCATCGTGTGTCTAAGGAATCAGAAATTGTAATGTGTCTCTTTGGTAACACTATTCGAAGGGGTCATTTGGTAAATAATGACACTTTTAATGCAAAGTTGACACATTTAATGGACTCCTGATGCAAGTTTCAACAAAACTTTGCATTGAAAGTGTCATTAACTGAATTACACTTCACGATAACAGTCGTAAACATTCATGAAGACTCCTTCATGTTTATAACATGTGTTAAGTCATGTTTATGACAGTGTCATGTCAGAACACCCCTTCAAATAAAATGCTACTGTCTTATATCATGTGCACAAAGTTTGGCTGTACAGTGTAAAATAATTTGTTCACATTGGGTTTTTAAAGCTGCTCAAATGATAAGTGTTAAACACAAACTATGTTAACAGGAAATGATCTAAAGTCCAGAAATGATCTGGAAACATTTTTATCATCTGGATAAAAGAGTTTCTAACTAACTAGAGACCTAACCACACTGCGTTTCTGCTACAGCTCTAAATTAAGTTTCTGGACATTTTTTTAAAATTATTATTAATATTGTTCAGCCAACTTTTTTCTTTTTTTTAAATAATCCTCATTCTTTTTTGAAAATGAAAATCAAAACAATTATGCTCAGTAAGTTCTCCCGTTCCTATTGGTCGGCATGAATTCCATTTAACTGGGAACTGAGTGAGTCACTCTGAACCTGCAGCCAACTAATGACATGAAATGCAACATTTCAGCCTGCAGAGCTTTCAGCCTGGAGTCATGGTGACACCAAAGGGCTTCAACTTAGTGAAAAGAACCCGATGACACCAGGTCAGTCCATTTGTGCCTCATCCTCCATACTGATCCTTTTTAAGGAATAATAATAATAATAATAATATAAAAAAAACAGCTGAGAAATAGACATTTTAAAAGAAACTCTCTTTAGCTAGGTTCTATCTGAGATTCAGTTTGTGAGTACTTGTTACTTTGAAATAAATAAAAAAAAATCCCTTTTTATTACTTAGTCTGAAAAACATGTAGGAAAATACAAAGGTTTTGACTTTGCAGATTTTATGAATTATTTTACTATTGTTTAGAAATTATGATCATGATATGCAGATACGCCTTTCAGATGTAATCATAAAATTTTCCAATTATTTTACATTTTGTCAGGAAACACCACAAACTTTTTTTTTTTATGAAAAATAATCTATAATTGTGAAGTGGAAGGAAAAGCATACAAGGTTTTTAATTAAATTTTTTTTTTCACATTAAAATTTACCACAGTACATTGTTCATTGACATTTCACATTTGACGGTTTGCTTAGAGAGCAAATGAAAGTATTCCACAGAAATCACGACAACTGTATTTCAGTTCCACTCCACAATACAAAGAAAGCGATTTAATCCAAAATATATATCTCACAATAGCATTTATCAAATGCTGTTTGGTTTGGATTCCATTGTGTTCTTTAATACTCCTGGATTTTATTCAATGTGGCATTTCTGTGGCATAACAGAATCCAACCTAGACGTGTTTTTTTATTTTTTTTTTTTAAATTGTTTTTCCTCTCTGGTTGTAAAATATCGCCTCTTCATTGGTCAAAGTTCAAAAATATTTCCCGCATGAGGAAGTGTTTGGTTTTTAATGATCGACTTGCTCTGTCCCTTCAAGTCTTTGTGATGACAAAGGACTGTCTTGTGCAGTTTCGGGACTTGAGTACATTTTTATAGTCAGTTTAAAGGTTTTTATGTGGAAGGGAAGAATATATTGAGAGCTTTTGTGAAATGATCCAGAATAAACAACATAAGATTGAGTGTTGGGGAGAGATTTGACGTGGAAGATTTTGTTACTTACTGGTTTTACAGTTTAAACAGGATTTTGAAAACATGTCAATTATATTTTTGCTTAATAATGTATGTTCGTTAAGGTGTTGCTTCCATTTCATCGGCTGCGTTCAACTGCGCAAACTGAAACTACGAAAATAAATTTGCTTAATGGAAACAAGGAAATTTAGAAAAAATTAACGTTTTTCAGTAAAAAAGTTTTTGAGTTAGGATGAGGTGGATTTTCAGTCGCATTGAAATCTGTGTGTTTTGCAAAATCATACGAGTCATGATCAACAACCAGATGTTACTACTGGTGGGAACGACAAAGAAGACGACGACAGGAAGTGGCAGGAGGATGATGATGACGGCACGGCACCGTTTCCTGATGACTTCTCGGGTGAACAAACTTATTCATTTTTGATTTTAAGTGCGTTTCTTATGTAATGTAAATTCCGCATTTGCAAAATTGTGTGTTGTTTTTTTTTCTATTTACATATTGTTACGGCCCCCCCCTTTGTGAGGAGGGGGGGAGTAACACGACAACCATAAAAACTTGACAGAGTCCAAGTGAATGTTGTCAAAAGAAGGGATTTATTGATGACAAAAATCCCAGAAGGCTCACACAAACTGTGGGGGAGAAAGGGGCGGTTAGGTGGTGCCAAATCAAAGAAAATAATAAAACAAAACAGGGCCTATCTA
>NW_006800006.1:1509979-1514924 GCF_000485575.1 Poecilia formosa | reverse complement strand
GTTTTTTGTTTCTTTTTACATATGGACAAGGTTTTTGCGCACATTTGCAATGGAAACCCAGCTACTGCTTTATCAACAAAACCAAATTTTGAGATTTTTCAAGGCATTTCCAAATAATTCTAGAAATCAAATTGTGACTTTATTTAATATTTCAACTCTATTCTGTAATACAGAATATAATTGAATGTGTTGTTGTAGATTATCCTGCAAAAAACAGGAACTGTCTGCTACCTCCGGACAAAGTCAATCAACTTACAGATTTCTTCTGTTTTTGCATTTTTTTGTGTGAGAAACTCAGATAAAACAATTTTGATTAAGAAGTATGATAACCTGGGTAAATTATGCTTAAATTAACAAAATGCTATTTCAACTTGATTTTATTTATTAAGCCAAAAAAAAAAAAAAAAAAAAAGCTAACAGACCCAACCTTTACTTTTTTAGAGAAAGTTGAAATGTTGATAGAAAAATCTGCTCATAAATATACCAGTGATTGAAGCATCGTTTTGTTTAAACCCAACAGCTGACAAACTCATCAGATGAAAACATCTGCCACGTTGGGTTTGGTTACCTGAAACTGGAGAGAAAATGACAAGAAATAATAATAATAATCACAGAATCATTCAAACTTCATACCTCTGCTCATCTGAGCTGCCAGCCTCCAGCTGCTCCTCCCCTCTGTGTGAGAGTCAGGCTGCAGCTGCCACACTATTAACAACAGACACCCGGTGCAAACTTCACAATTTGCACGATCTGCAGAGCCTTCGGTTGATATAGTTACATTTCAGGCAAAGTGGAGGGCAATCCATTATCGACAGCGGGTAAGGTGAGACAGATGTTTTAGCGGTCGGAGACGCTCCCAGCGCACAGCAGAGCTCTGCTCTTTGAAGAGAAATGTCACGACTTCTATCCTGAATGTAAAAGATTCAGTCTGCTCTGAGACCTTCACTCTGTAAAGCTTCCAGTTAATACAGAACAGAGTTCAGTCTAAAGACGCCAGGGAGAAGCTCTCGGTCTTACAGCAGAGCTGCTCTCGCTTCAAGTTTGTCAAACACGGCATCATTAAGTTCAGTATTCTTCTCTGTTCCTCGTAGTGGATTCCTCATTCTACATTTATTTATGTTACATGGCTACAAGTTGGAATAAAATATTACAAGCATAACAAAACTAACCCTAGAAATTGTTGTGATGTTGGATTTACAGGGGGACCAAATAGCAGACTGGAACTAGATGGAAAAAAAAAAGAACAAAACCACTTAGAATGATGGAAAGCAGTCAGTGTGTCACAGAAAGAACTAGTGGATAATAATAGAAAACAGGAGAATTACAGGTAACTGAATGCAGCCGGGGATGGGAGCAGGTAGGGACAAATGAGGAAATGATAAACCGTAGAGAAGGGCAGCAAATGGAGGGCTGAAGGTACGAACAAAAACTAAGAGAAAGAAAGTGGGGAAGGAAATCTGAACAGTAACAAAAACAAACACGTAAAGGCAGGGGTCCCTGAAGTTGGTCCTGGAGGGCCGGCATCCTGCATGTTTTAGTTCTCTCCCTGGAGGTAGTAACAACCTTCTCAGTAGGTCAATGTTCTTCTTAGGCCTTCTGATGAGCCATCATTTGATCCAGGTGCGTTAAACCAGGGAGAGAACTGAAACATGCAGGACACCGGCCCTCGAGGGCCGACTTTGGGTACCACTGACGTACTAAAAAAGAGGTATTATGTAAAATTGTTTTACATAATACCTAATACGATGTATTATAATATGACATTATAATACATCGTATTATAATGTCGTTCCCTCATCCAAAACATATCTGGAGCGTTAGTTTGATTTATACTGCAGTCTAGAAGCAGAGCCTTCCCCTCATAGAACATCCCTGCCCTACACTTTCCCTACTCAGCTCCTTCAGACTAGCCAGCAGCAATTAGCAAACACCTGGTGGAACTGAGCATCTGCTGAGCTCATTATGTGAGCTACTTCTCAGTGCAATGCTCCTGAGATTGATTGTAAACGGCATAATGGAAGAACGCTGCTATGATGACTTCCTGAACACTGAATGTCAGAAAGAGCAGGAGCTTCTTAAAGAGACAGAGGCCCAATTTTAAGGTATCAGATTGTGAAGTCAAATCTCTTTTAGATTATGTCTGATTCATCCAGCATTTTTATATCAACTGAAGGTAAGTTACGTGATTTTGCTGCAAACTGGCAGTATGTGGCTGGAAAATACATCATGCCACCCTTTTAATCTAACAGAACAAATCCAAAAATCAAGAAGAATAACTAAGATGGAAAAATGTTAAGAAAGCAAACAATGAAAACAGAAAATAATTGACGCTAAAATGTCCAAAGCAACTAAGGATTATATCAATTGTAATATTTTTCATGAACATTTAATGGGAGAGGTTTACTTGAATGTTGGGGATGACGACCGTAAACATGGTGATGGACCCAGCAAAATGACTACAAGAGCTCAAAATGATCATGCTATCACATCACCTATCACATCACCATCACCTCTGCAGGTCTCTCTTACCTCGGTGAAGGTCAGCGAACATTTTGAAAGAGATTTTGTGAAAAGGAGAGCTCCAAAACCACTGGTGACCAAAAATAAGACAAAGGGTTGGAGAGGAGGACTGTCAGCTTCTAAGTAGTGTTTTTATTGCCTAAGGGTTACTGTGGAAGCCATGGCAGAAACCTCCCACTGAGGAAAATACATTCATCTTCATCCACTGCATTCAATAATAGCTAAGAGTCCTCCATGTGTATTTACTGTTACAGTAAATACACATTAACAAATGTTTATTTATTAATGTGTTAAATGCCACAAGTATATATTTGCAAGTTTTCATGTATTTGCTATGTTCTCATGATGTTTGACCATTCTTGCAAATTAACTTATCCATGTGGACGTACACGTCTTTGGATGCAGTAAATATCTGTTGCACATGAAAATGATGACATTATTGAGGAAACCTGCCAATCAAAAGAGAGCGAGACAGAGACTGTCTCAATAGTATCGCTGTGTTCAGAATGTCTGATCACAGACAGTCCTGTGAGCTTCAACAACCACCTCTTTATTAGAAATGGTTGCACCGCTGTCTGAGTGGGAGAGATAAAATGTGAGTAAGTTCTGTTGTCTTTGTGTCTGAGTCCATTTTTGAAACAAAATGAAGATCGATTCTTTTTTTTTTTTAATTCTGTCGTTGATTTCTAGATTTTACAATAATAAAGCGCTGACATCTCAAATGCAATTCAAGCATTACTCTTGACAGCCAGAGTGCACAGGTTGACTTGCTTACTTATTCTGCAGAGAGGACTAAGTGATGCAGAGAGACTCCTAAGAAGTCTGTTGCATCACAATGAGTTCGCCGTGAATCTCAGCATGGCAGGCTAAACTATTCTAAAACTATTTAGTCTAAAACTATTCTCCGTGGGGATACCTGACCATTCTTTTCAGGAGACTTTGTGTGGTCAAACACCGAGGTAGTATGAGAAGGCTTGGCTCCTTGTCTCCTCTTATTCATCCCTAAGATCTTCTCTTGCGTTAAAGTCAGGACTTTCTGCCAGGAAGTCAAGTTCCTTCCCACTCATTCTTGCTCCTATTGACTTGGCTTTGTGTGCTGGTGCACTGTCATGTTGGAAAAAAAACAAGTCATTCCAAATTGTACCCACAAATATCAAAGTTAGAGGTGTGTAACTATGGGTACGGAAATGTTCCCGGCTCCTTCCACTGTACTTTTGCATGAACACTTGACTGTTAACTATTCAGTAGTGAGGAAACACCACCACTCCTCTGTTGAATCACCACTTCAATGTGGTGGAGAGGTGTTGCATCCCTCCTGAGGCTATGTAGTCCAGAACTTTATCTCCTAGCCGAGTCTTCCATAGAAAATGGACCTCAGACTAAAAGTTCCCACATACTTGGACGTACAGCACATATTCTGTGAGCTGTACAAACTCTGTGCATACTGTCCGTCCACAGTTGAGATTTCATACTTGAGCGTACCAATTTCCTACATGGGTCGTAACAAATTCCTTCATTTCTCACAACCTGAATGGATACTAGAAAGTTTGATNGGGGTGCAGCAGGACTCCAAATGGAAAAGAAGGAATCCAGGAATCCAGTTCTTTCTAAGTCCAGGTGGGAAGGCTCGCCATCAAAGTCACAGGAGGAATCCACCTCAGGAACAATCCAGCATAAACAAAAAAACCTGACCGATCTCAATGCGACACGTTAGGGACAACAATATGGTGGCTCTCAGTCCGGACCCGTGAGGCACTTCAACTGAAGGGAGAACAAGATGAACTTAAACCGTTAGCCTCGTAGCCGTTAGGGCTAAACTAGTAGCCGTTGGCCGTTAGAGCTAACGAGTCAGCTCTAACGGTGTTCAGCAGAAAAAGTTAACTTGTCTTTCCTTTTCTTTTTTTTTTCACTTCACGCGTCCAGCTTAGAAGTCGGATGATCTGGGAAAGCGTTTGTTTAGAGTTGTATAACTGTTTTAAAACAGAGACTCTCACGCTGCCCAGCTTAATCGTTTCCGGATCTCTCTCGCTTACACACTCAATGCGGCGGAAGGGCGGGTCCTGCAGCGGCAGTCCGAATTCTGATTGGTTTAAACTCACTGGAAACTAAACTTCCTATTGGCTAGGTAAACCACCTATCTTCCCTAACCTCCGTTTCTTAAAGAGGCATCCCCATTTTATGTGGGTTACACAAGCATTACTCTTGACAGCCAGAGTGCACAGGCTGACTTGCTTACTTATTCTGCAGAGAGGACTAAGTGATGCAGAGAGACTCCTAAGAAGTCGGTTGCATCACAATGAGTTCGCCATGAATCTCAGCATGGCAGGCTAAAACTATTCTAAAACTATTTAGTCTAAAACTATTCTCCATGGGGATACCTGACCATTCTTTTCAGGAGACTTTGTGTGGTCAAACACCGAGGTAG
>NW_006800006.1:1502723-1508012 GCF_000485575.1 Poecilia formosa | reverse complement strand
ATCCAGCCTGAGAACGCCTCAAATCCTCCCAGAACATCATGAAGGATGTCGCTGGGGAGCAGAATGTCTGGAAGTCACTCCTGGACCTGTTGCATCATAACCCAATCTCAGATAAGCAGAAAACGATGGATGGATGGATGGATGGATGGATGTACTTACACCATAGGTGGCATCATATCACAGCACCAGGCAGGATTTCACCAAGCTCTTGAGAGAGACTCATTCTTTCACAGTTTGTAGAAACAGTCCACATGCCAAGGCGTTGGATTTTATACCCCTGTCGCCATGGAAGGCATTGGAAGATCCCAATTCACTTACGGGAAGGGGAAACTGATACTTCTGGAAATACAGACGATGCTCCATGAAGCTTCACTGAAAGTAAAGTTTACTCCCATATCGAGCACAGTTCAGTGACGTTTCGGAGAACTGCTCTCAGTTCTAGCCTCTCACGGACAAAACGGCGTTTTTTTCCATGGAGCTTACCCCACTCGTGTACTCCTTCTTAGACAACATAGTCCGTTGTGTTAAGACATTCCAGACGCATGTCTGACAGTGACTTGACACCGGCAAACACAACAGTGCCGCTTCACCCTAATTGGATATACAGCTTATGAAAAAATAATCACATTCTCACAGCATTTCAAGAAAGAAAGATAGAAAAAAAGATGCTGATGAGTGTGTCAGAAAGATGGTAAGAAGAGAGAGAGAGATCCATACTTTTCTTCCAATTCAAAGTTTTCTACCTCCCTCTCTTCCTCTCTCTCTCTCTGCCTCAGCGCCTTCAACTTCGTTCCCTCTGTTGATGCAGAGTCACACTCCTCTTCCCCCCCGTGCCCAACGGCCATCTCTCAGCCCCCCGCTCGCGCAGGAATCTGTCTCTGCGCTCTAATCCTCACATCAGAAGTGCTGTCTGTCTGTATTCCTCGCCCTTTTTTTTTCACCCCTCTTCGCTGCAGCATGAGCGCTGAATGCAGCAGTTACTACAACACTGACGGCGTGTTCGTGGAGGCTTTCTCCTGCCCCAAACCTGGCAGCGCAGCCTTCGCCGTCTACTGTTGTGGCTTTAATGATGTGAAGTATTGCTGCGATGATCCCAACAGCTTTTTCCCCTACGAGTATGGATACATGTGGTGGCTAAGGTGAGCATACTTTTCCTGTGTTTAAGACCAACATTCTCTTAATGACTCTGAAAGACTTAACTGAGTTTGTCAGCCAGTTAGTGTGTTTATAACAGCCATTAAATGATGTAAAGAGGCTAAAGTTGTTTGCATTTTTTTTTTCATTTTCTAGTCTATAGATGAACGTGATCATAAAACCTTCAAAAGGCTTTTCTTCTACCATCCCCCCATTGCTTATTATCTGCAGAATAACCTGATTACTGCGTGACCCTCTGATTTATTTTTTTTGTTTTGTTTTTTCCCTCAAGTATGTTTGTTTTCCACCACTAACAGAATGAAAACATTCTGATTTATCTCAAAGTGTACAGTAGCTTTGGTCTGAAACAAGTGTTTGCACATGTTTAAATGTTAATTATTCTTCCCACCACCCCTGTTTTCA
Organism: Poecilia formosa; assembly: GCF_000485575.1. Taxonomy (NCBI): domain Eukaryota; kingdom Metazoa; phylum Chordata; class Actinopteri; order Cyprinodontiformes; family Poeciliidae; genus Poecilia; species Poecilia formosa. Next base: position 1,506,455 of record NW_006800006.1, on the reverse strand, counting down.
CACCTGTTTAATGTTTTTTCTTTTCTTTTTTTTTTCTTTTTTTTCTAGCTTACCAGCTCTGTTTCCTAATCGACCGCCTTGTCTCCTCTCAGTATCGGTGCTCTTGTAGGTCTTTCAATCGCGGCCGTGGTGCTCCTCGCCTTCCTCATCACTGTCTGCGTCCTCTGCTACCTTTTCATAGCCACCAAACCCAATCGCCTAGATAACGGCCTGCCCCTCAGAGCACCAGGTCAGGATGGGTGTGTGTCAGACTCTTCATTTTGTGCTTTTTTTTTTTAATTTTTTTTTTATGTGGTTCCTGAAAGCCTTAAATTAGGATGGATTTCTACCATTTGAGTGTGTGTGTGTGCATGCGTGTGTTTCTGTGCCAGGTGAGAGGCTGTTTTGTAATGGAACTGAACCACCTGCACTGCCGGTGAGCTATGACACATCACCAGCAGTGATATTTCTATGCGCTGCATACATATCCCTTGATTCAGACATCTACTTTTACATTATGCTCAGTGTTAAAAAATGTGCTGCTGGAGTGTGTCATTTCTGAGTTTGGCCTTGATTTTGATTTCAACAAGTTACATGATTGGAATTTCCATGTTTCTGGGGAAAAAAAAAAAAAAAAAAAAGTGTGTCATTTCTGAGTTTGGCCTTGATTTTGATTTCAACAAGTTACATGATTGGAATTTCCATGTTTCTGGGGAAAAAAAAAAAAAAAAAAACTAGCTGCAGGCAAAATGCAAAACCCCCAAAAAATCCTTTTCGACTTTTCAACACTTGATGGAAGTTAAGTCCAAACTCTTTAGGCTTTCACTTCAGCTCTCTGTTTCTCACTCCTCTAACTCTATAACATACTTACAATGTTGTTTTCTAGCCCTGATCTCACCCTGATTTGTTCATAACCCTGTTGACATTACCTCCCAAAATAGCATGTAGAAATGTCGTGTTGCCGCTGCTGTCTAAGCAACAAAATGATGAGTAAGGAATGTTAGCTTCATGACAGTTAGCAGCATTCCCATTTTTCAAAATCAATGCCACACTCTCTATAAACTGCTGGGTTGAAAACAAACCCATCTAAGGTGGATGAGATATGGGCAAATCAAGCCCTGAGTTTCATATTTTTGCATTTAGTTTATTTTAAGATATTACAAGCAGCAACGTGAACCCCCAGTATTGGTGCAGATTAGGAACCACAGCCACCTGCAAAAAGTTTACATCCATAAATACTTGAGAATCCCTCTGTGAACATTTGTAAAAGCTTACTTTAGTTGACCTTTTTCATCTTTACGTCATTTTATAATGTTATTCCCTTGTCCAAAACATACTTGTAGTGTTCCCTTGATTCTTTCCTTTAATCTCCCATGGCAACCACCTGGGTGGACCTAGCACCGCCTTCAAAGATGAAGCTCCTCCTTGAAGCTGAAGTATTTGAGTTTCCAACTCAGCACTCCTCCACCGTGCTCCTTCAGACTAGCCAGCAGTAATTAGCAAACACTTGGTGGAACTGCAGATCTGCTGATGTCGTTATGTGAGCTACTTCTCAGTGCAACGCTGGTGAAAACTTTGTTAAAGGGTTAATAGAGGAGCCATGTTGTAAGGACTTACTGAAGGCGGAGTTTCAGAAAGAGCAGGAGTTTCTTAAAGATTCAGAGACCCAATTTCAAGACGTTAAATGAGAGAGTAAATTTTCTTTTAAGTTATATTTGATATATACAGCATTTTTGTAACATCTGAAGGTGTCATAGTTACTTGATTGTGCAATAAACTGCTCCTTTGAAATGCATTTACATGCAGAGTGAAAACCATCTGAGCTACAGCACAAACCAACATGTACAGTTTTCTTTATTTCTGCTCTTGGGGGAACATCCGATCAGTGTCGAAGGGAAATAAATGAGTAAACATGAAAACAACTTCTTAATGCACGTAAGGTAAAGTTTGACTTATTTCTAATGTAGTATCTATCTACTGATCAATCAAATGTGGAGTCACGTTCCACAGAATAGATGAGGTCCACTCTAAATATCTCACATTCAGTTTATATCTCTCTTCTTTTCATTTAACTGCTGCGACGTGTTTTTAAACAGAAGTTCTTTATGGTATTAACAGTGCGTTTTAATCGTGACTAGCTGTTAGCTTTTGCCCGGACCGGCTGCTATGGAATTGTGCTAAATAAATATGTTGGTGGTATTCACTGCAGGTGAGATGTTAACTGTTCATATGCGTGCATTTAATGTTTATTTCATCAGACACAATACTTAAAACAATGTCACATTTAAGAAGTGACTGTGTAACCTGAATGTACCGTTGAGCTAGCTTTCCCAGGATGCATTCCATCCTGGCCAATCAGCAAACAGGAGGAGGAGTCGTGAACGACGAGGTCAACTTTCTGTCGACGGTTGTAGTTTAGCAATGGAAGTGGAGGAAGTGAACGTTCAGTCCGCGTTCCAAATATGGAACAAATAAAGTCGGAGCAAGAGGAATGTTTAAGACATTTTATTGCTGGTAAAAGATGTAGTCTGTCTTGGCAGTTGGAGATGGTTGTTTACAGGACATTTCCAGTAAGCTTCACATGGACCTGTCTTTGCGAAGGAGCTGGCATATTTCATACCAAACATTAGCGATTGGATCAAATCAGAACCCATCACTTCAAACTTCAAAGGAGTCTATGCCTCCAAGCAATCTTTTCTTATTTTATAGTGTTATAATCGTGTCCAGGCCCTCTGTATGAAGCACTGCACAGATCAGGGCCCTGCTCTTTACCAGGTTACACCCAAAGTTTCATGATTTTTGGGACTTTGTTTTTGTATTTAATCTTTAGTCATGCTTGGATTTTCATTTTTAGTTCAGTCTTTAATTTTAAGATTCCCCCTGCTTTTGGTTCTGTACATTTTTTTTGTTTTGTACAATTTTATGTTGCCTCTTTGCACTCAAGCTCCTCGGCATAAGTATCTCTTCATACCATCTCCTCCTGTTGTTGCTAACAGTCTGGTTTGTTTGCTGTTGTTTTTCGATGGGTTCCTGTTCTTGGATTTTTACCCTAATTTGCAGCCCCAGTATTTTTTAAGATTAACCAAAAAGTATAAAAAATGACTTAAGGGAAAACCATAAGTAATTTGAAGATAGTAACAGATACATAACAAGACTCAACTTGTGTGTTCTAGTATAAACCTTTAACAGAACCTAGCTAGCACTAGCTGTCATTCGCTACATCCTTGGCTATAAGCTAATGGTACCTTAAGTGAATAAGCTGGTTTGTAGTGTGAACTACAGTCATTGACACAACCCATTGGCATTAACTGGATACCTTGAAAGGCCATGTGACATCAATATCATTAATATCTAAAGAGATAAAGTGAGAAAAGTGAAAACCCTCAAGGCAGTGGAAGGCTAGCCTAACCGCTAATCAAAATGAACCCTGTTTTGTCAAAATTAGTGATTTAAAACAACCCAAACAAGATTATTTATGATCGCTACATATCCATATGGTAGAAATAACAGATATTAAATGCTTACAGTTTCAGAAGAGATTCAGCTGAGAAGCGTCTTTGTTACTATACAACGTTGAGACAGTAAAAGCTGAGAGCTCTGTCAATCTACTGGGATGCCTTAGTAAAATAACATCTTTGGATAAGAAGGCAACAGGTGTAGCAAAGTGGGTTTATTACGGAAGCGCATTGCTATCACGCAGGAAAAAATTTTTTTCGATCGCTATCTCGTTATAACGAGATACGTATCTCGTTA
>NW_006800006.1:1499211-1502153 GCF_000485575.1 Poecilia formosa | reverse complement strand
TTTACAAAGCAGATAAATATAACAGTCTACAAAACAAGGATGGCAATTCGTGTTGCACACAAATTGAATAAATAAGACTTCAGGACCGGACTTTGACCTTTGACCTAAATACTTGAGACTTCAGACTTGACTTAGGCTTTGTGCACACATAGCTGGATCTTTATAAGAACGTCTGTTAATAGTTCTGAAAGGGTAAATATTATGTTTGATCAATTTTCCAAATACTCTAAATCATCCAGTTTTTTGTGTAGTGAATTAAATGCTAACAAATTAATGGATAACTGTCAGGAAATAAAACAGGAATCTAATGTTCATGTGGTAACTTTTAACAGTTTTAGAAACCTGACCTACAGGGATGCAGGGTTAGAGCTGCAGCAGATGTTGTCAGTTTGATAAATAAATGTTTTTTTAATCGTTAGACACTTGAGACTTGATTCTGACTTGGGACAAAAAACTTCAGACTTAGTTTTGGTCCTGCAAGACTCGAGACTTGACTTGGAAAAGGTGACTTGTGAACATCTTTGATGCAAAATAAATAGTTCGTTCCTGCAGGCCGTCCACTTTTTCTTAGAAAGTTGGTTTCAACCAATTTGAAGGGTAAAACGTTGATAAAGAAGAAACAAAGAAAATTTATATAAGTCTCATAAGATAGAAAATTAAGGTGATTATTAAACTTGTGTCATTTGTGCAACAGCACAAATCTTGTTTTACTCTCAACTTGACTCGTTATTGCTCCGTTGATAATGATAAGGCTTCATTTAGCTTCTTCTCTACCCGAACAAGGTCATGAATTTTGACCCAACTAATATTTTTGGCTCAAATTTCTTCACTTTTCCAGTCCATTACCCAGCATTTGGTGTAAAGAACAACCCTTTTTTTTTGTAGTTTGGTGATTATTTTTGTTTCGTCGTTGTGTTTCCCAGCCGGAGACCCCAACGAGGGACCCAGCCAAGGGAGAGCAGCCGGTGGTTCCGGTCCGCAGGGGTTCAGAAAACACATGATGAACAGGAAAGTGGACTCTGACAACGAGCCGTCGGACCCGGAGCGGCTTTTCCAGCGCTGTTTCACCGCTACGGTCACAAGCGTGAAAGTCGAAAGCCCCACATAGGCCTCCGAAAAACTTGCTTTTGAAGAAAAATAGCAGAAAAAAGAAAAAAGAAGCAGTCGGTATGTCACGGCTCAGGAAGGCAGGCGAACCTGGACACAATCAGAGCTGCCAGTGAGCCGCTCTGAGTGGGAGGACTACGGCATTAGTCAGCATCATGTGCCACACGTTGTAGTCATGGTGGCTGAGTGGAGCAAATTGTTTTGTTTTTTTCCATTATTGGAGTAAAAAGAAAAAAAAAAAGACAAAAAGAAAGACAAAAAGCACTCCCAGTGCCGTAGAGAACTCCTGAAAGTGCTTGTCACAGTTACTGAAACTTTGTTCCATTTAAGTGGAAATGGTTGATCTTTCATCCTCTCAGAAGTGATTTGCAGACTATATGTGTGGCTCTGTGAGAGCCGGATAATAACATGGCGGCGAAGGGATTGCGGAGACTCACGGAAATGAAAACAGGATGTGAGTTTTTAATGTTAAGTCAGACCCTTGTGACACTTGGCGCTGCCGATTTGAGGCAGTGTCATCTCAGGAATGCAAGGACTGGAGTGGGCTGCTGGTTTCTTCACAAGCTTACTGTGACAAGTCTTTACATCTAAATGGCAGACGTCCTTTTTCTACCCATCAACGTGACGATGACGAGAGGACGAATGAGATTGTTGGGGCTCATCAGAGTCGAGTGGTCTGGTCTGCCCCGTCGTCAGTCAGCGACGTCGTCTTTTATCAGTTATCAAAACTGTTTTCCTCAGCAGAAGACAAAAGTCTCCTTGAACATGTCTAATGACATTAATAGGTTTTGTGTGATGTTAGCAGTTTGTGACAGCTTGTATTTCAGTTCTAATCACGAGGCGATGATGTAAGAGGTCAGCTGACAGCACTGTGAACGAGCAAATGATTGTGAGACTTGAATAAAGCGAACAACAACCTCAGAGCTGAACTGGTGCTGTGCTTCAAGAGAGTCTTTCACCTGAATGGGGGGAGATCTGAGGTCTGACTGTAGGTATTAGAAAGCAGGTAAAGTGAGTGATTCTATAATTGCAGATACATTTAATGTCCAGAGTCATTATTTTTGGTCTGGTATATTAAAATATTTCAATTTTTTTAAATGTTTTGTAATTTATTACTCATTTTAATGGATCATAATATTTAACAAGTAAAAACATTTAAGTAAATACATTTAAAATTGTTTTATATAGCTGAAAAACCAAGACTTCTTGTCGTCCGAGTTGGGTACTGTCTTTTTTTATTAACCTGAAAAATGATGCAAAACCCTATGTTTTATTATTTTTTCTTTGGTGAATTTGTTTTTCTATCTTTTTTTAAACTGCCTAAATGGTCAATTTAATAATAACATCACATTAAATTAACTCAAAATACCCTTATTTTTGAAAAAATATGTGTCTGAGAATTTTTTGTCAACTCTGTTACCATATGGTTTTGTCCCTGTAAATCTGTGAAATTGCCTTCTACGGCTATATAAACTGCATAAAGGTAGGACACTTACTTTTACTGAAAAAACCCCAAACACAGAGGTCTATGTGCCATTCTCTGGGAAATATTTTAGTCTAAAAATCACAATCACCAGGGGTTATTGTTTTCAACTTCAATCTTGTTACCAAAGTATCATGAAAAAAATACCACAGATTTTTGATCAGAGACAAGTTTATTTAATGGTTTTTAAACCATTATCTTATTGGTGTCATGTATTTTCAGCATTTCTACTCATAAGTGGAGTTTTTAACAAAAATGTTTGAAATGATCAATTCTGTTACCATCAACTCTGTTACCAAATAGGGTAACAGAGTTGATGGTAACAGAGTTTTCAGTTCTAAATTATTATGGT
>NW_006800006.1:1493897-1498831 GCF_000485575.1 Poecilia formosa | reverse complement strand
ATAACATACCGCAACGCATACGTTTTTTCTGAGAAAAGATGATAAAATATGTAGCTAATGTTTGGCATTACAGATTTTTTTTAAGTTTAATGCCTTTTCAATAGACTACCTATGAAACATTTTAAGAAATTATTTATTTTTTGTCATTTCTTGAAGTGCCAAATGTATCTCCAATTATAGAATCACTCAAGTAAGTATTGAACACGTTGGTGTTGTACAATCAAAAAACGATGAGTCAGAAAACAAGTTAGGCTGTCAAGACATGGGAGGCCACTACAAGCATTTGGCTTGCCAACGTGGGTGAATCTTCATCATTGCAGACTGAACGTCTGCATATTGTATCATGGGTTTAACGTAACCTGGTTAAGTTGCTCTTTTTGCAAAGCATTGCTGAAAATTTCCTTGCGGTTTCCTTTGCATTGGGGGTAAAGGATATTGACAGTTTGTTCTCAATCAACCTACCTGGTAAAATAAAGGTTAAATTCAAAACCATAATAACATTAATAAAACTTTTTACCGCTTCTTCCTCATCGACACGTTGCAACTGCAAACTGAATTATTTTATCGGGAATGGGATGTGAAAGACCAACACAAAGCGGTGCATAACTGTTAAATAAAAGAATAAATGTGTAGGTTCTGTGTTTTGAGTTTTAGTTTCTTTCTGTCTAGTCCCATTTTCCCCCGTGAGTCTCTGTGTTGTCTCGATTGATCCCAGGTGTGTCTAGTTTCCCTGATTACCCTCTGTGTATTTATACCCACCTGGTGTCTTTGTTCCTGGTCCGGTCCTCGTCCATCATTTGTTCATTGATCATCTGTCTGTTTCCAGTTTTGCCTGTCATTCTGAGTTTGTTCCTGATTCTTTATTAAAAACATCATTTCATCATTACTACCTGGGTTTACCGGCATCTCCCTCACCTTCAACCACTGCACATCATGACAAAATTACATAGTTTTCAAAAATTTGAATATGTGAACGTTTGACAAATGTGGCATGCAATGCATCCCTCCTTACTTTTATGCCCCTTGATGAAACCCAGTCTTCGGAAAACACCTGACTATAAAATTCTCAAAATGATAAAATATACCAGGTTGTAGTTCTTCTGTTTGGTGCTGCACCTAAAAATGGATGGAGATTAACATGCTCCCAAAGTGAAACGCTATTATTCCCGGAACCAGTGGTTCGGTTTCTGTCGGTCACTGGCAGATGACGAACCACAGCCGACACGGCAAGAGAATCTGGAGGTGACTGCCGAGAAAACATTTATTTGCTCCTTTCACTTGTCATTCGCACAAAAAAGAGCAAATCCTGCCGAGAGCAGATAAGGTATAATTTTAGGGTTTAGAAATAACTCGGCGGCAGCTACGATCCTTCATGAAATAACAGCAGCCTGACTGCATTCATTCTCAACCCAAAACCGGACTGCTCACATATACAGCTGACGTCCTCTGACAAAACCTAATGTTTTTGCTTTGTAATATTGAAGCAGCTGTCTGTATTTCTCCCTGCGATGACGCCATAAGCTAGGCCTGGGGATGTGCGACGTTAGTGATCTGATCGAGCTCCAGCTCTGATAAATTGCTTGCACTTTGTGAGAAAACAGGAGCGACCTTATTACCATGTAGATGCTGCTGTATATCAGAGCTTTTCAGCAATGAAGCAGCAAAAATATGCTAATATGAATCTTCAGAGGCCATTTTTAGGTCATTCTCCCAATCTCTGGAAGATGAAGGTGAAGCTTTAAATATAAAATCCCAATTGAGTTGTTGATGTTTTACTTTTTTTCATACTTAAGTATGAATTTTAAAAAAGGTTAGTTTTGCATTGAAATTATGTAAATACATCGATCGGGTAATGGATAACAGTAGATATCATTTTCAGAAAATGTATTCAATTATTGTTAAACAACCGACAGGTGTTTTCCCCCAACTTTTTGCTGTCGCCATTTTACGAACTAGCGCAGTGTAGCCACCAGGGGGAGTATGGAGCGGCGTAATTTAACAACAGTTGAGGTAAATTGCTTGTGTGTGGGGAAAAGTATCAATTTCACATCAGTTACAAAGACTCATAAATAGATTCATAAACACAAAAACAAAGGATATATTTATAATATCAATATGTTTTACTTATTTTTATAAACGCAGGTTATAGCTCCAGTTATAGTTTTTCCCCCATTAATTACTGTTTTTATTTATTTCAGCAGGTCACAGATAAATCTGCAGGATGATTATCCCAAAAGATTTGCGGCTGTGATTTCAGCATAAAGGTGGCTGTACTAAGTGACTCAGGGATGCTGAATACAAATGCACTTCACAAATTTGGGATTTTTTTTTATTAACATTTTTTTTTTTCAAAACCATGTATCAGTTTCCTTCCTTTCAACAACTACACAGCACATTGCATTGCTTGAACTGCTGGGATTTCATTTCAGCCTCGCTTCCGTTTTTCTCCAAAGCTAACCTCGTTGCTGTGCCTTAAAGCTAATCACACGGAGGTAAAACAAAATTCTGTCGAGGTGCAAATATTTCCAAGGTCTGTCTCCTCCCAGAGCCACTCATCTGAAATTAAATGTTGTTCACCAAGGACAGGCACAGTGCACAAGGTAAACCATGAGCAAAATTGCCTAAATGCCAATGATTTTAAATCCTGACCTGATCTCTAATAGACGTTTGCAAGAGCAGTCGGAAGCGATTTTGCCCTTTGGAAGATTGTTTGCTTCCAGCGGGGTCGGGGTGGACGTCTGTAGTGAACTCATTATCTCAGCAGAGATACAGATGTAGGAGGACGACATGTGCTCCAGAGTCATACCGTTCTCTGCATGTAAATAATGACTGACAAAAATAAACTTGGTTGTAGAAAAATATACAATACAATATTCCAAAACATGAAGAAAAACCATTCCATAAACCAGTGCAAACAAAGAAAATATTGGTATGACTCTAAGTATGTTACATAAATTTAGTTTTACCTCCTGTAGTTACTTTAGTTTTATAATGTTCCTTAGGTCTAGTTATTTGCTAGTTAAATTTATTTTCCTAGTTACAAAGTTTGTTTACTCTCCCTCGACCTCTGTGCTTTCTCTCTCTCTCACTCTCCCCCGTCACATCTGCAACCAATTTCTAATCAGCCATCTGTACGTTGTTCAGTAACCAAGCTCCTCAAAGAAAAAAAAAAAAAAAAAAAAATATATATATATATATATATATCTCACAGGGAGCCAGAGCAGAAACCAGGAACGAACAGGGACATATTGAGATTTAACTGGAGCAACCAGCAAGGAGTGACTGAGAATGGGTTCTATACGAATCATATATGTGTGTGTGTGTGTGTGTGTGTGTGCGTGTGTGTGTGTGTGTGTGTGTGTGCCATCAGAAATGGGACTACAGTGTCACCAGCCTGACACTGGATGCCAAAGCTGTGATGTAATGTCATTCTGAACCTTGTGAATCAGGACTCAAGATACTGCAAATTTGTCCTTGTCATTAACAGTGTGCGCAATATGCACATCGCAGGAAAACAACAAAAATAAAAATGGCGTATATATGTTAAAATGATTTAAAGCATATGATACAAATATATACATGAGTAGCTTATATTTGCACACCTGTACTAATCATAATTGTGAAAAGTTAAATTTTACTTTATTTTGAAAAACCCACACCTCTGGTTCCTGTCTGTCTGCCTGTGAAGCTGAATGCTGTGTGCTGCGCTGTTTTCGGGAGTGAAGTAGAACTAGAGGTGACAGTTCGAAGTAGAGGGAGAGAAAAGGTGGAAGAAAGAGAAGGTTACCTATGAAGGTTAAGGTGAAGACATTTTTCTTCAAGCCTAATGTGTTTGTGTGTGTTTGCGCTCGAACGGCAGCATTGTTTGACCTTCATGCGTAATGTTTCAGATAGATTTTGAAGGCTCCCTTGTTATGGTATTCAATCAGCAGCAGGAACACAGTAATGTTTAAAGAACAGCCCTGACATATGCTGCCTGCACTGTGGAGTAAACATTGTGTTTTGTGTGTTTTGATTGGAATCATTCAGACAAAAATGCACTTCACGACAAATAATGTTTTTTCTCAATAGGCAGCAAAGAATTTCAATTTGTTCTCTGAAAAGCTCTTAACTCTGAACACACCACAGCCTTATATTCATAAAATGAATCCAAATAGCTTCCTTTCACTGTAAAACTCTTTCACACGAGTGATTTACACATTTTGCATGTATTTACTTGTAGATTTGTACTGCAATGAAAACTACAGCGACGCCTGTTTCAGCGGTTTGTTTCAGCACACGTGTGTTTGAGCGGAAACCGACTCTTTGCTCTCGAAAGACGCTCCGCTACTCGGCTGACGTTTACATCTGAAAGAATGACAGAGGCGGAGAATCTCAGGTGGTTTGATTTGTTTTCATCTGGTGTCCATATCTATATTTGATCGTGTATTTTTGGATGTGCTCCATGAACCGCATACAGTGACTTATGAAAGCCTCTCATGAAATTTAAATCAAAGTCAAACTCTGGCACTGCTATTTCAGAGGTCTGAAATACTCTGAAATAGCAGAGTATGATATGATATTTCATATTCACAATATGAAATATCATATTGTGAATAAAAATAAATGTAAAAAATAATACATAAATATGTTTCAATGTCGACACGTAAAAGTAGATTTTGTTGTATATCTGCTGGAAAAATAATACATCTTTTTACAAAGACAGTTCTGTGCAATTATATATTTTTTACACCAAAAAGACATAATTTTGTGCACAAGTTGCTATTTTCTTTTCAAAGATTTCACTGTTAAGCTAAGATTAGATGGTGAAACTTAAATTTTTTTGGTTCTCCATCAAAGATTGGAGAACCAAAGCAAAAGTTGCCGTGTTGCTGAAAATGGCAAAATAATACAGGAGTCAGTGATGACATCTCAAAAATAATAAAAAAATAGAA
>NW_006800006.1:1472674-1493887 GCF_000485575.1 Poecilia formosa | reverse complement strand
AAGACATAATTTTGTGCACAAGTTGCTATTTTCTTTTCAAAGATTTCACTGTTAAGCTAAGATTAGATGGTGAATCTTTAATTTTTTTGGTTCTTCATCAACAGGCAAAGTTGCCGTGTTGCTGAAAATGGTAAAATAATACAGGAGTCAGTGAGACTGAATGAGAGCAATGATCTGGTTCCAGACTCTTCGCCTTTTCTTCGCCAAGGTTCACGTAAAGCAAACAGTCAAAACTGCATATGAATAAAACGAACTGCAGCCTTCCCTTCACGTATCGTGGCTTTGCTGTAATTGCAGCATCTATTAGTTAAATATATCTATATTGTGATTTTGCTTTATTGTTATTTACATCTATTCCTGGATTGCAGTAAACCCAAACTAAGCTGGAGCAGCAAATGTGTTTATTAATGTGGTAATTTAAACTCACAATTCTTTAAAGATTGAGAAAAACAAATTTTTAATTTTTTTTTTGGTCCCACTTGTTAAAAAAATCATGACAGCAGGAAGCTGTTGATGACAAGTCAACCCTGCAGACGAACAAATTCATGACCTGCTTCCTCTTCAAAGTTCTGCTACTCAAGTGTGTGGAGGTGTGAATAAATACTCACTGATATTTTTGAGTTCTAAAAAGCTTTGGGGCCCGACTCTTAACACAATCCAGCTTTAAAGGATGACTTAGGATTTTTTTGAAGTGCTGCTCTTCTGAAGTAAATGCCTCCAATATAGTTTTTATAATCAAAAAAGGGGGCCGAGGCAAAAAGGTTCTTGGTCTACACACAAAGCTGCTGCTGGAAATGCAGGTAGGAGGCTGTGCGTCAGGGATCAGCTTCCTGTGTAAAACGAATCCTCAGAAGATTCTTAGTCTGAGAAAAACTTGCTAAAACAATATGCAGTAAACTTGCTTTTAAAACTGTTTCGTTATTATATCAAACACTAGCTCAGAAAGGCTAAACAATCAATCACTGTCTTCTTTGGAAATACCAACCAGTTCAAACATGAGAACAGCTAAAAGGGCCATTTACGTAAACCTCTACGATGTTAAGATTGTAGAGGTTTCAAAAATCTGAAACTGTCCCTTTAACTCACCCAGAAGAATGTGTGAAGAAGAAGAAATGACCATATGCTATTTTTTTTTTTTTTAAAGGATTTTCAAGGTATTTTATACAAAGAAAGAAAAACTCGTAAAGCAACATGGAAGTGAGTCTTTAGCTCTCCTGCTCAGCACTGCCTCCAGGAGAGTATTCGGTTCAGTTGGGGAGCAAAATTGCAACATTTGTTGCATTTTCAGCTGCTGCAATTCGCTTTCACACCGTGTCAACTGAATCAAACCTTCTGAAAAACCTGTTCACCTCAGCGCCTGAGGCGGTGCTGCAACAGGAACCACTGAACTAAACGACACAGACATCTCAGAAGAAGACATGAGTGCAACTTCCTTCGTCTCAAAATGTAAACAAAAAAACAGAGTAGCGTCAGGCTTTGGCGGTTGTAGGATTTCTCTTTTGTTTTGGTGAAAGACTACGAGCCATTTCTCCTGCTAGCGCTAAACACACGCGTTTGTTTTGGTCGTGTTTACCCAGAATGCATTGCGCTATAGTTTGTTCCGTACTTTTGGAGTGGTCTCCATTCGAACTGCGTCAGAGGTGATTTTCCTAGAAACGAGACGTGGATTTCAGGCGGACCAGAGTTCGACTGTTTGTTCACATCTCCCCAAACAAAGTGGACTTTCCAAGGCAAACGGACTGGAGTTGGATTAAAGTGGACTAAACATGTGTAAGTCTCAATCAGCTGATTTATGTCTAATTTAGACATAAGACGCATTACAGCACCAGACATTAGACACTCTCTATCTATACTCGTGTTTTGTGTGGAACAGTGACAGAATGGGAAGCTAAAGGAGTACCAAAGTCCATCAGACATGCTGCTTTCATTGTTGATGTGGCCTAGTTTAAGCAACACCCAGACCCATTCTCATTCATCTCTTCATTCACTTGTGTGATCCTTTTGGAAATGTCTAAGGCATTGTGGAGAAAAAAAAAAGAGAATGCCATCTTTTTCTGCTTAAAGCTTATTCAGTATCCTACAAAGACGGGAAAAAAAGTTTTCTGTTTCCATCCGTCGTCTCAGCGAGATATTCCTCTTTAAAATCACTTCACTCTTCAGCCATCGCTGAAGTGTAAATTGCCTTTACTGAGAGCACTAATGCAACCACACACCATCGCAGAATCCCACGCAAGTGTTAATAGAGTTTATACATGAGGCATGTGAAGACTGCCACCTCGTTCCTTCAGATGTTAATGAACTTAATAAATGATCTGATTTCATGCCATGTCATCTGGGAGATTAATACAAAACCAGCAGCCTAATATGAATGATGAATCCCACCGGTTGCTCGGGGTTATCTCACATTCTGGAAACATCTCCGACTCCCTTTTTAGAATATTAACGTCACACAACAGTTCATCAAACATGTTTTTCTTATTTTGTTTTTGCAACTTTAGTGCATAAAGGTCACCTTAAAATGTTCTTGCAACCAAAAGATGGACCTGATTGGACCTTTTCAATCTAGTCTCACCTCGTGTTCATAATTGTTGTATTAATAGCAATTAATTGAACAATTGATTGGACAATTATTTGTAAAAACCAATGACTCTTACCTAAAGGTTCTGCTTTTCTCCTACAGTAGACCCGCGGCGTTCTGTCAGCGACCACAGCCGCCAGCAATTATCTGAAACCTGCAGATACATGAGACCAACTCTAACAACGCTTATAAAGTGAAACCTCGAGATACAAGATTAATTTGTTGAGGTTCAATGCCTTTTTTAGTAGTTCAAAGACTAAATATACCTGAATATGTGTTAATACGCACAGTGGACACAGTTTCAGCACTACAGCAAAAGCTAATGCTACGGTGATCCTGGTCTGTGGGCTACAGCCAATCAGCGGCGAGGAAAGTGAATCCGCTGGATCGACTGCTTTCCAAAGCACTGCGCCTATTTCAACTTCCTAAGCTGAATTATTTTTCGAAGGACTTAAATATGCTCTCCAACAAAATCGGCAAGTAGGCAAATTTTCCACGAACAATTTGGATTTTCATTCCACAGAAAAAGAAATGGATCCACCAATACTGAACCGTGAACAGGTGGACGTCCACAGTGCCCTGTTTGGCGGTTTAGTGTTTAGAAACGCACAGATCAAAAATATTTTCAGTTAATTTTATTCTCACAAACTTTTTGCTGTTAGGTTAAATCAGAGTAACACATTTTCTTCAAACTCTCGAGAGTCGGATAAACTTATTAAACTTAGTGCCTAATTAGTTCCATAATACCTTAAGAGCTACGTCCGTATTCAAAAGCTTAAAGTCTTAGTTTCAGAAGTGGTTGACGAACCAAATTAGCGCGTTTGCTCTTTAGGTTTGTGTTTTTCTGTGTTTCTAATCCTTAGTAAATAGACACAAGTATGATAAAACGAATACAAACTTTATGTTAATTATTAGCTCTGAGTTATCCGGTTTTATAATCCTAAATTGAAGTGTATATATTATTGATTCATGCCAAATTAATCTTAGTCCGAGAAAAATGCAGAAAAGACGGGGATTATTCAACAGGAAGGAAAGACCTCATGTTTTAGCTGAAGGATGAATTTATTTGTATGCATCAACAGCTTGTCAGCTTCAGTCAAGGACTGACGAAATCCCCCCTTATATCTCACTACAAGCCCTAAATTATTAATTTCAACTGCCAGGTTGTCAGTCCACCAGGGGGACGTCTAACAGGAGCTTCCTAAGGATAACCTAACTGATGTATGCATGACATGACAGATGAGGAGGAAACCTGAGAAAAACTACGCCTGCACAGGAGAACATGTGAACTCCAAGATTTCAATCGGACCTTCATCACTATGGAGCTCAGAAACATCTTATCAAGTACTTTTGAAAGAACAAATAACACAGGAAACAAAACATGATTAACATTTTGGAAGGACATCAACATTTTATGACCTGCATCTCTTATTCAAACATGTAATCTGCTGTAAAACAAAAATCTGAGAAAAGAGGAATATCTAAAGTTGGTGGTGGATATTTTTGAGGATCGGTCAAACGTCTACCCTCGAGAACCATTTGTTATGTTGAAAAAAAAAAAAAAAAAAATTGTACAAGCGAAAATACTCAAACCAACAGGCACCAAAGTCGCACACAAACCGGACGCACGACACTTTGGAAGAAAATCCCCCTGCGGTTAAAACAATGACTTATCAAAGCACGAGCCACTTTTCAGAGCCCACAATGCAAACATCATTTCACTAGAAACCTGCAGAGTTGCAAAAGCGTATCGATTGCCGGCGAAGAGAAATGGTGCGAAAAGCTCAGAGGCAGCAGATTCAGGCAGGAGAATAATAAATGTAGCACTGCTTGATGACAGCGACTGACGATCGTGACATGAAGACACAGTCGTCTTGTTTTTATATCTGCTGAGAGAAAAAAAAAATTGATGTCCCATCAGTTTATCTCTTCACTCACGGGTGTCGTTTTCAACGGTCCAGTGGGTAAAACAGTTTTCTCTGTGCAACTTATCAGGTAAACGGTAGCAGACAACGAAAGGAAAAAATGTCTTTAATGTTCAAAGCTTCTTGTTATGATATCCCATAAACTCAAGCTATTCTGTTTGCTAATCTGTTTAAAAATGAGCTGGTTTTCCAGCAGTTTCATGTTTGGTCTTTCCCCTGGAGACTAACTAATATGTTCTAACAGAGCAGCTATTAGCTGCTAAGCTAACAAATGAACTCCAATAATTGTATGATGAAAAACATCCTAGATGCGACCAGAGTAAATGGAAACACTTTATTTGAAGAGGTGGGCATAAGATTGATATAAACATGATATATATAACGATCATGAACATGAAGGAGTCTTCATAAATGTCTGACTGTTGTCATGCAGTGTCATTCAGTAAGTAGACACTTTTAATGAAAAGTTGAACTAAAATTGCATTAAAGTTTTCATTAAAAGTGTAAACTTTGCAATAATGACCCTTTCAGTCCAAAGCTCTGTTAAAATTTGCATTAAAAGTGTCATTAATTACCAATTGACACTTCATGACAAGAGTTAAAAACATTCACGAAGATTCCTTCTTGTTTATGACAGTGTCATGTCAAATAAAGTGTTATGGAGTAAAGCTTTGAAACATCATGTTGACAAAGCTCTCCCACATTGAGGAACCACGAGACAATAGAGTGAGAACTTACCTGCTTAGATCAACAGCATCCACCAAACAGAGCTGGTAGAGCTGCTTTCTTCACCTAGCAACCGAGCAGAATAGTTTCTGATAGGATGAAAACTATCAGAAATTTTCATCCTATATAGGATGAAATTGCCGCCCAGTCAATTGAGCCTGATTTACCTGATTTTGGGAGATTGGCGAATACTTGCATGAGAAACCGATCTAATCTAAATCCACAAAGGTCTGGAAATCGGCCATTGTTCCTTTTTGCATCGCATTGTGACAGACCTGCCCTCAGTGTGACGTCTGCACATGATGAACAATCATCACCTCATTGCCAACTTAATGACTTTATTGCTATGTTTCAGATAAAAAATTAAAAAAAAAATCGTCCCAAATCAGAATCAGCAGGTCAGACTTTTTAAAGATCGGTGATTGGCCAGAAAGAAGCAATCAGTGCACCGCTAATGGAAAAACACAATTTTGAAATTGGCCTGTTTCCATTACGCAAATTTATTTTTGTAATTTCGATTCGGGCGATTAATAAAAACACAGATAGTTTAAGAAAAAGAAAAAAGTTCTTGAGGATTTATGGATTCTCCTGCCATCTGCTTCTCTGTCGCACCGAAAGTCCTGGAGATTCTGTTTGACTTTTTTTGTTGTAGATGTTGTCATTTTTAAACTTAACATTTCCTTCACTCAAGAGGGAGTGAGTGTTTGCAGTAGTCAGACGCTAACGCCAAAGGGATTTTCTCCCATCTGAAAATAACCATCAAGCATTTCGAATCACAGCATTTCTCCTAAACCCTTTTACCAAAGAAAATCTTGAAGTCCTCATCACATTGGTGCTAGAGAATTATTGCCCTAGAAATCCTCCCTGCAAATAGCAGCAAATTTTCACCTCACACCGCTGCTGAATCATTAACTCTCAGGCCCAGAGATGTAACCGTGGCAACTAACCCTGACCCTGACACTCAACCCCAACCTGAAACACAAATTCATGAGATGTTAAATTATAATTTGTATATTATTCCATCTGTAGTTGTGGTTTGAAGAACAGTCGGGCTGGCGCGTATCGCCTTGGGTCTTAAACTGGCACTGATAAATCTCATTGAAATGTATGGCAGAGTAAATATGCAAATTATATCAGTAATTCAATAAAAAGCTGTTATATTGTTTTTCTTTACACCTCATTACATTTCCATCATGTACCTCTGACCTGATGGGCTCACAAACATCCCCTCTCTTATCTTTTAAGAAACTCCTGTCTCATTATCAGCAACCAACAGGACAATTACTGCAGATCTAAAGCTGCAGGGATGTGAATAACATTACGTTTAAGCTAGAAAAGTTGACATTTTGAATTTCAGAAAAAAAACTTATCTCCATAATTTAGTTTCTTAATGTTCATCTTCCCTGCCCATCAAATGCTTTGAAATAAACGTTCCTTAAAGTCCTTAGTGCCGAGCAATTAAATGTCGTCTCTTGCATGGAAGGAAAGTCACCGACAGGCAGGAAAGAAAAACGAGAACAGAAACCAAACAGGTTTAATTATGCATTTCTACCAGTTGAACTTTTTCCACACTTTGTCAAGTTACAACCTCAGACGTCGGCGTGACACGGCAACACGAAACACTTTGTAACTTTGAAAGTGGAAGGAAGCCGACGCAGGAGCTTTAGATTTTATTCCAAGTAAAATTCTGAAAGGTTACTCCAAATAAGCAGGTACCTTCAGAAGTCAGCTCGTCACAAAACAGAAGAAATGGACGTTCTCGGCTAAAAGTTTGACGGGCATTAATACTTATTCTAAGGTGCCCAATCAGAGCAGCTATTAGTTGCTTGAACACTTATTACTGAGTCATTCAGATATTTCACAAATGTTATATATACATCTCAGCTAAAAGAGATGTTTGACTGCATGTCAGTAACTAAGGCAAATATCTTCAAATGTTTAATGTTAAGAAAACTTCAGTTACTATTTTTCATATTTTTCATATTACCTTCAAACACATTTTACTGTAGAAAAACAAATGAGTATGAATATGAGTATTGTTGATAAAATCTTAACAGAATTTATTTTACTTAAAAGAAAGGAAATTAAACTAATTTTATAAAATGAGCTTAAATTCTGTTACAATCTTAAGTAAAAACGTATATATATTTTTAAGAAATTCAACACTTCATTGAAGAATTTAATCCAATTAAACTAACTTAACTGTAACTTGGGGGCTTGTAATTTATTTATTCTTTACCCTGTAAATATTCAGTTTCCAACCTTTCATCTTGGCGTTTCCACATGAAAGGGATCCCATGACTGGGATCGAGAAAAATCCACCGAGCAAAATGTCTCTCCATGTGAGATAAAAGAGCTGAGAGTGGCTCATTTGAAGAGATTACTGGAGGCCATCACTATTTCTGTTTCACCCCTCACCCCTCCCCAAAAAAATGTCTTGCCAATCTTTATGGTGGGTCGGAAAAAAACAAATCCACGTTGTAAACATGCTAATTTAGCGCATCAATAATTAAACCTTCTAATTTTTTTGGAGACCTGGAGGCTCCATCGCCTTGTTCCAAGTATTCATTAGTAATCCCAGGATGCCTTGTATTATGTTGATTAACACGAACGATGGAGTGTGTGTTGACGCCCTTAGCTTCAACGACTGATGTGTGTGTGTGTGTGTGTGTGTGTGTGTGTGTGTGTGTGTGTGTGGAGTCAAGAGCCATCTGTCTTGAAATATTTCAAGCCATGATTTTCAGGTTTTTATTTGCCAAAGATTCTGCTGCAGGTGTCCAGTTCACAGCTACACCACATGCTACGCAGCTCTATGCCATGCAACCTGGAATAAAAAGCAACAACCAATCAGAATGAAATGTTTCTGACTCGAAGCTGAGGCGCTTCAGCAGAAAGTGGGGAGTTTTCCGTGTTTACCAGCAGCTTGGTCCGGTCAGAGCGGCTGGACAAGAGGAACCTCCTTCCAACCCGGGAAGGACAAACAGGAATCTGACGTGGCGACACTGCCACCGTGTGGCCTGAGGGCGCAAATGCAGTAGCTTCAAGTAAAATTCATTTCTTCCTTGCGAACACTTTGCCGACCCCTTAGACCAGCTGGTTCATTTCCTCACATCCCGACTGAGAACATCACAGTTGGTCTGTCAAAGTAAGCAGAGAAGAGGGAGGAACTGTAAACCGTAATGAAGTTACTGATTAACGTCTGCCTTAAGATGGGTGGCATTATGGCATGCCCTGCAACCTTTGCCCAGCAACTGACTTTATTATTTCGAAAAAAAAAGAAAAAAAAAGGTGGGGAAGAGGAAGGAAGACTAAAACATAAAGTAGCTTTTGCTTCCTTCTGAAACATCGGCTGTACAGGTAAGCTTTTTATTTACCCAATTTTGCCGTTTTTGAGCTACTTTGTTATTGTTATAATTGCTGCTATACAATAAGGGAAAAGTTTAGGATGTTAAGCATGAAAATTGCTGAAGAACTGTCAGACAACTTCCCAAACATCATGTGACCTCGAGTGGACGCAAAATGTCTCCAGAAGCTAGAAATGCTGTTGGCTAACGTTTCCTTCAGCTTTGTATTGTTGACCAGGTATGTCAAGGTGCACACTGAGGCAGGAAGGAACAAGTAGATTGTAGTTTATTCAATCAAGAGTTCTTGAATAGGCTTTAAACTCCAGACTGATTGGTTAAACTTCACACTGAGACGGGGTAGAGTTGCCAAAAACAGCACTCAAGTAGTGAGCAGCATTATTTCAATATGTTAAGTAGAAGTGGAATGCAGTCAAAAAATACATAAGCATAATAAAGCCACTTAAGTTATGAGTAACTGTATGTAAAATAACAATAAAAAAAGAATAAAATTCTGGTATTGTAGGCCTTAAAATGAAACTTGAATCATTAGAAAATAATAGATTCATGCAGAGAAAACACGTTTCCAATTTAAAAAAATAAATAAAATAATTGTAATAAATACAAAGCTTTGGAAACTGATACTTCCAGTAGTTAATGTTAATATGTTAGGACAGCTTGAATCATGTCGAGTGATAATATCTGTTCACTGTGTTTTCCACAAACTTAGCCAATAGAAAATAACATCAGAGCAATGAAGCTTGGTTACAATCCAGAAATCTGACTTTTATACTGAGTGATACTTCAAAGTAATTTTACTGAAGTAGAAATATAAGGTGCAGAGCAACAAAACTGCTAAGGTTTGATTTTTGTCAGAATGTTTCTGGAGTAATTGTGCGGTATTGATAGCGTTTGTCCCTTCCTGATTCCCTTTTTTGTATCTTTCAGAACGTCAAACCAATTTCAATATGAGCTAAATGCAACACAATGGATCACAAAATGCAGTTTTTAAATGAAGTTGTTTATTTTAATGCAAGGGGAAAAAATCCAAACCAAATGACCTGTGAAAGAACCCACAGGGTTTTATTGGAGAAGCACGATATATCGGCTTTATCATCAGTATCAACCGATATTGGTCTTTTTGGTATCGGTAAATAAAAGTAGGCTGATATGAACAACTGATTTTGTTTCCATATCAGTTTGGAGTTTATGTCTGGAGTGGGAGTGTAGGAGGTTGGTCATGAGATGGTGATGCAGCAAAGGATTATGGGTAGTTTAGCTGAAGCAGAGGTGAAGTCAGTGGTGTGGTTGTTTCTTTCAAGGTGTCAAATAGGTATTAAAAATATTCAATATATACAATAAAGACAAATATCAGTTATCGATATCGGCCCAAATTTTCATATCGGTATATCCCTAGTTTTTTGTATGACTGGACCAATCAGATCATGCCACCCACACAGTCACCAAAAGAGAGTTTTACACTAATTACAATAGAATAATTTGTTGCGTGACCATAAATTTGTGTTTATGAAATCAAATTAAATCCAATTCCAGCCGCACTTTACTTCAATTTGGATCTTTCCTGTAATAATATCTTATTGCTATTTCTCCTTTAGGTTTGGCGGGACATAAAAATGGCTCCTTGGAGCAGCTGCGTCTTTGTGTGGATGTTTCTCGGTGTGGTTTTCTTCTCAAACGCTCGTTCTGCAACTATTCCTGATGTCCAGAACCTCAGAGGTTCTCAGAGACATCTTCTGGTAGAGACGGACGAGGAAACATCCACTGCTTACAGTTCCAATTTCACAAGTACGTAACAAACCACTCGATGTCCTCCTGTTAACGAACAACGACAGATGGAGATGCAGTTTAAATATCAGTTTTGATACAGTTCAGTTTTCTTGCTGTTCCACAGTAGCGGGAGCCACAAATGCATCCATCCAGTGGTCCTATCTGGCAGCGGGACTCGGTACGATCCTCTCCTTTTCACTCTTCGTCGTGTTGGCCATCAAGTTTCGACTCTTCCACCGCTTCCTGGCCAGCTACAGGCACTCCCTGCTCCAGGAGACCGACGGGGCCAGCCAGTACGGCCAGGAGGACACCTCGTACCCAAACGTGTCGGGCCAAATGGGAGTGATGGGAGGCACTGGGAGGGGAGGGGAGGACGACGACGATGGCTTCATCGAGGATAACTACATCCCGACCAGTGAGAAGGACAGGGCCGAGAGAGAACGCAGGGAGGGCAAAGTGGAGGAGATGGAAGACAGTGATGATGATGATCTGCACTTCAGCATTGGGTGATTATAGATGGAATTACAGAAAAACTGTTGGTTCATAACTCAGATTAATATTTTTTTAGAAACCATCGCAAAGAGTTTTTTCATATTTGTGTTTCTGCCCATTTGATGATAGTTTGCAGCCCATTTGGTCCTTGACCTATTTTAACTTTACCCAGTTTGAAACAAGAACCTCATAAAAGCTGCTGTAGGTAACTATTCTAAAATAAAAAGTAAAAAAAAGTTTTTACTTGTCACAGTATTTTATGTGACAGATAATGTGTGAAAACAATCAAACTCCTCTGCCTTCTCCCAAGGCTAACTCAAGAAATACACCTCTCAGTCAAACAAGCAATCAGAGAAGTTTTTATTTCCCAGACCAAAAGCAGACCATACCATTTAAAAATAAGAAAAATTGTCAAGTGAAAATCACAGATGCATCCATCACAAAACAAAGAGTTTTTCAAATAGTTAACCGTCCCATGGTCTTAGTGCAAAGCTCAGGAGGAGCGCGGCAGATGTGACAGTCGGGAAGGGGGGGAGGTTATCCCGTGAGACCGTCAGTTCCCAAAACCACACACAAAAGCCACCTTGTAAAAGCACATGCAGGGTCAGTGCAAACTTGCTGCACAGAGTAAAAAGCTTGTGGTGTCCAAATGACCCCGTCTCTGAAGACCGCTGGAGAATGAAAAAGCTGATTAAGTTGATCGACACAATCAAACGACTCAATAATGTCTACTTGTAGTTCCTCAGTAAGACACAATCAGAGTCAGGCAGAGGGTCTTACCACTGTCAGTCATGCTTGTGTACGCGCTTGCCATCATCATAGCCTTTCATGAATGCTAAAGCTAGTTAGCATGGCCACTAATGACAGCTGATAAAAAGATTTACTGGAATGCTAAGTTGTTTCTCCGCCATTGGCACATATAGCAGCGCGTACCCAAGCATGATTGATGTCACCAAGACCCTCCTCTTGGCTCTGATTGGCTTATTTCTGGAGCGGTTTATTTCTGCAACAGCTCATAGAGGAGGTGGAGGAATTTGATCTTTTCAGAGATTATCTGGCTCATAACGTACTGACACACCATGGTGACGGATTGAACAAATATGTAAAAAAACATATTTTTACTGCAACTTTAAAACAATTCAGTGAAGTTACAGCCTCAAACACTTCACCACACTGGGAAGGGCAGCAATGTTTTTTTTTTATTTTTATGACAAGCGTCTGGCATATCTACTGGCTCAGGTATTTCAGGTCTAGTAATAAAGTCGATGAGCTTGCAGTTGCACTTCTTGTACGCACTCTGACCTCTGATTGCACTTTTTTTCCCCTTTGTTCTTCAATTAAAATGATTTTATTCACGTATTTTCTGTTTTATGTAGAGCTTGAAGACCACACAAGCCCCCTCTTACCCCTATTATACTCAGTATAAACACTTTAAAACATTTTAATGCACATGTGAAAGATATGGATATGTTTTCAGAATGACTGAACACTGTCTCGAGGTGATTATGTTTGAAAATGTAAAAACGAATCACGTTTGCCACACCTTGATGTTCACATTTATTTTTTACATTACATATATAAAATTTTCTCTGAATAAATTCATTCATTGCAATGTTCTAAATGACTTAAATTACATAAACTTTATTTACAGAACCTGTGGAAAAAAAAAGTGCATCCCTGGGTCTGCGGTGTCTGTTTTGGTCCCATATGTCTGTCTTTTTTTTTCATTCATCCAAACCAAAGTGATTCTGGCAAATTCTTTATAGGAAACCGTTTCAGTTGCTCTTGACCTTTTTTTTTCTTCTTCTTCTTTTTTCCCCCCCATTTTCCTCTTAATTATTTCCACATTTAACAGATGAACTGAGGTCTATTGAGTTTCAGACTTGGTCCACTCCCTCATTGGTAAATGTCCCAAATGCTTTCCATTTCTGAATAATCTTTCCCTCTGCAGAAATAAATTGACTTTAAATTGTGTGGAAATTTTCCTCTTAACCCTATAGAATCTATCAGCAATGAGAGGAGATGTCGGCGTCTTATTCAGGCGTTGGAACGACAAGCCCCTTATACTTGGGAGCGGCTGCATTTTGGGGAAAAATTAGGAGTCATACATTTTACAGAAAAGCTACGAATTAAACACACAACTTTTTATGAACTGTGTAATTGCTGTGAGAGCCCTGGTGGAGCCAGAAAAAAAAAATCATCCACTTCCTGTCGTATTCTTTGTCGTTTCCACCAGTAGAGACATCTGGCTGTTAATCATGTGACTCACGTGATGTGATAAAAGTGGGTCCACTGCAGTTTTGCAAAATACATCGCTGTCTAAATTGCCATGTTTCCATTAAGCAAACCTGTTTTCATGATTTCAATTTGCTTTTACTTTGACTAATGGAAACGTGACTACTGAAACTTGTAATAAGATTCTCATCTTTATTACTTAAGCAAATTGCAAAGTTTCTCTTCCAGTCCAGTGTTTTGTCCTTGTGTTCTGGTCAGTTTGGTCCGTTCAGATCAGACTTGTCCTGCTGGTAGACACGTCTCTCCTGGCTTGACTCGTCTGTCGAGGCGAAACGTTGAACATTCGGACGCCGTGACCCCCCAGCCTCCTCGTGCTCCTGACCCTCAGTCTCCTCCTCATCCTCTGTTCCCTTCTCCTCTTGAGATGCACCGTCACGCCGTACCCCACAACGGCCAGGCCCGTGCCGGTGCCAGCAGCCACCAGTACCACCCCGGACACCAACATTTCCCTCCTGTCATGGCTCCGGCCGCCCACCATGGCCACGCAGAGCAGGACCGTCCCGCACAGCGTCACCGCCAGCCCCACGGCTAGGATCAGCGCCGGATCGGCCCTCCCTCCGCTCCGCAGCCGCTCAATCTGACGGCGACTGTGAACGCAGTTCATGTCCTGGATGGCAGAGCTCAGGAGCTGCTTGAGCAGAACGGCGAGGGCCAGGAGGCAGAGCGTGGTCCCCACTCCAAGACGCCACTCCACGGAGAGGCTGTTAGTGGTGGAGAGAAGCCCCACTCCACCAAGGCCCAGTCCCAGTATGAGTGCCACTGAGGCACAGTAGCAAAACAAGGACCGTCTGGGGTCTCGGAACCACCAGAACTGCACTTCTTCCTCCAGGATGTGCTGCTGCGCGACCAAGGGGTCCAGGTAGAGGCTTGGGGGCCGACGCATGCTGTAGTAAAGGCTCTGCATCTCAGGCATGGCACGCCAAGACTCTGATGCTGTATTAATGCTCAGAATGCAACACTTTAACCAGACTGAGGTCTATATTCATGAAAAGAGTTTTAAAAAATGCAGTTTTATGTGTTTCCTAGACACATAGTACTATTTCATATCACAATCAAGTAACATTCAGTTGTTATAAAAATGCTACATATATCAAATATGACTTAAAAGAAATTTGATTTTGTAATGTAACACCTTGGAATTGGGTCTCTGTCTCTTTAAGAAACTCCTTCACTTTCTGAAACTCCGCCTTCAGGACGTCATCACAACTTTAACAGTGTTTTTAGGAATGTTTTACTGATAAGTAGCTCCTATAACGAGCTCAGTACATGTGCAGTTCCACCAGGTGTTGGCTAATTGCTGATGGCTAGTCTGAAGGAGCTGAGTGGGGAAGCTCTGAAGCTTGGGAGCTGTACGTCTGAGGTGGAGCGTCATCCTTGAATGCGGTGTTAGGTCCCACCAAGAGTTTTGCGCAGCTGAACTGTTGCATGGGAGATTAAAAGATTTCTCAAACATGCATGGAAAAATCAAAGCAACACTCCAGGTGTGTCTCCGATGAGGGAATAACCTTATAACATAATTTAAAGCTCAAAAAAGTCGATCTTAAACAATAACTGTTGCTTCAAATCGACTTGCTCAGTTTTTTGACAATCGTGTGTCGTCCATCCCTCTGCATCTTTGGTCAAATAATAGTTCGGAACATTCCCCAGTTGCTAGGGTTTGGTTTATTCCTTACATAGGATGATGCTCATTTGCAGTTAAAAACAACTTTTCCTAAAAGAACAACATCCAGTGGTCCAGTAGCCTCCTCATCTGCAGCAGCGGGTTGAAAAGATGTTGAGTGTGAGAGAATCCTGATCCCAAGCTGAAGGCAAAGGACTGAAGAGGATCCAGCAGTGCAGAGCAAAGAGACTGACACAGTGTGAATCTGTCTGGAGGTAGAGAAACCACGGCGATATTTACGCAATCCCCATACATGGCCGTCCTCTGAGTTTTCTGACCGTACCGCTGTCACCGATCGACGGTCTGCGTCCTCTCTACATTCTCCACCCCAGTGCCAGGCGGACCCTCAACCGCCCCTCTCTCATCATCACGCAGCAACTTCCATCCCGTCTGGTTCAGTGGGAAAAAGACGGGTCACAGCAGCCCTGTTGGATCATGTTTGGACACAGAGATTGGTGACATCGTCCCATTTTGCCCCAACGCAGACAAGGGAACACAATGACTGCACTACAGGAGGCAGGCAGTGGAGGGTGTGGGGGACCCGGAGGGGTCCCGGGGCAGCGCACTGGAGAACCGAGTGATGTCAGTGTGAAGTGATAATGGTGTGTCTGTGATCCTGAGCATGGCGTCATTCACACACTGAGCTGGACTCACAGGGCCAGTTGTGTCTGCTTTATGATGCGCCAATAGGATTTACTCAAATGAAATAATTTGATAAATATTCTACACTGTTTGCTTTATGCTTTTATTTTGAATCCACAGACTTGGATGAGAACAAAACTTAAATGCTGATAGAAATAAAGGTTGGTACACAAACATTATACTGAAGTAAGAGTAGCTTTACTTCATAATAACATTAGTCAAGTAAAAGTAAAAAGTACAGCGTAGTAAAACTACTCCCTAAAGTACATATTTTCCAAGTAAATGTAATTAATAAATGTAACTGACTAAATATAGTTACTAGTTACTTTGTTTATGGTGCAGGACATACCTGTCTGCTCTCTATAGAGAATCAAATTTGTCTGTCTAATGAGAAAGGGGAAAAATAATCTGGGCTTTCAGTCAGCTAGCTAGCAGTTTAAATTGTTTAATTGATTTATTGCATTAAATGAATTGGGAGTAAAAAAAAAAAAAAAGTTCTGTCTACCGTTATTGTGGTTCACCCAGCTATAACTAATGGACAGATAACGCAGTTTTAAACTCAAACAGAGCTCAATCAATTATTCCTCTTGAAGAACTGCTGAAAAATGAAATCTGCAGTTTGCTACTGGCAGAGATCTGGTTTCTTCTTGTTGCGTCTCTGTCTCCTTATTCATTTTTTATGAATCCTCTGATTGAAATTAGAAAAACAAATGCCATGGGCAACTTTTCCCAACAATTGAGTACAGAAATAAGGCATTCTTCTCATAGATTTTCATTATTTTTTCCCCCAAGTTTGGCAACAAATTGACACTGTAACTGAAAAACACACAAAAGAATGAACACATCGCCTTTCTGCTTTACATGGACAGAATTAGACAGCATGAGGTTCAGAATTGCTTCTTGTTAGACAACTTTATAACTTTGCTTGTCCAGCTAGCATATATAAAAATGCTATCTGGCTAGAAATGTAAAAATGTCTAGCCAAAAGGTTTGTCATATTTTTAGTAACTTTATGAATATGTCGACTTCATAAAGTCGACATATTAAAGTATCTGTTTGTGTTCCTATGACATGTAGAATTATTGTTGATTTTCCCGCAGGCTCCACAATTTGTCTAAAAATAATTTATGAAACTGTCACATTGAGAGCCGTCAACAAAAACATTCAGCCCTCCCGTTTCAGATTTTTGTGGACAGTAAGCAACCACCAGGGGGCAGCAAAAGCTAAGTTTAAACAGCCTCACGGGATACACAGCAATAACAAATTCTACTCAGCAGATTGTATTGTGAAAGCAGGTTTCTGGCTTTAAACTATTGCAAAATCCACATAAAGACACACAATCTGAAAAAACAAATGGCTTTTAGGCTTAACTGCACACTTCAAATTTGTTTGTGTCTTGGCTCAGGCTTCTCTTGCGTTACGTCAAGAATTCTGCATTAATCAAACAGTGAATAAAAATACAAATAATAATAATAAGAATTTTATATATGAATGTTATTTTACTCCAGTAAGTAGCTTTAAAAAGTGAATGCCATTGAACATTTAAACTCATAACACATAGATTGATATATTTCAGAAAAATGCAACGTTTCTTGCTCACGTCTTGTCGTCATGAGAGTTGAGGTGTTTAAATCCGTTCCCAGGATGATGAGCTGCTGTGGGGTCCAAAATTCTCACTTGCTTTCTGAGGTAAATCAACAATAGTTGCTTGAAGACCTCCATAAAAATTGAGATCTCCAGGCAACAGGTACAAGGGAGCCTTTTTTTTTTGTAGAAATTTACCAGAATCGGCACCAAAAAGTAAGTTTTAAACCCAAACTGCTGACAGTGTTATGGTCAAAACCTTCACAAGACTTTAGTTTGTTCTATAAGCCAGACTCTCAGCTGGATTAACATCATGTTGAAAGTTTGTTACACACACAATAAATCAGACAGCTGAGATCAGATCTGTGATCACGAAAATAGAAGATGTTCTGAAATATTTTACACCTAAGACAAAATGTTTTCAGTTACAACAATGTGTGCATTTTTGATGAACAAAAAGTTATTCCACCTCCAAATGGTGAAAAGAAAAGCACCAAATCACTGAGAAGTGAAATAAAAGCCAATCATTAGCTTTTTGCAGCAGGTTTCTGTCAGCCTCTCAGCAGTCAGAGTAGCAGTGAAGGCAGCGTGGCGACACGTTTCACTGAAAAATGCCAAAACATTTGTTTTCAACCTCGGTGAACTTTATTCACATGTTTTTGTGAACGCCTGACAGCGACTTTTTGTGTTTTCATGATATAAAGCACTTTGAATTGCATTGCTGTTGAAATGTGCTGCACAAATAAACTTAATTTACAGACTGAAGAAAGCATGTCACATCTGTGTCTGTCTGTCTTTTGTTCCATCCAACCATCATTCCAGAACAAGACACCAAGATACTTGAACTCAATACTTGAGTTAGGAATTGACCCCTGACCTTTGATGTCAACCTCCTTTTTTTGGTGGAATTCATGGCACCAGACTTAAAGCTAACTACTCTGGAATCTAAAATAGGTGAAGTCAGTCTAAGTCTAGTCAGTACACAGCCGGATATCTGGGAAAACAAATACATTTTTAAGCGTTTTGACCTTTCATCCACACGAAAATTATGTAGTCCTGCTAAAAACTATTATCAAAACTCCAGCCATTTGTTTGAGAAAACTTTGTATTCACGTATGCGTAGGAATGCGACAAATAATGGGCCATTACATCCATATATTTGCTTTGACATGATTCCCAATCGACATCGTCTTGTGTTTTATTGACTTCATGTTCAAGTAGCTCAGCCTTTTACATCTGTCCACACAAATGAACCTACTAGCACCATGTTCAATTCCTAACAGGAAGTGGTGGTTGTTTTGAAGCAACCTCATTGGCTGACAGGTATTAGCTTGGTGCTACACTGCCCCCTGTAGGTTTGACATATTTAAAACGACACTGTGGCATATTTGTGCAAGGTTCATATGGATAAAAACCTTTCTGAAATCAATCCCAAGTGTATGATATTATTTTTTTAAACGATGCGGCGGAGATATGAGTTGTTTTTTTTTAAAGATTCAGTGACATGCTTAATGTTTACAAGGCATGAGAGCAATTCAAGAATCTTAATGGCAAGTGGCTATAAAATATGGCAAACCATGCTAGGGTTAGACAAAGGGACTCTCCCAGACTCCTTGCGGTTGATCAATAGCTTCTATACCTGAAAAATCAACTGGAATGCTCTTCCATGTTGGTTCACCCCCTGCCCTCGAGGAGACAAATAAAGATGGTGGCTGTGTGAGTTGGGTTGTCTGGCTTTCTCAACACTTTATTATTGAAACCTGTTAAAGGACATAAACCAGAAAGGATTAACTGAAAATTTAAGCTAGCTAAATTCAACAGTGTGGTTTTAATAAAGGTGGAAATAAATGTAAATATGTAGTTCTCGTATTTCTCAACAACAGTCTCAACGGTCTTGAAATCTAATTATGTTAGTGCTTCAAGTCCCTCTGTGGCTACAGCCATGATACCTGTCAGGACCTGCGCCGGCAGCTGATTGAATGTTGCAAAGAGAAAAAAAAAAGCCCCACTAGACCTTTGTGCTTGCTCAGCACATTTCCTTCAAAGACCAAAGGTGGACCCGGTCAGACATTTCCTGCAGGCTGTTCACGTCAGAAACAACCTGGGTTCCTGTGCATTTCAACAAGCTCAGATTGTACATGAGGAAAATGGTGTCTCTCCAGCTGCATGCTTTTGGAGCTAGATAACATTATTGGGAACCAAGAAAAGAAAAAAAAGATTTATTTTCTGATTTTTTCCCCCTCCTCCCACAATGTGGCATTGAGATGATTCACACCACAACAGCCGTGATGCAAATGAGAAAAGATGAAGGATTTTGTTGTGTGCTGAAATTTATATAGAAGCTAATGGACTTCCCTGACCTTTTTTCTTATATATAGTGTTCCCAGCTGGTTGGCTGAAATGTTCAGTTTTATGATGATAAATCTGCTTCATTACAGCTAGAAATAGCTGAAGGAAAATCATCGGAGCTTCCCAGGTGATGTTTCCAAGCGCCTCGTTTCCCTGGTGCATGATGGGTTCTGGGGGATACGGTAGCTTCAGGGTCGGCTCTCACCGTAGAACAGATTAAAAATAATTACAGGAGTCAAGTTTTTGCTCAAAATTTCACCACCAAGAACAGCTATTGTTAAAAAGAGCATTTCCTTTGCATTTGACTTTTAGTTATGTTTCATATCAGCCTGTAGAGGTTTCGTCTATTACAAAAGTTTCTATTATTACCCCCCCCCCCCAACAAAAAACGAATTAAATTTGAAATTTGTTTTCAATGTAAAATTGTCAAAGGACTTCCCTTTTTAAATTTTGTTTCAGAGACTTTGAGAATCTGTTTGTAAAGTGAAAACAGTTCTAAACAGGTTTGATGAGGTGAGTGGCTACGTATTACAATACATCTGTAAGCACACAGTAACAAGATAACAGTGTGCTGTAGTCTCACGAGAATAGTTAAGCTAAGCTAGTTAGCTTACCAGGTAGTAACTTACTGCCAGTTTCCATTACTGGTAGCTTACCACTACCAGTAAGCAGTATACTGGCAGTAAGCTGTTAAGCTTGTGAGCTTACCAGGTTAGGTTAAGTTACGAGTAAGCTAGTTAGTACGTTAACTAGTAAACTAAATATTTACGAGCCTGCTATTGGTAGACTGAAATAACTTCCCTAATGTCTGTCAACCCATTTGAAAGCTATTTTCATCCCTCTTTATCGTTGTCTGTCTCCCGTTTCTTTTTGTTTTCTGCTCTGAGTTTTCTTTCCCACCTTTCCATTGTGAGCTCCCTGTCGACGAAAACATAATTCAAAAGAAAAAAGGTAGGAATGATTTTTCTGACATCATTTTGGATCTCCATCTAATGCAGTCCTATCTTTTGCATATAGTTCTTACCAAGTTTTTCGCACCAGAAAGTTTGATCAACGGGTCTTCAAGCAGTGCAATATTAAATCTAGTAAATACATGGAACCTAGATAAATTCTTAACATAAAATCAAACAGATTTATAGAGTAAAGTTTGCAAAAGTTCTAGCTTAAGGTTGAGAAATAGAGCCAACAAATCTGGTCCCAACTTCAAAAAAGTATGTGATAAAACTTATCCACAAAGCACCTCAGACCTTAAGAGAGCTCCTAATGTGACCAAGTACTAGAATTAGAGGGGATTTTTAGTGAACTTAAGAGTGTCTTAATCAGGGAAGATGGTGAAAACACAGACAGAAAGGAGAGATATTCTCCATAATGGAAAGAGCTGTGAAGACATCACACACTGCATGTTGATGCTGCATGGGAATTAATTCAGTTTTGCGTAGTTTCATCCTCAGGAAACACTTTTCTTAATCCAGTCAAGATTGTATAGTTGATTAATTTCTATCAACTGATTACTGGGGGCTGGGGGGATGTTTGCTCTATTTTGTTTCATAAATTATCGAATCACCGTCAAAAGTAGAACTTATTGATTCACTTCAGCGAGACTCAAAAAGTAAAAACTATCAGGCCATGTTCTATTTTTAACATTGTAATTTGTATGGGAGGATATGAGGTGTGAATGTTGTAAATCAATGCCTTGATGCAATCTGCTGGGTTTTGTTAGATAGAAAACTCTAAACTGCTTTGAATAATGAACTCCCTTCTGGCATCAATTTTAGCACAAAGTGATTCTACTGAAGTACTGACTGATGGAGGCTGAATGCAAACACACACACA
>NW_006800006.1:1353299-1471622 GCF_000485575.1 Poecilia formosa | reverse complement strand
TGTTTATCACACAGACAGTAGGTTGGATTAAGTTATCCTCCAGCTTATGACGATTTGAAATGATTATACTGTCTGTCAGCGATGGATGTAGACTAATGTAAAAAACAAAAGCAGCTCTGGAAGTGAACTACTGTTATCTCCATGAGATAAATGTACAGCCGTCGGTTTAGGAAGACAGTTTATCTGTTGTTTAGTTAATAAAAGAGATACATGGGGTCTTTTTCTCAGGAGCAGCTTTCATTGAGAACCCCTAAAGCTAACAATTCACCTTAACTTTTGCATAATTTGCATGTAGATGAGAGTTATCACATTATTCCTTGGGGCAGAGTGCTGATAATTGGGCAGAAGAGTTTCCAGAGAGAGACGGCAGAGTGAGCCGCTGGTTGGGTTTATAAATGAGTCCTTAAACTGTGTCTCTACTGTACCTCTAATGCCAGCCTGTCATGCTCTAAATATGTTTACACTCACTCTCTGGGTGCAACATACCTAGTAATTCTCTCATTCATGATTCGAAATAAATGACAAAGCTGACCTCTTTAACTCTGCAAACGACTGCAGAGACGTTTTGTTTTGTTAAAAAATATATATTTGATGACAGTGTGGTGCGTTTATCGGGTCTCATGTCAGCGGTGGGAGATGTTGCAAATCAATGACTTGATTTAGATTCATTTCACTCTGGAATCTGCAAAACAAACTGGAAAACAATCATATTCAAGGTTTTTACTCCCTGTATTTGTCTTCGAAATACAAGTCAGCCACAAATAGATCACTTAGGAAAGAAAACAATCTAATCATATATAGTTTTATCAGGGCTTTGCTTTTTGTCAGTGTGATAGATTAAGATATATAAAGTTATTTTTACTATTTTTAAAACCTGGAAAAAGCTAAATTGAACAAAAAATAATGCAGTAAGTAAACTTTGAGGTTACCAAAGGGATTTGAATTTCAGCATGCACCGCATGCTGAAATTCAACCAGAGGTTCAACCAAGTGTAAAAATGTTCAGAGAGGAAAACTCACATTTTACAGATTAACTACACAGGATGAAATATTTAAAACTTTTATATATTGTAATTTTGATTAACATGACCTAGAGAGGCAATGTTATGTAAAATCAACCTTGTTTTTTAGCTTTACATCATGTTATAATGTTATTCCCTCATCAAAAACACAGCTGGAGTGTTGCCTTGATTCTTTCATGCATGTTTGAGAAATCCTTCAATCTCCCGTGGCAACCATTCAGCTGTGCAAAACACCTGAGTGGACCAAGCTGTGCCTTCAAGGATAAATATTGTCTTCCTGGATGCAGTTTCCAAGCTTCTGAGTTTCCGCCACACAGAATTTCCCACCCCAGCCAATCCTCCACTCAGCTCCTTCAGACTAGCCAGCAGCAATTAGCAAACACCTGGTGGAGCTAAGATTGCTGATCTCGTTATAGGAGCTACTTCTCAGTGCAACACTGGTAAAAACGTTATTAAAGGGTTAAAAGAGGAGCCATGTTGTGATGACTTCCTGAAGGCAGTTTCAGAAAGACCACGAGTTTTTAAAGAGAAAGAGAACCAATTTAAAAGCATTAAACCTGGAAATATGTTTTCTTTTAAGTCATATTTGGCATATTTGATATATATAGCAAATTATATAACAACTGAAGGTAACATTCAATACCATTAGGTTATTCAATACTATTTACTAAATGTCCAGAAAACACATAACACTGCCCTTTTAAAAATGATGAAAATTCCAAATTCAGATACTGGACTTCTCTCCTGGGACAGGTGTATGAATGGCATCCAAAGCATCAATCTTAACCTATATGTTGTGACTTTTTTACTCTTGTATGTTGTTCAGTATATTTTGCATGATAAGTGACTGATTTACAATTATATGTTATGCATAATTTACATGATGGTTATTATTAATTGTATTGAACATGATTGTATATAATTACAAAGGTGAAGTGGAATATATTTAAAGTGTGAGACATGATTTGTTTGAATAGAGGAAGTCTTTTATTTTGAAGAATGCTTAACAGGATCTGGTTCTGTTTTGTCACTATCTTGCTTTTGTTGAATTTTGGTTGCTATAAGTTACAAACAGCTGTTGCCGTTTTTCTCTTCAATAAAAACTGAACAGAAATGTTTAGTAAAAGACATACGAGCCTCCGTCTTGTTTGAAGAAGCTTTACTCCATAACATTATATTCTATAAATATATGAATCCAATGGTGCATTTTGTGACTCAATTACTCATGAACTCTCTTGGATATGAAAATGATCAGAAAATGAAAACATGAATGCACATTTTAAATCTGAGTTGCAATTTTGGAAGTGTAATTCTATTTATTGGACAGATTTGTGATTTGTAAACTATGGCAGTGTATTTTTTACATATCAATGTTAACATTTTAGAGATACAGTAACCCCAAAATCTAAGCTCCTCTCTTCAGTCTAGCTTGTGTCTTGTCAGTAACAAGAAATTTTACACCTTGGGGACCAAAGATTTTCACTTCTGCAGTATTGGAGACATGGCTTAAAGTATTAAAAATGCAGACTGAGAAGAAAGAATATGAATCAAAGTTACAGAACAATTGAACTGCAAAGTCAGGGAATCCAAGAAACTGACCAATTGCAGTCAAAAAGCTGTACAGTCCTACTTCAGACAGAGAGAAATGACTGAAAATAGATAGATGGAGGAAAACTGAGCAGAGATCAGAACTAGTTTGGTTTAAGTGACCAAATATAGTTTATATATTCAAGCACAATCATAACTAACAGTGATGATTATTATCACAGTTTAATTTTGTCTCATGAGCAGGAAGATTATGGAAACATATGTCAAAACTGCCCTTCTGAGTAAGCATTAGACTGAAACCACATGTATTTAGAAAAAGTATAAATTTTTAAAATGTATTCGAACAATGAGCCAGGAAAACTGTGTACCTTTTTTTTTGTCAGAAAAACTTCTTGGAAGAGGAAGTTCGGTTAGCTAGCTAACACTTATGCTGTCACAAACTGGTTAAACTTCTTCTCTGACACAGAAGCTTCTTTTAGTCATTAACATTTACTGAGTTGATTTATTAATTCATAAAACAACCTGGATAAACACATCTGCCAAACTGACAATCTACACTTGCTTATTTTCCTGGCTTCTAACAATATTAATCAATGTTATTCACTTCACCTGCCAAGAATCATAAAGCTAGGCCTACTCAGTGTATAATTTAGAAACCTCATAACTTTTAAGATAATTAAAATTCTAATTACCTTATTTCTTGTATTTGATAACGCTCGAGTATTTTTTCTAAATACTGCAATTATAAAATCTTGAGGAAAATAATCTGGCGCCCCGCCCCACGCGCTCTCATCTCCACCAGACCAGCCAATCAGGTGGAGGCAGGAGTGAGTGGGTGTTTCGCAGCGGACGGTCTGGCAGCGGCAGCGCCACAACAAGAGCGGCTTTCAGGCTTTGTTTCGTGGATGTGAATGAGCTCGGTCACCTCCTCCAGATATGTGGTCGGATATACGGATATTGTTACTTTTGCATTTGTTCATTCTCAGGCTGCCTTACCTGAAAGGTAAGTAATATGCGTTGTATTTAAACATAGTGGTAGTTTTCTCCCCCTCATGCGCGTCAGTGGTTAGTGATGTTCAATGTAAACGGTGGTGTGTGTAGCTTAATTGGGGGCGTCCGTGGTACACAGTGCGCGCGTGCCTGTCATAGCTTAAGGGGAAAACAGAGAAATATACTCGTTATCACTATTATTAATAAGCGTTCGATACGGGTTGGCTCTTTTATGACTGGGTTGGCTTGTTTAGCTGCTTTCATGTGTTCAGGACGCGAAAAGCTGCGTCCCAGTCATGTGTTTCCCGGCTGTGAGCATCTCCAATAACCCCACCGCATTAGAGGTAGTACCAGCCTCTATGTAGTAGTCCAGACTGAATGAACCTGCTCATTTAGAACTGTGGAGCAGAGGCCCTTCTCTGCTTTCTCCCACCACCCTAGAAGTAATAAATATCCCGAGAAAGCAGAGCGGTAATGTGGAAAACGGAGACAATGACGCTTGTAGCGCATCTTTCAGTTGACCCAAGTGAATTCTGCATATCAATTAGGTATTCATTTGCAAATGACAGCCGAACTACCGGCTATACTTATTCATAAACATACTGTTGCGGTGATCATCCATCTGGACCCTGATATCCTCTCTCGTTTTTTTCTTCTTCTTCCAGCCACTGATGAGTGTGAGGATGGACAATTTCAGTGCAACAACAAAAGGTGTATACCGACCATCTGGAGGTGCGACGACGATGACGACTGCTCAGATAACAGCGACGAAGAAAACTGCCGTAAGTGATCCAGTTACAGCGAGGATTAGCACATTGTGCGTGTTAATGAGAGAAATGGTCTCTTTATACACGATGACGAGTTGGGGCATTTCAGGGCAAGTAATAAATCATTTACCCTCAATTTATTTCTAGTTACTAGCTATAATGAATAGTTCCTTGTTAAAGTATTCACTCCACTTTTACGTTTTTTCACATTCGGTCACTGGAGATTTTACATTGTTGACCTTCACAAAGTTGAAGTGTCAAGTACCTGACTCAGACACACTCCTTTGACTTAAAATAAAATACACTGAGGTTTGAGACTGTAATGCAAAAAAAAGAAAAGAAAGCAGAAAAGTTTAAGGAGTGTGAATACCTTTGTGCTTGATGCTTACTTTTGAGTAAGGTTGTTCGATAAACAACATTTTTCCAGCAGATATTTGTCAGTCCAACAAATGATGATTGGCGATAAATCAGCGCAGGAGATGTAGTTATTACTATTAATATTGTTTTGAGACCGTTTTCAAGAATCCTAATGGTAATGACATAATTATCAAAGAACATATTCTCAAAGACACTTTAAAGACACAGATATTTTACACTAGAACTGGAAGTCATTTTAAATATCCAAAATAAATATAAAAAACAACAGAAACAACAAATAAAATGAATTCTTTAGTCTCTCTAAACAAAATCGGCCTTTAAAAATGGCAAAAATACACCAGACTCAAGACTTTTGTCATCCATTTTTGGTGGTAAGAGAGAAAAAGAAAAGATAAATCATGCAAATGGAAATTATTGAGCTTGTTGCAATTCATAATAGATTATTTTTGTTTTTTGCTTATTGCGACAGGCCTAGGGGGAACAATATAAACATAAACGGACTGATTTGCCAATTTAGAAAAAAAAGTGCAGAAAGTGAGGAATTAGTTGCCAGAAAAGTATAAACTCGCTTATTTAGGATTAATTTGGCTATAAATTGGATGAAAGAGGTAAACGGCGTAACCAAAGTGGTTTGCTGCTTGTGCAGTTCCAGCAAAGGACTCGAACACGACAAACCTGCATGAGTGTTGCATGTTTGCCATCCGGTCCGTTACGCTACAAGTGTAACGGATGTCTTTTCACAAGCAGACATACAATAAAACATGAAAAAGGACAGGAGGAAGAAAAATGCATAAAAATTGTTTCTCATCGATGTCACAAATGACAGGAAAATATACGTACCAGCCATAAGCACACATAAGGAACTCGTCTTTTATAACAACATATTTTTCCGTTGGCTGCGTCTTTTGGCTACGATAAAGTGGATTTATTACCGTCACTAAGAGAGTCCCTCATAGACCAAAAACAACGCTCTAGAAAAAAACCCAAACAGCTGGTGAAGGGCTTGGCCTTTTGTTGAGGGTCAATGAGTTTTTCCAGTCACCCAAACTTATGTTTGGCTAATATAAATGTACTAAACATAAAAGGTGAGCTTGTGTTATCACCTAAACTTGCTTATTTATTCCAACTGTCTCGGTCTAAAAATGTCTCCATCTAGTTTTCATCTTTCTGCCTTTCTTAGAACACTTACAGATGCAACAATAGCTTTGAGCAGCTAAACAGACCAGTCTCCCCTTCACCTGCTGTAAATTTTTGTTTTGGTTGCATCACTCTTGATAAATCAAGGTCTTTCTAGTTGCTTTTTTAAAATCTCTAATACAAACATATTTCAGAGGGGCAGAAAGGCTGACATAAATTGCAGAGAGAGATGCCAGTGAAAATAGATTTGGTGAGAGCACGTGTTCACCCCAGGCTCAGCGTGCGTACCGGCTGATTTCATTCCTTTTCTCAGAACCAGGGTTGATTGAGTGGAACCCTTCTCCAATCATCTTCAAACAGAAAAAAGCGATCCAGGTGAGAGACGGATTGCTTTCCGCTTCATGTCCGATGCACGGAGCTTTCCTTGCATCCCAGATGTGTTGTGCTGTGTTGTGCGTGAAGGTTTCTCTGTTTCGACTGTGTGCCAGTGGCCTACATTCAGAAAGAATGTTTGCGCTGATACCCGTGCCAAAGAGCTGCGTGTTTGCAGCACAGCTACCTTCTTTTGTGTCTGGGTTAATTGTGGCTTGGGAGGAATTTTTCTTTACTCCCCCGCTACCCTCCTCTGTGACCGTATCTGCACTATACACTTTCTTTTTCTCGTTGTTTATCTCCACCTCTGTCTTAAAAAACCCCCCAACAACAACAACAACAAAAAACTCCCACTCACTGAGACCTGTCATAATGTGCTGCATCCAACCACGCTACGGCTCCAGGTGTTGCTGTTGGATTCCTGTATTTGTCCTCAGACATGCAAGTGAAATCAGGAGGTTACTGAACACCTTTGCTTGTAAAGCATTCATCTGTCTCTCCTTCTCACCCACTAACACTAAACCAAAGGCTGATATTTGCGTTTATGCTTTATGCCACTGGAAAATTGTTTAATTTCACTGCGTCTTTGCCGTCAGGAGGAGCTTTTGACACGTTTGACGTTTTGAGTGAAGATGCTTCTGAAAGCCTTTTAAGCTGTGACAAGTCACACCAATGTCTGATAATTGTTACCGTCTAGCCTCGCTCTGTTACAGTGGAGTCTGGCCTTCACTCTGTGTCCGTTTCCTCTCCGTGTGTGGGTAGCTGCGTCCGTGTGGGAAGGTGCATTCAGAGGATGGTTTGTCAAAGGAAAGAACAATTTTTCTCTGAATTGGTGTCCTTGAGGAGTAAAGTCACCAACAGAAAGAGGATGGGACTTTTTACTCTTGCCTGTTGCAGGTTTTAATTCATACTGCAATTGACGTGATGCTTCAAGGACAGGAGACTAATCAGTGAACTGCTTGGAAGAATAAACCTCACCTTTAACTTAGAGTTTGTATTTTAAATACAAAGGCAATCAGAGAACATATGCCAGATGTGGAGTCGGATGTCCTTTTTATGCTTGACCTCTGAGTCTCCTGTCTCGAGCTTTGGCAACCCGTCAATAACAAATCCTTTATATGCTGACAAAAGTTTCAAGGTAGATCTTCCACAGAATGGATTTGTTTGTGCAGCACATGCATAATTGGATTGAGATCCAAGAAGTTTTAAAGCAGAGGAAACAAATCAATCTAATTTAACGCTTTAATGATTCATTGACTGACTCAAATGAATCAATTCCAAAAAAAAAAGTAAAAAGAAATTAATTCCTCTTGCAAATGCCTTTTTTTCAATACTTAAATTAGAAACACAAACTGTTTCAGGGAGACAATTATTGTGGCTATGTTTTTGTTTACATTTTTGGAAAAGGTTTGGGGCTATAATCACAGCTAACAAAAACTAGCATGTCCTTCAGTCCTGGGATGATGTACACAACAAAGTGAGTTTGCAGATTTGAGGCTTTCATTTGTAATTTTAAAAATGAAATTAGGCCTAAGATTAGGGCTTTAATCAGATTAATTGTGGTGAATCAATTAGTGAAGTAATCGTCCACTAACTTTGTAATCGATTAATCACTAACTGGAGTACACAGACATGAAAAAAGGCCATAGTCAAAAAAAAAAAAAACATACTCTGAGCAGTAATTATGCCAAAGCTGTATAAAAAATTATAAGTTTTGTATTTGAGACATAAAACTTTCTGCCTGGAATCTATCTACAACTCCTCATATGACAGTTTTAGCTTCACCTGGTTCAATTCTGTAAAACAGCAACAAAATATTTTATTAAACACATTTTGCAATCCAATTATTAATCAGTTAATCCAAGATCTTTTTTGATCTGCCCTACTCTGATCCGTTTTGATGCCAAGTCAAGCAAATCTTGACTTGGCATCAAGTTCTAAATACTTAGAACGTCATATGTTGACCTTCTAAGTATTTATGTGGTTGCAGATGCATTCTTTGGTACAAATGATCAAACATTCGCAATGTTGTATTTTAGACAATAAAATGTTTATTTTCTTATTAAATTGCATTATTTGTTTATTTGAATCTTTTTGCTTTATTTCTAATGTCTCAAGAAAGGCTTAAATGAAAAATCTGCAGAATGTGTCAATTTTTCTTATTTGATTAATCGTCAGAACAATCGATTAATCGATAACTAAAATAATCGTTAGCCGCAGCCCCACTCAATATGCTAACACCCACTTATAAAGGAAGTTGTAGCGTTCGCACAATGTCTCCATGCCTGCGTGGGTTTTCTCTGGGTACTCTGGCTTCTCCCCATTGTCCAGAAATATCCAGCTAGGTTACCTGGCCACTCTCAATTGCCCCCAGGTGTGTATGAACGGCTATTTGTCCTGTTTGTCTCTGTGATGGATTGTGGACTGGTCTAGGCAGTCACTGTTGCCCTCAGGCAGGTCAAACAGTTCCAGGTCTCTGTCTCTCTATGTTGGAGGCTCCAGCACATTATTCATGATGCACACACAGAATAAATGACTGAACTGTCAGTCAGCAGTGGGCTGGGATGTGTGTGAGCCTGTGTGAGTGCTTGGCTCTGATCAACGACAGATATAGTAGAAAATGACTCTTGATGTAGATTTAATTATGTAGTTGAAAATCCTGTTAGATTAACAGAATTTAATGTAAAGTGTATTTAATTATTGAAATACGGTCTATTTCTTATGTTTTTTTGACTAATTAACATTTTTTTTTGTTTGACCTCTTCACGTCCAACAACTCAACATGTACTTATCATTTCCTAGTCACTAACAGGTATCATCATAATATTGTAATCCTGTTTTTACACGCTGTCAAAAATGTGCATGAAAATGGTTGGATGTGCCGTAGAATGTGAAGAAATTTTCTGTAAAGACTTTTAAGTTATTTTTCACGTATTTTCTACTTCCCACATTGCATCTTGGGTAGAAGGCGCAGAAGCTGGTGTGTTGAACGGACGACATTACAGAAGCTATCTGGACATGGTTTGGATTTAAAAGTTGGAGTAACTTTTTGGCACATAAAATAAATCAGAACTTTTTTTCTGAATTTGAGGTTGCCTGATGTTGGGATACACTGTAAAAAATATGGAAATTTTCCCTTTTTAAACAACAGAAATGTTTGCGAATTTAACGGGAGATATACTGTAAAAATACTGAACATTTCAGTTTTGGACAAACAGAAATGTGAGTAAACTTACCATGACGAATATTTAAATTATGGTAAAAATCAATGTCAGAGTTGACAGAGATGTTCATATAATTGTTTTTTTTTAACATACATTTTTCTTACAGTGCACCTTATCTGTTTCCATTTATAATATTACTACTGGTGTAGTATAACAAACCACTGTTTTTGTTTATTATGTAGTAATCATTTCAGTATATTTTAATTACGTTTCTGATTTGCTGAGTGGATAGCGTCACTGTTTTGTTCTCAGCCTTTCATTGTGCAGCGCTACACCAAACTACGCCATCCAATGACTAAATGTGCTCAACAGACTGTGGCTGTTAAATGTGCTGACAGGAAGAAACCTGTGCCATAGCTGGTCATTTTTTGCTCCAGTGTCACTTAATTTCTGACCTGACTGGAGCTGCTGGGAGCTAAACAAATGTTAAGCTTCTGAAACACTGATATTCTCTATTCTGTTATTATGCAGTAGATGGACAACAATTCTTTATCATCCTTTAGCATTTCTGCTGACCCCCAACCCCCTCAACAGTATTGTCATGAGTATGCTGTCTTATCTCTTCATCCACCCCACCATCCCCCATCATTTGATCTGTGTTCCCTGCTGACCACTCGCTCCTGTATGCTCACATACAGTCATACATGTATAATTGGACGCCATCATTAGCCACGTTCATGAACAACTTTCTTATTTTTGAAGTTATTGAATACACATCACCTCGCAAAATCCACTCCCTTAAGTCTCCCATATTATTTCAGATTGTAGCAGCAAAACACAACATATTTGTACTGGATTTTATCTGACAGAGCAGCTCAATGTAATGTTGAGCTGTGGAGGGGAAAAAAGATATATGGGATAGAAAATGGGGGTAAAAAACTCCAAAAAGTACAGTATGCATTTGGAATCAGTATCCTTAATTATGACACGCTTTAATAATATTCATCATCGTCATCATCAACTTAATCTATAAAATGATTTAACACAAGTCAGAACTGAAACAAAGTGCTGAACATCAGTGATAAATAAGATAAAAGAAAACATAAAAATAAAATGACAAGGCTAAATTTATTACTAAGTCAGTAAAAAATGAAAAACTTAATTTAGAACACAATAAGACAACTCATTATTTACAATAATGTCTTATTATAAATTACATAATCTGCCAGTGAAACTTCTTAAAATCAATGCTAAGGAAGTTTTAACTTAAAACAAACGTCCATATCTTGCTAAAAGGTTACGTATAAGTTAGTTTTGTCTTATTTCAAATGTAATAAGAAACTAGGAACTACACCAGAAATACTCTGTAAGATTTTCTGTTTTTGCAGTGAAGAACATAATGGCGTTGTTTTGTTCTTGCAGCTCTGGGAAGGAGAACAAATTTCTCTGTTCTTGCAGAGTATGCAAAGATCTTTGTCTGTCTTCCAAACTTTCTACAGGGTTAGATGCAAAGCTGGCCGGCCCGCTCACCTTCTGAGCCTGACGGCTGAGAAAGCAACAAAAGACTTCTCCCCTTGGACTCCTAAAGTCAGATTAGTGCCAACACTGACATAGAGACACAGTTTAATCCTCGTCCTGATGATGATAGAAGAATATCACCCACTTTCCATTTTTTCCTCTTACCTTCAAAGCCCAGCCTGTCTTTCTTTTCATGCTTGGATGTGATAATGATCTTTATCATCCACTTTGATAAATTTAGCATCTCTACCTGAAGGAAGGCATTCCACATCACAAAGTCTTTGCTGTGCTTTCCTCTGGGATGCTGAGTCAGCGCCAAACTGTGTGCCTTTCTTCTTGTTTGCTTTTTTTAAAAATAGATTTACACAACTACTTAATCTGCAGGCACGTTTTTCAAACACCATCCATTCATCTAGACATCCAGTAGAAAAGTTTTATTTCTGAATGGCAGAGCTTCTTGGTGTATTCGTCCACCCTTACAGCAGTAGTGGAAGGCGAATTGATACTTTTATATTTATAGAGCCTCAAATGTATCTTTAGAACATTTTTTTAGACTTTATTTATTCCAGCTGTTCCTGAAAGCAGCTGTTCCACACAAAATCTGACCAAATAATTTTGGTCTAGTTTCCAGTGCAAATATCTTAGTACACGAGGATGCACTAATTGTTGTGTCCAGTTGCCTTTCTTAAATGTTGCAGCATTAATATAATTTTATCCGCATGAATGTCTGTGTGACCGTTTATTTCCCCAGTGGCTGGCCGTACTACACCGCTGGTCAGTGTTTGTACGTCTCAAAGCCTGCTCGCTCTAAGTGATCATTAAGAAGTCTGCCGCTCCAATTGAGCTATTATCTCAGATTAGTGTGTGTGTGACACACAAACTTACATGGAGGGAGAAGGATTAATGTGTCGGGCGAAAAGCATCACTCAGCCTTAGTCTCTCGTCCACATCTGCCATGTATTATCCTCTTCTGCACTTG
The DNA here is from genome assembly GCF_000485575.1 of Poecilia formosa. NCBI lineage: Eukaryota > Metazoa > Chordata > Actinopteri > Cyprinodontiformes > Poeciliidae > Poecilia > Poecilia formosa. Next base: position 1,459,748 of record NW_006800006.1, on the reverse strand, counting down.
ATGTTTTACTCCTTAGCACCAAAAAAGGGAGAGGAAAATAGCTGCCTTTCCAAGGATAAAAAGCAGTGAGTTTTCCCAAGACGGACTCGGTGGACCCTCATGTAACATTTAAAGTATGGTTTCTGTTTAGATGAAAAGCGGACATAACGGTGAAGTTTCAAAAGAGCAGTTTGGAGCTGCTCTGGTTTCTATTCAGCATAATCTCTTCTGAGCTTTCATGTCTGTGTTCGGACTTCAAACATGTTATAAAGAGTTAAATTGCTTTTTTTTTTAAAATCATATTCAAGCATCACAAAAATTTCTAGGCTGATCAGTCTTGCTTTCCTTAAAGGTCACAGTTGTGAGATTACAATTTTAACACCTCAGCTGGCCTCTGAAAGTATTTAGTACTGTAAATACCAAGGGTCAGATGACTGATGATTGAGTCATTTTTTACATTTTTTAAGCTTGGGTGTTGAACTGTTTATTTATAATTGTGGGGCCAATTTCTGAACTCCAAATTTCTGTAAGGACAAAATCTAATATAAGAAGATAAAATAACAAGATTCATAAAAACTGTTCCCAGCCCTACTGTAGTAGTCATCAATTTTTTATATTGGTAGCAGAGCAGAGTGTCAAGAGCGGCTGAATTTAAAATGGACAAAATGATATTGGTGTTGACCTTTCCAACTGGCTTTTTTGGCGTTATGGAAAATATTTCTTGTACAGCAGTTTCTATGTGTATTTCCTGGTGAAATTAGATATATTCCTCTATTTTAGGAGTTAAAGGCAGCCAGCATTTTTAAACTTTGCTGTTGCTGGTTTAGTTTTTCTCTTTCAAGTCTTGCTTTCTCTTACCGTTATGCAGCCTCAAGGAACTGCAGACATGTCTCAATGAGTTGTACAGAACGGCTTCCTGGTGCCACTTTTGTCTTCGATGTGGATTTGTATTTAATGTCTGCTTTTTAATTTCCCTCTGGCTACCAGTAAACACCAGTCAATTTAATGATGCATGTTTGTTTGAATATGTTGCATGATAAACATTTTCCAGCACATAGTATAAGTTTGTGATTCATTCGCAGAGTTTTCCCCCAGGAAACTTTCTAAGCCCGGTGCTAGGGGCACTAGGGCAATCATCCAAAGGGCCACTGTGTTTTTGAGTTAAAAAATGTTTAAAGTTGACAGGAAATTTGAAAATATGTGTTTATTGGAACACATTAATAACAATACCTAAACACTAACTATAATAAAGACAAACATAAAAAAACCCACAATTAAAATAATCTTTAAAAAAATATTTTTTGCTCTTCAGTTGTTTCATCCTAATTAAAGTGTCCAGGATTTTTTATCTTTTATCTGTGACTTTATTCGCTTAAGTTGTTGTGTAGATCGGACAGGAAGTGGTTATGGAGTTCTGGTGATTAAAAAAGACTTATTCTCAGTTTCTACTACTTTGCTGCCATTTTGCTTCCAGCTGTTTCACCAGCAGAGACTTTACTATCTCTGTTGCTGTTGTTTAAATAAAAACTACAATAAACAAACAATACTTGTTGTTTGTTTATACAGTAAAGTATAAGTAAAGCCTGGTGGTCTGCCAGGCTTGTAATGCACTGAGGGGAAACCCTGTTGATGTGATCCCAGGTTAAGATGCTTGCTGTTTATATGAAATCAGATATTTGGAATGAGAACTCTGTATTTACATCCACAGGCCAGTTTGTTTCTTCATAAATCTGTAATAAAAAGGAAAAAAAAGAGAAAAGAACCGCATGAAAAGCTGTTGATACCACTTATAAAAGTCGTAGCCCTACAGAACTTGTGACTCATTTTAACAGAAAGTGCCAGCTTATGTGACTCAACAGGCCAGCTTGTGAATCATTGCCGACAGTTCCAGGGATGCTGGCTTCAGCCAAGTGTGACTGTGTGAGTCCCACTTTATTTTGATGTCTTTCTTAGTGGTCGAGGGCACACACTCATCCCACAACTACACGTGGCGTTATTCCCTGTCTCGAGATAAGCTGGAGTAACAGGGAGCAGCACCCATGTTAGTGGACCGGAATGATGAACCAATAGCTCTGACATGGCAACCTCAGACCTCAGTCTTTGTTTTATAGATGATTCATTGTAGCTGGATGACTTAACGAGTGTCACCTCAGCTCACTTATCTCCACTTGTCCGGCTACAGGGTGACTCATTACAGTGCTGCCATTACGGTGTGGAAACTTTGCGTGTGGGCCGCCAGTGCCATCAGATCAGTCCATATGCCCACAGGTCTGCACCATTAGTATAACTAGGAAACTATTGACCCTGACTGGGAATGAACTGCGGATGACCCAGTTATTAACAAGCAGAGCTGCTTGGCTTGGCATGTCAAACTTTTCACTTCACACAGACTTTAATCAGCTTCTTGTCCTGCAGCTAGTCCCCTGCAAAAGAGAGCAGATAATCACTATCATCAATAAGAGTCTCATCCTAAAATGCATTTGTTCTGTTGTTTTTGTCTCTTGATCTATGCTGCCCAGAAAGCTGTTAATCAGTCATCATTCAGCATAATGATGCATCCAGCTCAGGAAACGTCAAGAGGCTCGAGAAATGGTTCACATGATCATGACAAGATGAGCAATGTTTTTGGGAAAACTAAAACAAAATCACAAAATGACGAATCTGTAATCAGTGCTAATGCTAAATAGTTCAGTTGATGTAATTTCTGTGCTTGCTGCGTTCTGTGATGGTCCTGAAATAATTTTTAAAATGCATTGAAAATAATCTTTGTGTTTTCACAGCTTGACTTTGTCCAGGGTGATTTTGGGGTTTGATTATTAGATTCCAGTTGGATTATTGTTCTGTGTTGCTTAGTTTCTATTTGATTAGATTAACCTTGTTTGTGTTTGACGTTAGTTCAATCCTTTCTTAGTTACTCCAGTTTAATTATATTTCTTGTGCCTAGTTGTTTGTTACAGGTAGATTAATTTTCCCAGTTCCCCTGTTTCTCTCTCTCTCTCTCTCTCTCTCTCTCTCTCTCCTTTCACACCTGCAGTCAATCAGTCCCAGTCTATTGTTCCAGCATTGTCTCTCCCAGTATTTAAACACCTCTCCTCACTCTCCTCCTTATGTTCCTCCATGTCCCCAGTTCCCCTTTTCTGTCCTCCTGGCTGTTTTGTAAGTTACTGTTTTAACATCATTTTTCATTAAAATGTCACTCTGCTTAAACCTCAAGAAATCATAGCAGGTTAGGGGTTCAAAAATCTCTATTTTTTCTATAATGATCCCTGTTCAATGTAAAATTTTTGATTGGTGTTTAGTTTTTGAGAGAGAGGAGATCAAAGGTAGACTCATTAAAAAAAACCTCATGTAGCTCTTTAATTTAACACCAGTAGGGAATTCTGAAGCAGATGCTCTCCTAATTGTTGCTAGCAGCTAAGGGTTAACTAGTTCCAGGATTCTCAGAGCTTTAACTCTGTGTCTTTTTCTCCAGTAACTATCCGCAGTGTTGTGACTCTGTTGGTTTAAAAGTGGTGTGCACTTCTCCCACACTTCTGCTAGCGAATGTTGTTGGTCAGCTTTACAAGGGGTGTTGTAGTCGACTTTGTCAACATAACAGAACAATTCAAATTTAAAATAAGAAAATCAAACATATCTGCAGTAGGATGCCATTCTTAAAATCTTCACTTTCATACATGGAGCCCGTAGTAATTCTTTACCAGAGGTAGAGCCACCTGATTACAGCATCCTGGTAGTTTGACAAGAAATATTGGAACGTTTTAATATTGCGAGATCTCGTTTTAGTGTTGGACTGAAGTGGCTCATCAGACTTCATCTGCTAGGTTTGAATGAAATGAAACTAACAGCACCAGCTCCTTCTTTACCTGCGCATTGATGGCAAACAAGAATGAGCCTTAAACTTCAATACTGAGCAGTCATTTTTGTTAAAAGCCTTGAAGTTAAGGACTGCAGGTGGGAACTAATAAATATGTTCTTTATGAAAAAAGCATTAAACTGGCTGTTCTCTCTGTAGGGCTTTACAAAGAAAAATATGACACATTTTGACTGTAATGCAATATAAACAACTCAAAGATTCAATTAGGTCTCTGCTCACACTGCAGAGAAGCTGCCGGGAAGCTCCGCAGTTCACAGTAGGCTGTGTTTGACAGCCTACTTAAGTGTGTTGATTTTTATCAACACACTTAAACTTGTGTGTATTTTGACGCTAAGACAACAACAGCTCCAATTTAATTCCTTAAGATACTCTTGTTTTTATCAACAGCCATCCAAGGTGTGTTTTTGGTAGACCTGATGTAACTATCTATGAGTTATTGCACCTCCTTTAACATCTCTATAAACATGATGGAGCAGAAAAGTTAAGGAATAGGAAAGGTGAAAAGCAGTTTTAGTCTTAGGTGAAGAAATATAGGTGGTGGAGAATATTCACCTAGACATCAAACTAGACTAGATGCATAACTGTGGGGAAGATGAAATTAAAGGACAATACACAGTATATTTCAACTTTAAAACAGAACAAACAAATTGGCAGAAAACCAGATGAGAATGATATCTGTTAAGACTGGCAAAGAGTATATTGTTGCTATTTATGTTGAATTTTGCATTGCAAGTTCTGTCTGTAGTTTTGAACATTTAGAATAGAACCAAAATTTGTAATTAATATGTATATTTGGAATTGTTTAGATTACTTTGGTAACTTTTAGACCCTCCTATTAAAATTTAAACATCAGATTAAGTGAACTTCCATTGTCATCTAAATTGTAAGACACTTGGTTATTGTTTTGTCCATATTTTTACAAGAAATTAAAAATTTTCTTTCAAACAATCAAGTCAGAAGTGCGTTCAAGAACCAAACCACCTGTTGCCTATCACGGACCTTCTTGGAAAAGTTTGGTCCAGGAGCCGAGAAGGTTGTGACAGAGTAGGTTAGAGGATTTGTAGCAGAAGCTTTCAACAATGAACAGAGAAAAAAACGGTAGAAGGCTCCGCCTCAGTGCTAAACGTCCAAGTGTGTGTTAGAAAGTTTTGGCCTAGAAGATTATTCTTCCCTAACACTGGAGGATGTAAAACAGCTGATCTCCAGTCGGGATGATCTCATAACCTAGAGCTCCAAGAAATGATACTGGAATTTACCTTTTGAAAAGGAAAATAAAATAATGATTAATAGAATGAAGCCTTCTTCTAAAAGGCAACCCAGTCATAAACAGAGTCCAGACCAAGCAAAACATTTCCGGCTGCTTTTGATTTGATGTTTGACCTGCAGATTAAAATGCATACCTTAATCATGTTCTGATGATCAATTTAATGCTGCAAATACTGACCACATACATTATGTATTATATATTTGGCCAACTTGAAGGACTTCCACTGTCCTTAATTCCCACACCTGATGGAAATCTTAGTGATTGAGAGGATAATGCTAAGGATAATGTAGAGTGCTGGGGGGAAAGTACAGTCAACCGCACAAGTTGCTAATTTAGATACTTTACCTACTTCCATTGTAAATCTTTTGTCACATCACACCAGTGCTTATGGTAGAAGCCTGAGGTTGAAAATACTATTAAATGTTCTCGGAGTAAAAACAGAATTTAGTAAAACTAGCTTTTTGTCACTTCCTCTAGGGTTTTTCTTAACTGTTGTGAAAAACTTGTATTTGTAAAACTTAATTGTGTTGGATTTCAGTTGCTGTTGTTTTAGATATTTGTCTTTACTTGTGTTGAGTTCTCTAATTGCTTTGTTTTTATCTATTCCTTTCTAAATTGTTGAAATTTGACCCAATACCTTGAAGCAGATCAGAGGATCCATAATCTGTATTTGTTTTCATCACAAAATGTATTTAGTTAAGAAAAACAATCACCAGTGAGTTATCTGATGCATTCTCAGTAAAATTGTTGGTGGGGAAAAAAACCGTCCATCAATTTCAAGGGTGTTATCCACAATGGCAATCAAATACTGGAACAAAGAAACGGCCTCAGTGCCTGGCAGAGGTTCGGCTGGATGACTGACAGGTGTGCTGATTAACTGAGCCAAGCTGGAAACCAGGACCACTGAGGAAATCTAATGAGAGGGATCTGAAAAGGCAAAATAAACAACATGCGTGTTGGGAATGTTAAACATTTATAAATGATGTACGTTTCAACATAGAAACTGGGGATAATACTGAATTATTCAGTTTCAGTTGAATTCAGTTCATTTATACAGTGCCTGTTCACAGTGTTGACTTGTTTTGACTTTACAAAACAAGTCATATAAATCCAGTCATGCCTATATTCCAGTCGACCCTAGTTATGAGACAATGAGCTTAAGTTCAGTTTATTACTAAAAGTTTTCTATGTAAGGAAACCCAGCAGGTTTCAAATTGGCATCAATTCAACCTGACCAAGATTTCAGCTCATCTCCATCAGAACCATTCACACCTAACGGATACCAGGGTTTGACTGATGATCAACTTTAATATATCTGCCTTTGTCAAAGGGTAAAAAATTAGGTTATAAGTAATTTGCTCAGCTGGCTTTTATTCTTATATCTGTGCTACATTGAGTTTGAAACATTTGCTATACGAATTATATTGCTTTAGTCCAATTTTTTAAAATCAAAGTTCCCTTTCCCAGTTTAAAGTATTTTTAGCTTAAAAAGTAAGGCTGCACAATACATTATATGTATTGTCACTGCATTTCCAGTGTGTTCAACTTTTATACCATGAAAGACCATGTGGAGTACAATAATTGCCGAGGAATATATTCCAATTGTCGCCTGTTGATTTAGTTGTTTTTAAAGCTATTTTAGCTCAACTTTGTGCTGCTGTCTTGTAGTTTTGGTCAGGGTTCAGTTGACCAAGTCATTATACAACACACATTGACACGTGGATCATTTAACAGATTTCAGTCAAATTGTGCTGTATTTAATGCTGACTCTAATAAAGTGTCATGTATTTAAAAGGTTGCTCTCTTAGCCACTGATCCCTGAATGTTGGTCGGATGATTTGGTGCTTGGTTTGGTTCTCGTACAGTCAACAGTTTTCAGCTGGTTTTTGTGTTGGCAGCTAATTCTGGGCATTAGGCACCATTGACACCATTCAGCATCTGTTTGGTTGGATTATTTGTTAGAGGGTTTTCTGTTCGTCTTCGATCATGAGTTTGACATGTTTTTGCAGATATGTTTACGAATCTCAACGGGGTTTTTTTCTTGTCAAACAGCAGCCAAACGTTTGCTTTGCTTTGGAAGTGAACATGTTGATGATCACATCTGAAAACAGCATCTGACCTGTAACGCAATACTCTTTAAAAGTCACATCACCCACCTTCAGCATTAAAAAACAGCTAAATAAACAGTTTCTTCAGAGCAGCAGGTTTGTAAGCATTGCATTTGTGCATTTGCTTCACAGTCTCAGGATAATAAGCGACATAACGTATCTTTTTAAAACTGTTTAATGTTGTGATGCAGCACTTTTGCACAGGCTGGGTTGGAAATAAAAGTGCAAGAAGTTAGAATAATGAGCATCAGTAATGCTACTACAGAGCTGCAAAATCTGGCAAAAAAAAAAAAAAAAACTCAATCAAAACCCAAAACCAATCATAATTCAGCACAATCCATGACAGAAGCAAGAAATGACAGCAACTCTGCACAGCATCTCTATCATTTACTGTTTGGCAACATGGATGTGAAGAATTCATTCATTCATTCATTCAAAGAACCAAGCAAGACAAACAAACAAACATAAGATCTTGGTTGGACCAACAGTTGCATAATTAATCTCAGCAATATATACTTCTAATAAAAAAATATTAAAAAGTAGCATTGGATACAGTACTGCTTTTGAACCGTTTTTAATAACCAGAAACTTGTCCTTCAGAGGGCAGCTTCTTGGAAGTGCTACAAAAAATAAAACAACTAAAAACTAAGAAGTAGTGGGAAACATTTGCAGGAAGCAGAGCTTGTTTGAGCCGTGGCCGCGCCTCGCGCGCTTCAGGGAAGCACAATACAATCAAAGCTTTGAAGCTCATCTCTGCCGACATGTATATAGGTTTTTTTTTTTTTTTTTTTTATGCATGGCTCTTGGCTACTCGTATATGCTGAAGAAATTCACAGGACCACAAATGCACCAAACATCAAAACACTCGATTTGCACACAATGAAGTGTTTTCTTAGCTTGTGTATACCTGTTGTACGTGGCAAGGGGTGTCATTTGATTCGATGTGGATCAACAGAGGGAGATGAAACTGAGCAGCGGCGAAGAGAAGGAAGTGGTGGCAGTGTGGGCTAGCCGAGGAGGAGGAGGGAAGGAGAGGGTCATTGACTTTAAAGTGATTGTTTTGCTGTTTTAGTGGTGAATTAGATCAGATATTCTGTACCTGATAAGACACACGGCGCTTCAGGGATTACCTGTAAACTCCACTGAGGTCAAAGTCAAGGTTGTGTGTCCTGCTGCCCGCTGTTTTAATTTATGTTCTCATTTCCTGTATTTAGTGGTGTTTTATATAGGAATTTGATCCTTAAGTACAACATAAATATGTTTTGTTGTAGTTGTTGATGATAGAAAGTAAGAAACAAAAATTCTGAGCTCGAAGCAGAAGCGTTCGTTTAAGTGATGTCCAATATTATATTTACAGCTTTGCCTTTCTACTAGTTGTTTGAAGTTAGCCCATACTTATCAAGCTTTAATCAGTGGTTCTTTTACATAAAGAAAAAAAAACAAGTCTGGTCTTTTTAGACTTTAAATAAGAGTAAATGTTGTTAACTTAATAAATAAAAGTAATGGTAAAACCAACAGAGAAGGATATTTCATAGTATGTCTGTATTTTTAAAATCTTTTGCTTTGCTTACATCATTTTTACAAGTGTTTTTCATGCATAATTGGGTTCTTTCATCTGACAAAATAAAATAAAACATTTATACTTATTAGCACCCTTGATAAAGATGTGGGAAGTCTTTAAATAAATTAAGCTTTCTTGCAGTAAAGTAATTTCTGAATATTTCAGAAAAATGCCTTTTTAATTAGACTCCATTTATTTATTAACTCAGGAATTCTTTTTTTTATTATTTTATTTTATTTTTTAACTACTTCGTCCCACTTTATGTTTACTTCAGCTCCATGTGGCCAACAGGAAAACTCCATCTTGTGTCACAAGATTGGAGCATCCAGAAAATTGATCTCTAATCATTTCTCTTTGCAGATGTTTGTCTAGATGTTCAAACTGAGATTCACATCCACCATGTTCCCAGATGTTTTAAATGTTTTTATTGTTGCTCTGACCTTGGGTACAGGCAAACTTAAGGCTGCCATGTCCTCGAGCGTACAGTTTGTATTCTCCACACACACTGTCTACAGACAGCTGACATTTCATACCCATTTCCTATATTTCTTATGACAAATTCCTTCATTTCCTCTTGCCTTGACACAGTGCCCGGTCTTTAGCCACAGTTTGAGCTTTTTACGCCCACATATTTTGCATTCTCTAAATGTCTGTATGTCCTCCTCATTGATACAAATTTCTATATTTGTTCTGTCTGACTTGTCAAAATTTGATTCCATTTCATCCGCAAGATGGTGCCGACACTCAGCCATATCAACTGGGTGTCGCACAAAAACAGTTTAATGTGAACACCGTTTCGAGTAGTCTATCTTTTTTTTTAAGGTGTCGTTGACCTTTATCCAGACGTCCAAATTGAGTCTGCATTTAGTCCACTTCCAGGAAGAGAATTGCACTATTTTCTTGTGTGTGATTCCAAACTAATGAAAATCAACACACATGGACTTTATTTGAATAGCATTTCCATTTTGTAGGCTCTTTGTCTTGGTATATTTATACCCTAACGTGTACATAATGGATCACTTTTCATGTGGATTACTCTGATCAACTTTCAGTCAGATTTTGCCACTGTACCAAAACATCGCACATTTAGCATCCTGCTAAAATGTGCGATGCACCACCTTGGCCTACTTTCAGTCCTGACACCAAGTTTTATTTTATGATGGGAATAGTAACAAAAAAAAACATGGCCTAGAAAAAGCTTCATTAAAATTTCTGCTACAGTATTAGGTTAGTGTTTCCTGTTTCGGTTGTAGCCTATTTTAGTCCAAACAGTGGAAAGAATGTGATCTTCATATTATTGCCATGTTAAGTTCTTCTAAAAATGACTTGCTGGAAAGACTTCATACAAATACTTTTTCTACTTTATTTACAGTCATATTTATCTAATTCCATTTCCAGTGTAGTGACTTGATTGAACTTGGTTGTTACTGTGTAAAATCGGCTTTCTGTACAGAAATTCATTGCTTCTGCAGCATTCCTCTGTCTATTAACCCTGAAGTAAATTTTTTAATAAAGCTGCTAACGAATCACCTCTCCTCTCTCTTACTGGTTGAATTAGGCCAACTGAAATGCTAAATGTCTGATGTGTACCGTTCCTTTAATGGAGCTTTACACGCAAGGCGGAAACTGCAGCTCAGAACGTCGCTGATTTCATCTTCAGCCTTCCTGAAGAATTACTTGAAGACACATCGTGTTTATTTTTAGGAGATGCAGATGTGAACCCTTTTGCTGGAAAATATCTGCTGCATTGTCAGATGATGCTATATAGCCTTTTAAATGTTCGGTTCTTCAAAGTATTTTAAGCTGCATGGCCTTTTTACCTTAACGGGAAAAAAATGCTTTGTTGCCCACTTTTAATCCGTTCTGTGGGAGAAGTCATTGTTTGTCAGGGTTTCTGCTTATCCTTAAAAAGTCTCAAAATCAAGGCCTTAAAAAGTATTAATATGATGTATCTGAAATTAAGACCTTAAAATATCTTAAATTCATAAACTGTAATTTGGCCTTGAATGGATGTGAGGAGCTGAAGCTCTCTAAGAGTTTTCAAATCTAATTTGAAAATATTATTAAACACAGCTCAGGTATGTAAACATTAACTGTGTGTGTGTGTGTGTGTGCGCGTGTTCGTGCGCGCGTGCGTACGTATGTGCCAGTGACTAAGTCTGTATGTGTGTGTTTGTGTGCTGTGATTGGAAAAATACTTGTTATATTTTCTGCCTTACTTGATTATTGTGTTTAATATCCATTTTTGTAACTTGTCAAAAGGCTGCAGATGTGAATTAACTTTCGCTATAATTTGGTGCAGCCCATCAAATGGTGACATTTATGTGCGAGTTGTACATGGTCCCTTTTTAAATAAAGTTCATCATATTATCACCATATAGTGTTGTATGTGTAGTTGATTTTTGTTTTGTTATCTCACTGGACTTTTTTGTCTCAAAGGTTTGAATTGCATGCCATTGCATTATGTGACTTGAGGTGGATGAAGCTGCTGCTAACTAGCTGCTAATATACCATTGCTATCTTGTTAACTGGCTTGCTTTGCTGCGTCTATCGTGGGTAAATTCAAATTTATCACCACTTGGCTTGTTTTCACCACTGGCTTCTGCTGTTAACCTATACGAGCTAACAACAGCTTGTACGGGCTAGCATATGCATGTACCTTTTGCTAGGTACATTCTGTGCAAACCTCTTTTTATCCCCCCCACCCAAAAAAAACAAAAAACATTAAAACTTGGCACTATGGAGGATTTGCGATGATTGATTCTAATTAGAATCCCACAATCATCCCTTATGCTGTTTATTGGGTCTGCAACTTCCAAAAAGGTCTTAAAGTCTTAAATTAGACTTTCTGTAACCTGCAGGTATCCTGTTTTGTGCTGCTTATGTAGCAGTTTAGCTCCTTGATCTCTGGACTGTAAAGGAAGTGTTTAGTGGGCTAACTTGGCGTCATCACTTGCTGTATTTCCCTCCAATCTAACTGTCCTAATAACCTCAGTATGAGATACAGGAAAAGAACCATTGCTGACTTGTAACACAAAGGGCCAAATGACACAGGTGGAGGGCGTATGTGTGCGTGTGTGTGTGTGTTTAATGCTTCCATGCAGCTGTTGAGTTAGGTTCAAACATCTGCTGGGACTTTAGCCTGACTGTGTCTTAATTACTGTCCTCTGTTACTAGAAGCTGATTTTTCTAGAACAAGAAATCTGACCTCAGGCAGTGTTACAGTTATGTTAATTTTTTTGCCTGCAGTGGGTAATGTAATGTGGGCTCCCAGTGTCTTGACAGTAATTTATATGCTTTAGTCCTCAGGCCAGTAAATGGGTCTTTCTGAAAATTTGGTCCGCACCACTCATTATGCAGTACTTTTTAATTTTTTATTTTTTTTTATTTTTTTGGTGAAATTCAATGTCTTAAAGGGAGGGGAAGAAATGAAGAGATGTCTCATTCTCTACTCAGGGTAAAAGGCTAATCTCCCATTTCCAAGTAACTACCCCTCAATTAAGTAGGGAGACACTATAATCCGATGTGACACACATTTCAATATGCAGAAGCACTCCCATTCCCATTCTGGGGGAGTTTTTAACATTTGCTGTCAAAAGTCGGATGCAGGCGTTTAGAAGGTCTTTCCAGAAAAATGACAGCAGAAATAACCCGTTTTTAAAAGGTAATAAAGCTCTGAGCCAAACTTAATGGGGATGGATAGGATGAGAGTTACACTAATGGGGGGAAAAGTGAAATTCTTCCACTGCTATCAAGAGAAAAGTAAGAAACGTTCAAACCTAATGTCCATGAAAACTGGTGAACATGAATAAATCAATGAGTCAAGTTTATTTGAAAGGCACATTTCAGCAACAAGGCAGTCCAAAGTTAATAAAAACACAAAAATAAAAAGTCACAAAAAAGTCACACAGTCACTTGAGAAACCAGTAACAAACATTGCAATTTGTCCAGTGTCATCATTTAAATCATCGACACACATTAAATATATTGGTCAGTGTTTCATTTATTATGGTCCAAATGCATCTATAAACAAGTGAGTTTTTAGCCTTGACTTGGTCTCTGCTGTTTTTCAGTTTTCTGGAAGTTTGTTCCAAATTTGTGGTGCATAGAAGCTGAATGCTGCTTCTCCATGTTTGGTTCTAGTCCAGAAAACCTGGTTCTAGTCTTGAGTATAAAATGATGAAAAAAAAAAAATAGTAAAGAAAAAGTAGCAGACTGAGCAAAAGAAATATTTGTTGAAACTTGGATTTTTTTTTTCAGTTTATTCTTTGTTTACTTGGATGAGCCCCGTGTTAAACGTAAGCAAATATTTAATGCATTTGCTTATGCAAATATAAGCAAATACTGAACTCTTATAACACTTAAAGCCTTAGCTAGTTTGCAAACTCTGCCTTCAGGAAGTCATCACAACATCGATCTTCTATAAGCCTTTAACAATGTTTTTACCAGCTTTTCACTGAGAAATAGCTCCTATAATGAGCTCAGCAGACATGTAGTTCCACCAGGTGTTTGCTAATTGCTACTGGCTAGTCTGAAGGAGCTGAGTGGGAGAGTTGTGGAGGAGAGGTGCTCTAAAATCAAAGCAACACTCCAGTTCTGTTTTTGATGAGGGAATAACATTATGACATGATGTAGATCTAAAAAATGTAGATTTTACACAATACTTTGTTTTTAATATTTATTCTAAACTTTTTTTAGTTTAATTCAAAACAAAGAGATGCTAACATGACTACATAGTGAGTTGTTTTCTGTCTTGACATGCTGTATGAATGCAATCTCGGGTCTTAATGACTGAATGCATTTGGTCAGCAGTTCTAATTATTTCTGACGGATTTAGAATGATCTTTAAGTGGTTGGTGTCTCCTGTGTGTTCAGCTGCACTGAACTACTGAGGGAAGATTTACTTAAGCGAAGGAAGGAGTTGCTTTGGGATTCTGTTGATTCCTCATCTCATCTTTACCGCTCAGCCATTTCAGACCCATCACGGCACATTCGCTGCCATCCTTTCAGGGTTAAGTTGCTGCTAACAGTTCGACTGCAAAGCGAAGCATCTCTGCTTCCTTTGTTGTTAAAGGTTATAGAGCGGAAATGTGAGATCTCAACGGAGAAGCTCTGTTTCGACAGCTTTGATTGCGATGAGAAACGTGAAATCTCAGATCTCCACAATTAACCGTGCGGAGGTTTAAAAACTCTGCAGGATATTGAAGTTCTGTTCCCAGGCTCTCAATTTGAACCTAATGGTATTTTACTCTGTAAGAGAGCATCTGGCTTTTGTGTAGATTTTCTTTCTTTTTTATTCTTTTTTTAAATATGGTCTCTATTAAAGCACACAGATTCACTGCAGGGGATAGAAGTGATTACAGTTTCAGCTGTTCCACAGAGGGATGAAAAAGACTTTGTCAACAGGAGCTCTGGGGCAGATTTCTATTTATTTCTCAAGACTTCATACAGTTTAGCTGTAAAAGTAACTAAGAATTAGAAAACAAACAGATTTGGGATACTGCATTTTTCTTTCCCTAATATTAAAGTCATGAGTTTTAAAGAAACTAGATCAAGTATACAGTTTGGGTTCTTAACACAAAGACCCATCCATCTGTCTGGTAGGATTAGTCTTTGAAGCTCCCTGTTTTTTTTTTTCCTCCCGACTCTTGTCATCAAACAGGATTTGAGTCTGCATTTGTTTCAACAGAAAAAAAGAGCAGATAATTTGACCTGTTGACATGGATTTACAAACTGCAATAAGGATTGTTTCATCAATGGCTGTTGGTCATATTTCAGCTTTTCAACCCAAATATTTTCCCTTTGCTTTTCAGTTTACTGTGGAAAATCCCAGTGGTAACACTAAAGTTTAAATTGTGAGTCACGTAAACGGTAATGATCTATTTTACTCAGATTAAAAACAAAATAGACGAGTTTGTAAGACGAGCTGTTTGTCTGCAGCCTGCTGCTTTGACGCCTACGTTAACCTTCACTGAGCTTCCATTACGTCCTGCTACAAAATGCTTCCCACTGTGTGTTTGTTGTGTAGGTTTCTCCTGAAATTGAATCTTTTGCATTTCACTATCAGGGATTCGATTGCGTTGCACGCTGAATCATTAGCAGGAATCCATTCGGTGATCAGGTCCCTTTCTAAAGACCTGTGCAACCGATTGAACTGCTTCGTAGAGCAGTTGTTTAAAAACCATAATGGGATGTAATATCCCTGCTTGAATCAAGGTTAAATGTTCAAGTAAAAGTGGGAAATGAGAGCTGTGTGACATTACAGCCTGGTTGCATCTCATGTACTGCTGTAGGATTATCAAAGAGGCTTTTTAGGGAGACACTACAGGGAAGCAAACGTTTAATAGATGATTCAAGGTAATAAACTCGGTTCACTATCCGGCTGCGTGTGTCCAACAGCTTAACATGATGATGTGTCAAGCACTTTTAATACAACCCCATCATCTCATTACAGAGGTCCACCAGGTTTAATTACTTTCTGCGCTTGGTGCTATACTTAACCTGACATGTCTGATCGCTTTCATTCCCATTACTGAGCATCTGCCACTCCAACCCAAGAGCTTCTTCCAGCCGAAAGAGATCCAAGTAGAGAAGACACACTAAAATTGTGCTACCCAGCCTCTGTTCAGTTTAGATGGGAAAGAAGTCCTGTTTGTCTGGATTTTATCAAGTTTAACCAGAATTACCCATCTCTTTCTCACATTTAACCAAATGTCAATGCATCAAAACATCCATTAGGGTTTTCTGCTTTTGAATGTTAAATTTTGGAAAACCTGGATTTTATTTTCTTCACCAATGCACCTGCGGGGTTTCTATTGTTCAGAGATATGTTAGTCCACCCAAGAACTACCATCTGGTTTGGCAGCTGTGTTTTACAGCTTCTGTTGTTTTCAGCTTTGAATTCAAGTCAGTTCACGGAAGGAATGATTGAAATAAAAGCCAGTATTAAAAGATATTTTTTGACATTCATAATTTCTTTTTAATGGTGGGAGGGGAAAAGATTAAAATCAGATTTACTTTAAATGGTAAAAGTCTCAAAGGAAACACAAATAAGAGTGAGGAGTGGAGAAAATAGTCATATTGCAACTGATTAGTTATTGCAATATCCATCATTGGTATCAGCATCCCAAAATTCTCTAATATTATTAGTTTTCATTATACTTGCCTCTTGCTTCTACCAGCTATTTTTTGTGCAGGGCAGTTTCATCACTGTTGTGATAAAACTTTTTAATTAGATTGTAACGTATTTCATTAGCATTCTGTGTAAATTTATGTGAAAAATTGTTCTTCTGTATCAAAAACATACAGCTTTCCTTTTGAACATTATAAAGTTTACTGACTGTTGTTTCAGCTCCTCTCTAACACATAGTACACACTGACTGGAAGTAATGTTTCAGTTTTACAAACCAGGATGAAAACCAGTTTGTTGATAAAACACAAAGCAGATCAGTCAAATAATACAGTTTTGCAATGTAGATTGTAACTTTTAAAAGAATCAGCTGTTCAAAAGGCAGCCACATGGATTGCTTGAGGTGCAGCTGACAGGTCAACCACAAGTAAAGGGAGCCTTAACCTTAGCAAATATGTTACGCGTGCTTAAAGGACAGAGAAAGTATATGGCATGCTTTAGCTAGCAACAGCCAAAGTCTCCTGATGATTTTGCCCTCCCCCCCCACATTCAGTTTATACACAGATACAATACGTAACATGAAAATGTTGATATACGGCCAGAATAAACTAGGAAACGGAACAGAAAACAAATTTAAAGTTGAGTCATGTCTGTAGAAACGTATTTGGCAAAACCTGTGGATGTTGTTACGTGTTTGTGTTTTTGTTTAAATTCAGCCCCTCTGGAAGCTTTTCTTTGTGCTTGAACAGAAGTATCCATCAATATATATTATATATAATAAACTATAATGCATTCCTATGGCCTTGAAGGTCTAAAAGGATGCATCCTTTTATGAGCAAGAATAAACAAATGTTCTACAACTGCAAACTCCTGAACATGTCAGACGATCGACATCGGTAAGTGTATCAGCGTCTATGCTTTCACAGCAGCACTGACACACTTCCACCTGTTTGTGTTCATATTTGATGAGACTTTGTCATCTGTCTGACTTCAAGATAAATGCCCACAGACGTCTACCAACATAACCTGAACATAAATCACTGTGAGGTTTCCTCCAAGGGGATAATGAGGCTTCCCAGAGTCTTGCTTCAAGTGCTTGTGCCAATGTAAGCTGACAGGAAAGGAGAAATCATGTATTTTAGGAGGCTGTGGGGCTATAATTAGCACAGTGTGTGTCTTTGGTCAGTACACAAGGTTAGAGAAATTGCTGTGTTTTGAATCACACCAGGTAGCCGCTGACAAGCTGCATGGCATCTTTAAGTGGATTTGTAGGTTTAGAATAATAATGTCACCACTCCCTCTTTGGCAAAATATCATCAACTTTTTTTAACAGTTTTTTTTCATAGTATCAATTCATCCATCCATTCATTCAAAATTTAAACATTATCCCATTTCATAAAAAGCACTGTAATTATTAAATTATTGGCAGGTATTGCATTATTAGCCACTGAGTGACGCAAAAGTTTATATATAAACGAGCAGATAGCGTTTGATGTTGCCTAGCGATAGCTAAAATAACAACATGAATCTTCTGGATACATAATAACCCTGAAAATGTAAATTAAAACTGGAAACAAAATCTGCACCTGGCACTTTGGAGGCAGTTAAACTCACGCATCAGCCCAATTAAACTCAATTATTACTTACAAAAACAATCTTGAGAACGGCTTGTCTCAGGATTTGTTGATGTCGTGCTGCATTTTCTACGCTTCCATCACACCCCATTAATTTTAGGAGGTTGGTGATTTGCATGCTGCTTTTGGCCGACAGGATACATAATGCCTCCTGTTTTGACAACACTCCCATACTTCACTCTGAGCTAATGAGGCAATTCATCTTTGATACACGAGGGAACGTGCTTATCACTGCATTATCTGCATTCAACTCCTCAGGGTCACCAAAAATGAATAATGGACTTTTATATAATTTGTTGCAAAATAAAACACTGGCAGGGCTGCAGTGTAGTTGGTAATACTATTGACTTGCAGCAAGAAGGTCCTGGTTCGATTCCTGGCCCAGGAATCCATGCAGGGTCTTTCTGCATGGAGTTTGCATGTTCTCCCTGTGCTTGGTGGGTTCTCTCCGGGTACTCCAGCTTCCCCCCACATTCCAAAAACACAACTGTCATTAACACGACTGTCATTAATTGGTCTCTCTAAATGGCCTAGGTGTGAGTGTGTGTGTGCATGGTTGTTTGTCCTGCGACAGACTGGTGACCAGTCCAGGGTGTACCCTGCCTCTTGCCTGAAAAGTTTGCTGGAGATGGGCACCAGCACCCCTCCTGGCCCCACTAAGGGATGAGGGTGTTAGAAAATGGATGGTTGGATAAAACACTGGGGAAATAGTGGGTTGTGTGTCTATTTGTATTTATTTATTTATGTATATATCTAAATACCAAATGCTTTTTAGCAACTGATTGTTCTCATTTCTTGAATAGCTACAAAAGAAGTTTAACCAGCTCTTACACAAATGCACACCTTTTGCTATGCAATAATTTCTCAGTCGATCCGAGAAAATAATCAGCAGAATAGCCTGAGACTGTATGAGACTGGTGATTTAACACCAATACCGGACTGTATTGGTGTTAAATCAAGCAGAAAAGGTTTAGCTTTTCACAAGTTGATGTCGGAGGTATTTTCTTTTAGCTGCACATGCATCCTTTGCTGCGAATGCTCAAGTCTAATATGATGGCAGGTTATTGCATTTTAGACTATAAAATGTTCATTTTCTTGTCTGAAAAAGGAACAAAATTATTTTAATATCTTAATGTATGTCTAATTTTGTATAAAAAGTTTAGGTGATTAAATGAAAAATCTGCAGAATGTTTTTTTTTGAGTAATTGTCACAATAATCAATGAAGCAAATGATTACTGGACACTTATTTAATAGTAATTTAGTAGTCCTCAATGCTTACCTGAGGAGAACAACATGGAGCTCAGTCAGATACAGTGGAAATGCCTCATACGTATGACATATTGAATAGAATAGGTGAAGGCTTTAAGTGGTTAGCCACGCCCCTTTGGTCTCTGCATTGCCACTTCTATGATGTTGTGAGTGCCCCCTAGTGGTCAAATGATTAACTTAATTGCTCAGACGATGTGTGTGCAGCACTTATGTTGATTTTTATCACAGTCGTTAGTGTGTGGGCTATATTTCGGATCTTTAAGGAATGATCATTATGCCACAGGTTTGCCTAAAAACTTGGTGTTAGAATATTATTGTCTTAAAGTTGCATATATTCATTTTGAATATAAATTCAAGACAGTCTGAAATTTACCTATAGAAGGAAATAAAAAAGAATGCAAATGTTGGCAACTTTGCTCCCTGGAGAGAAGCCTTTAGGTTCATATATCTGTGTTTACATATATATGACTGACTGAGTCATATCCTATTTGTAATGCTGATAAGCAGTGACTCACCATAACACCAGACTGCATTTGTTTAGGTTTTTCTCTGATGTGCTAAAACTGTGTCCCTGTGTCGGAATCGGTGATTAATAATTGAGCAGGCAGGTAGCGGTGGTTTGTCTATGGGTGTGGTGGGATCTAGTCGTGTGCATCTCTTCCGTTGGCCGTGCTGCGGATCGACCATCTGCCTGCTGATCTTCATCTCTCGTTCGTCTTGATGCCTATCAAGCTCACTACTTTCCAAATGAGCCTAACATTTGCAAACTCCCCCTCCCTGCCCCCAATTAAAACTAAAAAAGTCATTCCAAGCAGATGGTATGAGCCGGCCGGGGTAATTATTGCCAAGTGAACTGTGGCCCTCACGGACCTCAACTGAAATGAGTGGAGCGCAGCTGGATTGGGTTGGAAGCTCAGTTTCTCTGCGTAGCTGCACAATGAGGAGACGTTTGACCTGCAGGAGATATGCAGCCCATCAGTGTTTTTTTGTTTTTTTTCCAATCTTCATGCAATCAAAAAAAGTCCAAATTGTCTGAGTGCTGCAGAGCTTTTCATCTTGAATTGTGTTTTCATCAGTTTTTCGTTTTTTTTTAATCACATTATTTTTTTCAGTGATAATACTAAGAAGTTAAGTTTTGCTTTTCTAAAATAAAAGAGAATAAATGATCTTAATATATCCCCAGCAGGATGTGTAATGTCTTTTGAAGGTTTGAGTTGGCTGCTCTCTCTCTGTGCAGAATGTCTTTACCACCTACTGCCACGCTGCAACTACATTGTAGCATAAATTACAGGTTCCTTGAGGAACCAAGGAGGCATATATTTCAAAAATATGCCATGTGACTGATGAGATTACATAACTACAATTGAAATATTCAAACAATGCCGCAGTCCTTATTTGCTATAGCTATCCATCTTCGATTTGAAAAAAAAATGGCCTTCATTCCTGCTTGTCACCAAGGATAGAAGAGAAAAAAAATAAGCCTCATACTGAAAAATGTTTCCTTTCTTATTGAAGAAAAATTGCCATCAAACATATTTATATTCTTCGTCATTTACAATAAGACAGAGACAAATACGAAGAAATGCCAAGAAACACCCAAACTTGAAAGAACAAAAAAAGGAAAACAGAGCAAAATGCTGTTGTTTTTCTTTCCAGCATAACCGGGTCAGTTCATGCATTTTGCAGGAAAAGCATAAAAGAGTTTGTGACAAACACATTTATTGCTCCACATGCAGCTAGAAGATTCTGTCAGTGTTTTCCCAGCTGCAAGAATTAGTGAGTGATAATCGGCGTCTTGTGCGAGTGCTTTTCAGTGAGGAACTTCTCGCGGCTCTTACAGCTGGAGAGCGGTCAGGAAAATCACACAACGGCTGATTCTCAGCTGACCTTCTCTGCAAATACCCTCTGCCTAACAAGTCCAGCTCTTTTAGTCTGATCAAGAACATCGATTGCTGATTTAAAGGGGAAGGGCTTGACATAAGTAGGTGCTTGGTTGATAGTACGGTAGTGTGCGACTTTAATTAGTCTGACTGTAGTCGTTTTCTGTGGTAATTAGTAGTTTATGCTTTCTCTGGGTTAATTCTTAGACAAAATCTGAGTTTAACTTGTGATTGCCTGCTCACAGCCGTGATCAAGGTCAGGTGATAATGAAAAATGACTGAATGGAGCTCTCGCTCATTCACATTTACCCCCGTAATCCTGGACCTAAGCAAACACGCTTGATTAGCCATTATACCAATGAATCAAGGTAACAGAAGTGGCAGCATCTGTCATTAAAAAGGCAATGAACAAAGGGATTTGTTGACTGGTTTAAAACAGGGGTCTTAAATGATATCACCGTTACCCTTCTTGGAAGTGTTATTATTAACCTTTATTTTAGCAGGAACTAAATTGATATAACACCATTTATGCTTACCAGTCCTCAACAGTTTGCTGATGTCAGATAATGAGAGAATTATGTATGACTTTGCTGGACGATAAATTGTCCTTGAAATTATTTAAATAAATGATAATCATGTCGTTTTGAAACCATTTTTTCAACTTATATAATTAAGGCATAACAATGAAAATGCACCCTCTTAAAGTTTAATAAAATTAGATTTCTAAAGAACATTTAACACTGGAACTAGAGGACATTTTGAATATCCGAAATAGATAAAAAAATAAATAAAAAAAGACCAAAACAATAAATAAAATGGATTATGAAATCTCAACAAAACGTTTCCCTTCAAAATCATATTAATCACAAGCCTCAGTTTGGGAAAACAAGCAACACTACCAGTTTGGACATTTATAACAAAAAAGAGACAAACTAACACTGTACCGTGTGTCAAATGTTTGCTGTACTTTTTTCAACATGGCAGCTTTTCAATAATATTAAAGGGCAGCAGGATCAAACTATACAAAGGAGCACGCAAAGGGAAAATTAAAGCCTATTTTAACTTGTGCTGTTGTTTGGTATATTCCTTATTGTGACAGGATCATATCAAAGTACAGTCTAGGCATGAATGCTTTTGCAAGGCAGTCTGAACGTGTTCTCGGATTGCTCACTGCTTGCTTTGGCTGCACATCCATTTTGTGGTGTCCTGCGATGGGAAGTGGAAAATGAGCCAGCAACAGTTGTGTGTGAATAACAAGACCAGACAACTGTGCTGAGGGCTTGTAGCCAGTGATTTATTAGTGTGTACAACAGGTCCTCCTGGAGTACCAGCGTCAGGAAATTGATTGACTCTGACCTCTGCCTGTGTTCGAGTCTTTGGCAAAGTTTCTGTGCAGAGCGTTTGTTTATGTTTTTTAAGGATTAGTGAGAAAGCTACTGTGATAAACTCATGGTCATAATTTTCTCCCAACTCCTTAAAAGACACGATCCTTAAATATCTCTGATTCTTTACGGCCATGATATGTTTTCCGGCTGTCTTAATATTCCAAACAGCTTTGGAAGGTAAAACGTTTAACCTCCTTGAGAATTAGCAATTAGCATCCATTTCACTGCTCTGCGATAGAAAACCTGCAGGAAGAGGCTCATTCTGTCGACCAGACAGATGGAGCGAGGGGAAGACGGCACAATGAATAAGAGTCGCTGAAATGATTGGAAGTGGAGATAATTAGTGCTGGGTGTCAGCGGTGGCGAGGTCTAGACAGGAATAGTGAGAGAAATGATGAGACTGATCTCCTCTGATCAGAGGATGTTTGCTGGGATTTACATCAAGTGTACAGTTTCTGGCCGGCGTGGTTTGACTGCCGTGGTTTTACAAGTTTTACTTCCCTACATTCACACGCTCTGATCTAAGCTGCGCTTCTTTTTCTCAACAGCCAGGAAAACGTGCGCCCCTGCTGAGTTTGCCTGCTTAAACGGACAGTGTGTCCCGGGCCGGTGGCGATGCGACGGGGAACCGGAGTGTCCAGATGGCTCTGATGAGGCAGAGGAGACTTGCAGTAAGTACCATGCTCTATGCCAGAGGTTCCCAAACTGTGGGGCGCGCCCCCCCTAGGGGGGGCGCAGGAAGCCGTCTGGATGAAAAAAAACAAAAAAAAACATGAACACTGTATGCACTGGGTTTTTACCTTAGAATGGTCAACTCTCTGTTATTCCTATGTCAATATGATACAGTAGAGGCTTCCACACTTCCCATATTTGTGTCCTCTGTCACTTTTATCAACAGTTAAAACTGTTTAATCTGTTGTTAAAATGTTGTAACCTATTTTTCCGAGCCGCCTTTAAACGCAACATGAGTGCTACGACGCTCGCGCTGGGTTTACACCTGTGAAGGAGACCTGCTGCTGCTGTGCGGAGCTACGTAGGTTTGTGTTAGAATCACGGCAGCAAACCAGCAAAACGCAAAGAACTTTTCACAGTTTTTCCCTCCAAACTAACCGACTGAGTTGAGTAAAGCTGTTGGATGCAGGTAATGTTAGCTAAAAGATGACTAGCTAATATCAATACAGAACCTTAAGTTTAACAAGGTACCTTGTAGGCTACCAATGTTGGTGTCTATTTTCAGCTACGTACATTCATTTTGCCCCCAAAAAAGTTGAACCCCCCCGCCCCGTCACACACGTCGTTTCAACCAGACAGCCATTTGTAATCCATAGGGGGGCGCAGAAAATGTTTAGAAACCACTGGGGGGGCGCAGAAGAAAAAGTTTGGGAACCACTGCTCTATGCTATCCTGCACCAAACGATTGTTGTTTTTTCTACTTTAGCAAAAGTTGCTGAGTCGAGGTCTACAACCTAGCAACATAAGCTGCATTTCCACTGATCTTAAAATTGAGCAAATTGAAATTATGAAAATAAATTTTCTTACTTGAAAACCTTCAGTTTTGAAAAAGCTCACATTATTCCAAAAAAGTTTTTGTGCTAGGTAGTTCAGAAATGGATGCATTTCGCAAAATGGCAACAGGAACGCTTTTTTCGCATTAGATGAGCCATGTGTTCAACAACCGGATGTTACTATTGGTGAAAATGACCAGGAAGACAATGACAGGAAGGAGTAAGAGGTTCCCACTTGTTTTTGTTTCTGGATCATTTTGAGTTATTTATTATTGCCATTCAGGTCTTTAGCTGTAAATTGTTTGAGTTCTTCTGTTTTTTCTTGGGTTCTGCTCTTTAGTTTTAGTCCTTTCCTTTAATTACGACATAATTGCCTGTTCACTTCACTCTGTTACTTCTAGATGCTCAAGCTCAGTGGTCCCCAAACTTTTTCCTGTGAGGGCCACATAACTTTTCCCTTCTCTGGTGGGGGGCCGGAAATTGTTGAGGGGAGGGGGGTCGTTTCTCGATTGATTTTTACCCAGAAAGCACATGGGCAAAAACCATGAGTGAAACGGTCACTGGGACTAACTAGTATACATTCCATTGAGGGAATGTAACTTTAACATATTAATTTCTCATATGTTAACATAAAGGCTCGTTTGCTTCGAAGAATTCAACCTGGAATGCGGCGTTCGTAACACACGTGTTCATCTGCTCTACCGCTAGCAAACAACTGCACTGATTAAATAACATAAAAGTCAAGCAGTTCCCTAAAAGTCCAACAAATGGCAGCAATGCGCCATGCAAAACAAACACCCACAGTTTACAGGACACACTTCCTGCTAAAGAGCCCCCTGGTGGTTGAAGAAAAATCCACATATAAACCGGAAAATACAATAAATAAAAAATCTGAATGCTCTCTGGTATTGTTCAGGGTGCCGGACCAAATGTGGAGGCGGGCCGTAGTTTGGGGACCCCTGCTCAAGCTGGATCTCGGCAATTAATTTAGTAAAACTTGCCACCATATTTTGCTTATGAAAATGAATATGGCACCAAAGTTTGAATTCAAATTCAGAAACTAGTCTTTTCCTTGATTGACTGTGGTATTTATCTCAGTTGCAGGCACCTACCATTTCCTTCTGTAATGAACAGAATTTTGCGGCCATTTTCTCGTTGTATCTCGTCGTCTGAGGTGTCATGCCTCCACCTCAGAGATTTTAGATTTAACACGCGTCTCCTGGAACCTGCGTTCAAGTTGCTGATTTCCAATATTGTCTTGGCTCTAGTGGCAGTTCAGCCGTCTCGCCCGCCTCCACTCGCCCACTCACTCTAGAACTCAATGCTGTCTGACGGCGAGTACAAGAAAGCCCTCGATTATCTCCACCAAGCTGTGAGAACCCGAGAATGCTGCCTGGCTCTTGTTTGGTGTCGGCTTCATTGGTCTCACATGTCAGGCCTCAATGGAGGGGAGTTCATTTCAAAATGAAGCAGGATCTCTAGCATGGGAGGTTAATAATTATTTTTTTCACCTTTGATTTAATATTTCTTTGGCTCCTGGTTGCTTCAATTACCCTTCAGTTATCAGAAAACTTAAAGTGTTGTATTAGGAAATGGGAGATTTTATGAGATTTTAACTGCATGAAATTTGTAAAACTGTGAATAATATCTAAAGAAGTAGTTTCCGTATATTTACAATAATTGGTAAATGGGTAGTATTTGTAGTTTTCCACATTGTTTTTTTTATTTATTTATTTATTTTGTTCAGATTAGGCAAGACGTTTGCCAGTAGAGTGTCTACTACTTCAGTTCCAGCCTCAATAATTATAGTTTTCAGATTTAAACTCCTGGAAGTGTTTCTTCAGAGGGATTGCAAATGTGGAACCATGCTGAAAATGAAAGAAGGTTGTCATTCAAGTTCTGTAACATTTTATTGGCTGTGAATGTGTTGGTCTGGGTTTTTTCTAAATAATGTAGCAGCCAAGTAGAATCCCCCCAATGCCTCTCGCATAAAAAGGCTTTTGGAAGGACAGCATGTTTATGTTGGAAACCCAATTAAAGATAATGAAGGAAGGATTCATATCTTGGCGGCAAAATAAAGAGATACGAGAGTCCCGGTTTGGGAGTAATCCATCAAAATGGAAATCTCATATGCATTAGCTTGATGCTTTAAATTAGAAAAATTTCAATTCCAGAAGTTGAACGGAGGTTTTATTTTCCAGTTGGCGTCCAGAAGGCCACATTGGACACATGTCTTCACACAAAAAGTGCAGCTTGAGTATAAGAAGCTCTAACTTTACTGCCTCTGGGTATCTAGATAACAACTTCACACGGAAAGAGTCAGATCATCACAACGTCAACTGAACAGGACATTCCTAATGAGATCTTCACCACAGCTGTCTCTCTGCTGTTTGACTGATTCCAGCTGCGACATAAACACAGCAAAGAGGCAAAAAAGAGAGAGGGGAAACTCTAGAGTGGTCATTTTAGAAATGCATCTTGAGCTACAGTCATCTCATCTGTCATAAGACTCAATTTACTACTTGTCTGATTGTCGAGTAACAGATTCAGTGGGAACTTTATGCAATAAGATATTTTGGCTTGCATGCTAGATATAAATTGGATTAGTACAAGTTTCAAAAGGATATTCTATTATTTATTATTGAACAATAAACTGGTAGTTTAAATTAGACACAATATGCATACATCTGGATCATAATCTGTAGCTCATTAGCTAACATCTGTAGGCAGTGCACATGGAAAGTACAGGGCTTCACTTTCTTCCACATTTTGTTGTCACAGTCTTACTCCATGTTGTATTAAATTGATTTCTCTCCTCAAAATTCTAAGCACAAATACTCCATAATGATGATGTAAAAAATGTTTTTGAGTGTTTTTTTTTAAATGCATAAAAAATAGAAAATCATGAAATCCCATTTACCTAAATATTCACAGCCTTTGCTAGCCTGATGTTCCGCTCAATTTCTCATCTCCCTTCATTGCTCCATTTGGGATTCCTCCATTTGAGTTTGATTTCTCTGGTGGAATTTTATCCTGGCCAGTCAGCAAATGGAGAGTTGAGTTTTGAACGATGATGTCAGTTTTCTGCTGTGTTTTACATTTGTTGTCTCCTTGTAGTTAGCAGTGGAGGAAGTGAACAAAGCCATGCTGGCCATGCCTTCCAGGATTGATTGAGACCCAGGCCTTCTTGTCCAACATTAGTGTGTGATCTCACAAATGTTCTTTTAGATAGAAACATTTCCATGAACACCCTAAAACCTGTGGAGAATCTCCCTAGATTCTCACACACATTTGTCACTCAAGTTCAAATGCGTGTGAAGGCAGATGAAAGAATACTTTTGGCAATCCAGTGTATCTTCCAATTCCAAGATCGTATTGATTAAATGCAATTCCTTTTATCCACACAAGCCCAGACACGACCTGTCAGAGCTGCAAAACAAGATTTATGCCTACAGATATAGACAAAGGGGACAAATGGCCTTTGGTCTTGGAAACAAATAGCAGGGAGTTTCTAACTTTAAAGAGGG
Organism: Poecilia formosa; assembly: GCF_000485575.1. Lineage (NCBI taxonomy): Eukaryota > Metazoa > Chordata > Actinopteri > Cyprinodontiformes > Poeciliidae > Poecilia > Poecilia formosa. The sequence continues at coordinate 1,432,629 of NW_006800006.1, read as the reverse complement.
TCAGAGACAGCTCCTGGTTGGATGAGCAAAGATGCTCCTTATTTGAATAAATTAAAAGACAAGAATACGCCTTTACTATAAAACTTTGTACACAGGAGTAACAAATCAGATTTGCTCTTGCAATTCTCCAAAGACCTCTTTGCACGTCTTTGCTTTTCTTTGTTTCTTTTTTTCTTTCTTTTTCTTTTTTTTTCTTATTTCTTTCTTTTTTTTCTTTCTTTCTTCTTTTCCATTTGTCTCAGGTAAATGAATGTATGTCTCTGTTGTTCTGCAGACATACATTCTGCAGAATGTATGTCTGCAGAATGTATGTCTGCATACATTCTGCAGACATACAGAATGTATGCAGACATACATTCTGTATGTCTGCAGAATGGCCCACGTCCTCCTTGATTACACGCTAATCTAATTTGAAAGCCTAATTTGTCTTTCTAATTTGTCTTCTATTGGATTAAACTCTGAAATTCTGTGACGTCTACACTTGTTTTCTGTGTGGTTTCACTTCGGCCCGCCGGGAGAACCTGGGATCCGTGAGAGGAAGATAGAGCCAGAGATTTTCCAAAATTTATTATAACCTAAAATCGTCTTCAACACCATGTACCCAAACACGTTACAAACAATCACACTTGCACACACATTGCTGAGACATTTTTTGAACTTTGTGCTGCAGACATCTGTGCCAGCGTCATTCTGCCTCACTGATTGGATTCCCAATTACACGCTAGAGTAGCACTGCTCTGATGACTCCAAATCCGGGCCACACGGAACGAGTCAAACTCTCGGGCAGTGAAAAATGAATGATTCTTTGGAGAAACATGTGAAGTGCCAGAGCTCCTGGCTTTCAAATTAGATTAGCGTGTAATCAAGGAGGAAGTGGGCCACGGCAGCCAGCTGTGCAGGAGCTCCTCCTGCTCCCACAATGCAGCAGTGACAGTTTCATGGACTTTAAGAGTGAGGGTGGGATGGCGGCCACATGACGCTTCCTGACAAAATTAATAAGTTCAGCTCAAGTCCGTGTGTCGGCTGGTCCTCTGGGATTTTGAAGACATATCTGTGAGCTGACAGTCATGAGTGAACTTTGGTGTTTTCCTGCTCCTGCAGGAGTCTTCCATTATTCAAATGAATTAAATTAAAAGGAAATGGAAGTTTTAAATCCCCCTGTGTTCTGCTTTTAATGTAATTTTTCACGTGTTGCATAATTTAGAGCGGAGTATAGATTTTTCTATAAAAGAAGTTTCCTCATAATCCTCACAAATATTGACTTTCACATCCTGCTGGGATTTTTCTGGAGGAGTTAAAGCCAAAGCCATGGTCTTATATTGACTTTGGGTTTTGTATTTTAAAGTGTTATTTAACCAGGAAGTAGAAATCTCCTGAGAATACAACAGTGTTCTGGCCAAGAAATTCAGCTGTTGTCAGTAGAGAGAAAGAATATGCCCCCAAATACAACACAATGTATCCTAAATGAAATACTGAGATTATGTAAAACTACGTATTTGCAACTAAAATGACTTTTCTGTCATTGTGGCTCTTAAGTTTATCGTTTGTATATTTACTCACACTGATGGACACATTCTGAATTCTCATTCTAAATGCAATGAATACAGAATTTTCACTTCATATTTACTTTAGATTGTAGAATAAAAATCAAATGTCAGTCAATTCTGATGAACTGATGAAAAGTCTTCCTCTTTAGATGTTCATTTTTGTTTAAAGAAAGATGTATAGAAACTTTATTTCAGACTCAAGGTCCAACTAAAACAAGAAACAAAACAAAAAAACATGTAGGCATATATATCAATATCTACAATTATTTAGAAATCAAATAAAATAAGATAAAATGTAATCACAGACAACTATACCAGTGTTTCCACATGTGTGAATGGTATTGTGTTGAGATCAATTTAAGGCAATGATAGTTTTATTCTCAGATTTATTCAAACGATATATAAACTTAAACATCAGACTGCTAAGCACTGTGCAGAGTGTGTACTCCAGCACTCTCCATCCGGTTATGCTAATACTTCAGCTATGGTGCTAGAGCTAATCATCTATCAGCCAATCAAAGGAGACATCGGCGTCTTATTCAGCCGTTGGAGTGACAAGCCCCATAAACTTGAAAGTGGCTATGTGTGCAGCATCTTTGGGAAATTGTAGTCTGTGATTTTACAGAAGAGCTTTTTATGAACTGCGATGCTGTGAGAGCTCTGGTGGAACCAGCTGCACGTTGTCTAAAAACTTAAAACAAACTCTTTCCCCGAATATTTCCTGTTGTCTTCTTTGTCGTCTCTGCCAGCAGTAACATCCGGTTGTTGGTGAATTGTGTGATGCAAAGTAGTGTTTACAGTTTTCTACTTCGACATGGCTGGAAAAACCACCTAATCCAAGCGCAAAACCTTTTTATTGAAAACATGAGTTTCTTCAAAATTGGTGTGTTTACATTGGGAAAATGTATTTTTGTAATTTCAATTTGACCTACTTCCATATCAGGTGAATAGTTGCTCTTTAGGGGTTGCCTCCCGGGGGGTGCTGTGGCTTCCAGGAACCGATGCCGCTCTGGCTACTGGATGCTGTCAGATATATGCGCTTTCAATTACACATAAATCATTAGCACAAACATCTACTGCACACACACACACACACACACACACACACACACACACACACACACTTGCTCTACTAACACACGCTACCTCACACACATCCACATTTACATCACCCAGACTCCAATGGTCATAGAGCTTCATATTTCATTATGTTACTTTGATGCCATAGTAACCCTGATTTATAAAAGTCAATCATGCAATTAGCATCTATCAAAAGGTAACCTTGGCATAATTTTTAGCGGTAAAACATAAACCTACTTGCTTTGAATCCAAGTCAACATATTTGATTTTCTAGGAATGAAGTCATAAATTGACCTCATTATAAAAACACTTCAGTAGTTTTATTTTGATTGCAGAACTAGTTTCCACTGCTCACGTCTCTCTACACCGAGTTGTGATTATATCTTCACCCAACTGCTTTAAGCTGTACATTATCAAGTTAGTGGGGAAAAACATGTGCATGTTATTGGTCTAATGGGGTAGAAAACTGTTCAAGTATGTCCTCCAAACGAAGTCTGAGAGGTTTTGCTAACAAATCAGTGGGGAAAAAATAAAAAGTATTACAGTGGTTTTATTTGGATAATGAAGTAACACTCCAGGAGTTGGGGTCATGCGTTTAGCGTGCAACAAAATTGTATTCCTTGCTAACACACTTTTACTGAGAATAACAATTTTCCATCTTGAAGTCTCCAAGCAGCAAGTGGGTTTCTCTTTCACTACAGATCTATAATTCAAAGACGGAGACATGTCCATCCTAACGCGGTTTAATGAAGCAGTGAAACTGAATGACTCATGATGCCGAAGCACTTTGCGCCTGTTTTCAGTCTGAGATGGACGTGTTGAATCAGATCCTTCACCACCCGAACAGCGACCTTGACATTTACAGGTGAACATGCCTCAGAGTGCTCTCACAGCAAATAGAAACCCACCGGATGGGTGAAAAACAGACAGTTTATTTCTCATGAATAGATGCTAGTTTCTCTAGTACATGTGTTCTCAATGATACTGCCCTTGGCCTGTTTGATCTAAACCAGGGGTGTCAAACTCATTTTCATTTTGGGCCATATCAAGATCACAAAGTGCCAGTTGTGGCTGAATTTATTGACAAAAGTAGCCAAACTAAGGAACATTTTAAATTCAAAAACCATTTTTGCTGCTAAATCATTGAGTAAATAGACATATGAGCTCAACCTCAAAGATATTTGTTGTTTTGAATTTGTTATTTAGATCATTGCACCATCATATATTGGTGCAAAGTTCTATTTTCTCCATTCAGCTTTCAAGTGTTTCAGGAACTCTTGATCATCCTTTTAAAAAAAAATCCTTCCTTAGACATATAGACGCTAACGCTAGAATGGAAACGTCTGTCATGCTGTTACTTGTTTAACATTGATATGCTAAAGTAGGTTAGTTTAGACCTGATTAGCTTCGCTGACAGACTAACTCTTTTTAGCACAACTTGAAGACAACAGCAGTCTTTCCCAGCATGCCATTTTGAAGCACAAAGTTACCCCCTGTGGGTTGAGAGAAGCAGCTTTGTCATCCATCGTTTGTGCGTCAAATTTACGGGCATATCAGAAACGAGCAAATACAAAGGCTCCCGTCAGAACAATGTAAAGAAAAAATATTCCATTTTTACTTTAAACAATGCTAATGAGTTAATAAATCCTGGACCTATTTATAATTACATAATACTCAACATCTTTTCATGTTGATGAAATTTGGCACTGTACATAAAGAAATTGCTTTGTTTTGATTGATGAAATAATATTTAAGCACGCAACTATTATCTCGAAGGTTGTTGTGGCGGATTGGCTTTGCCGCAAGTTCCACACGTGATCTAAATCATCCAGCTGCAGCTCTGGATTTATGTGTGGATGGATAGTTCTTATTATGGCCTGTCATAATCCTGCCATGTTACAGCAGAACCATGTGACGAATGAATGATTGTCATTCTTCTAGATTTCAAGCCTTTTATTTCTTCATTTAAAACTTTATGATGTAAAATGCTGCCACTAATAGCAAGGTTAGCTGTGCTCATTAAATAAAAAGTGCTGTGTCATTGCTGTTGAGATGAATTCTCTTTTGTCTTTCAGCAGAAGTCATGAGTAGATTTGTCTTCAACAAGAGCCAAGTCTGTGGCAAATTTGCACTTTTATTAAGCTGTTACCGTTTGAAACCAGAATTCATTAACTTTTGCCTGTCTTGATGTGGATTGAGACGGCATGGCTGTGGTCTGATATCTTTGGAATCTGAAGGAGCAGAGCTCACGCTTCATTAAGGAGCCATCAATTAAAAGGACAGGACAGCTCACCCTCCGCCCGGTAGATTCACATTCTGCTCGGCTCTGTGCTCGGTCTGCCATTTCTTCCTCATCTCCTTCCATTTGGTATGGACGGCTTCGGTTTAGCTGTAGAACAAAAACGGGAAAGGTTGTGCAACACTCTGACTATTCATCTGTCCCTACATCCCTCCTTTCTTCGCCGATTCTCTTTTGCTCTGATTTTCCACGTCATTCTCCGCAAGGTTCTACAGATTCATTCCAGTGGAACAGCATTTCCTCTTTCTAAGACGCCTTCCTCTTCACCTCTTTCATCTCTTTATGTTTCATGAATTCCAAGCAGCCCCTGTATTCTTTGGCATTCAGACGTTACTCATTCGTGAGCATTCATTTCGGTTCAGCATTTACATACTCCACTTGTCAGTGTTTGACAGTCGTGTTTGGAAAGAGGCAAATTAGGTTTGACTGGAAAAGACAAGTCGCAGAACAAAGACTCGACATCGCTGTTGCTGCCATGAAAGTAGCAGAAAACATTTAGTGTCTCGACTCGATACTTTTTTCTGTTTTGCTAATCGAGAACCACTTGATCACGCTGCTCATTTGCGATCCATGATATTTTCTTATCTCCTTTATTGCTGCAGGACATTTTCCAGAGTATTATTTTAATACCGTACATCTGTCAACATTGTTGACTGACAGTTCGAAGCACAGCAGACTTCAGTTCTCCACCTCATTCTGAAATCTCCTCAGAGCTACAAATCTTCTGTTTGACATTTACCTGCAGCTGTTTTTCAGCCCGTAGTTTGTGTATGAGGCAAATGTCACTTCCCAGTTAACAGAACACGGTAGCACATGGTTTTCTGAGTCTGAAGTATTTACTGATGTAGAAACGGGGAGTGCTGGCCACATCAGCGCTCTGAGAGTTTATTTATTTATTTATTTATTTTGAAGGGGTCATGGCCTCTCTGCATCAGCCATCTTTGCTGCTCGCTTTCCCCAGACACAAGCTGTCTCCAGGACTTCCTCCTCCTACCTTCCTACTGTCAGCCTCTCACTGTTGCAAGGACAGGAGCACTCAGGCAGAGAATGAATGCTCAGCTCTAATTACACATTAAATCACTTTTATTAAGGCAGGTTTGATGTTTTCATTTTATGCTTTCAGCTCTATCGTTTGGTTGGTTTGGTCATGTTGCTATAGCTTCATTTAAGTTTGAAATTTGAGGACTATTTTCAAATCTAGAACTAATATTTACCCTGAATGTTGAAGACTTTTTTTTGACTCAAATAACCAAATTGTTGACAACGATGCTCAGGATGGTTCTGTCCCACAGAGAAGCACAGAACTTTGTGAAACTTTTACTGCTAAGATTAGATTTTCATTTTTTTTATACTTTATAAAAAGTCCTAATAAGTATCATTCAGAGATGAAAAAAGTTTGGGTCATTTTATACAGTGTGTGCATTTTAAGTATGCATTTAGAATTTAAAATGAACAATTAATCAATTAATCACATGGGAATTTAAAATGAGCTTGATAATTTCCATTCTGATGATTAATACTTGTTCAAGGAAATTTTATTTTACAGAGATGCCATGAAGTATTTTATTCATGGTTTTGGTTACAAGTGCTTTTTTTTTTATCACCGTTTTAGTTTTTTATTGTCTTTGGTCATTGTGTTTTATTTTGGATAGTTAAAATATCTCACAATTTCAGTGGTAAGTGTTCTTTACGAAATTAAAGTTTATTTGCCCTTTAGAGGCTGAAGTTGGATATTATAAACCATTACCAATATATTATTGGAAAATGGTCTCAAAAAACAATATTATCATTTATCGCAATAATTATGAGGACAATTTGTTGTCTATCAAAGTTTGTAATTGTGACAGGCCTGGTAATCATAACGCTTCTTGCTCTACATAGAAAAGGGAAAATAAAGGCCAATATCAGTGATATATTGGCTTCACATAAGTACATAGTTATATGACCATCATGCTTGCTGTACATCAGTTGCTCCAAATGTATTCTTGAATGGTAAATGGACTGAACTTTCTGATCATTTTGACCACTCAAAGTGCTTCACACTAGAGTCACATTCACCCATTCACTCACAAACACACACATTTATACACTTGAGGCAATTTGAGGTTAGGTGCCTTCCCCAGGGGCACATGGACATGTGGCAGGAGGATGCTGGAAACGAACTTACAGCCTTCAGATCATAAGACATTGCATTTCTGAATAAAAAGAGGCTGGCAGATTTCAGCCAGTTTCATGTTCATACCAGCTGTTTTGCATTAGTTTGGTATGGAATAGTTAGTTATTCAATCTTTTTATCTTCTTACTAATGAAAGCAGTATAAAGTTATGCACTCACTGGTTTCTAAATGAAAGTGGTGACTCCCTTGCATAAAGTATGTACCATTGCAGATTGGTAAAAATACATCCATTTCTTATTTTGAAGGGGTTAGAGCTGTGAACCTCAATGAGCGTTGACTTAAATATTGTCTCTATAATTACTGTTAGTCAGACAATAGAAATTGAATTCTAAGTATTTCTATGAAAATGATGCACAGACATTCACTACTGCATTTCTATGAAGAAAAACTGTGATAAGAACAAAGTCATTTACACACAGATTGGAACTGACCTGTAAGACCTCCACACCAATAGGAACTGAAACTGGAAAGGCATTAAAAAGCATGTAAAACATCACGTTCTGCATGTATAAATCATAAACTGGCACTGATGTTTGAATAAAAGAACTTCTACAAATGTTTCGTAATCCAAAAGATTTTTCTCGTTTTCCCTAATCGAAATCTTCAACAAATCGGATTTGCCTGAGATAAATAGGAATTCAGATTGAACAGAAATACAATGTTGTTACTGTATGAACAGATGTGCTCTGTGTGCAAACATGGCCTCGGAGACTCCCTCCTTGTCTAGTCCAATAACCCGCCATGCAACGTACAGCTAACATTACTGGCGACAGCATCAGAGATTCTATTAGAGCTCACAAATGATGTTCATTATGGAGCATGTTCTTACTCTGCCCTCAGCAAATAATGGAGTTGCTTCCTGCGTGGGGGGCTGCAAATAGGTTGTCACGGGCAACGTGCATAACTGGGACAGGGATACCAATACTATGAAAATCTAAGCCAAAAGAATGACTTTAGATCCCCTTTATAAGAAATTATAGTTCATTATTTTTTTTTCTATGCTTTTTAAGAATGTAATATGTGTCAATTAAGAAGAAATAGCAACAGCATGATTATGGAGTGAATATTTTAAACTGTCTTTAGCATTTTATTTCAGATGTTGGCATGATTAACACAGTTAGCAGTTACCTGGCATGTAAACATGTACCTTGATAATATAACGGGGCTAAATGATGTGGCTGGAAAACGTATCACAGTATAACGTTTTCATGTCAGTTTATTGATAATTATTAGTTTTTTTATTTTAAATGTCTGAAATATTGCCAAACTGATCCCATGTTATCCACTGTTGATATTGCTCATGTGTCTATTGCAATATATGCTATTGATTTATTACCCAGTCCTACTTCATAGTTACCTTGATGCTTCTATAAATAAATTTTTTTTACTTAGATTGAAATATCTTCTTCAGCTGTTTGTGCTTCCTGAAGTCATTTCGTCTCACTGATGGCTAACAGAGTCGTCTTCCTGTGGTAACAACTTCCTCACAGAGTACTATTCATATGACGACCCCAGAAGGGTCAAATAAAAAGCAACACCACAACAGCATAATAAATAATCTAAGGATAAAAGAGGCTGGATGATTCATTTTGTAGGTTGTGCCTTTGATTTCTTGCTGGAAGGCTTCAGGCGGCTCTGTAAGCAAAGGTTTATAATTAACCACATTCGTCATATTAAACACGCTGTAATCAGCATCAAATCGACTGTGCCAACCCGAACAGATTGGCAGGAAAAGGAGAGGAGGGAGCGGACGGGGAGAGGAGGAGGGGGGAGGTGGATTGTACTTTTGCATTTCAGCCAAATTCGCCTTCGCTATGTTTCAGGATCCTTCTGCAAGCTTCCCCGCTGTAGAGGCGGCCCAGACAGTAAAAACCAAGTGTTGTAGCATCTGATGAGTTTTAACTGTATGCTGGCTGTTGTGTTTGTAGTTTGTTTGTTTGTTGTTTTTTTTAAACTGCTTTTATGGGCCTATAAATTCACCATGGAAATCTTCCCCTGTCTGTTTGATCTACATCCACAGGCAAACAGACGTGCCCTCCAGAGAAATTTGACTGCGGGGGATCCACCAACAAGTGTGTCTCGTTGTCATGGAGATGTGATGGGGAGAAAGACTGCGAGAACGGGGCAGACGAGGAGGACTGTGCATCTGGTGAGCTTTGTATAAAGTCGCCTTCCTAGAAGCAAATGACTTCTTTTTTTTTCCTGTTACAGATGATCACATTTCAGGAGACATTCTGATAAATACCTGCAACATTCACGGTTTACAAGTGAATAAATAAGAAGTGCAGATGAACTTTTAGATCTGAAAAGGTTTTATTGTCTTCGGTTTTATCATTTAGAAGTTCAGCGCATTAAAGCACAGCAGGAAAGTCACTGTATATTCCGACGGATTCGAAGTGATTCCAGATTTAAGCTACCAGCGCTTGACAGCAGAGTCCCTCTTTGATGTAAAATGATCTATGGTGTGAAACATCAGATACGGGGGACTTCCCGGTGATACCAGGAGGATTTCTACAGTTCTTAAACTCTCCATGAAGCTCTTAGAGCCATCAAATATGAAGGCACCTTAGACACAGCCAATCACGTGACTCGCACGTATGGTAGCCCCTTCCCCCAAATCGCTTCGGGGACCATCCTTGGCCTACTTCTGAGGAGCCGTGAAGAATATGCTCGCTTTCCTCTTCACGTCAGGAAAAATGTGATTGAGGCAATAAATCAGAACGTGTTCTGAGTTGAAAGCTGAGGAAATGGCACATTTTTAAAAAACATCTCTGAAATGTCCCAATATGCTTAGTGTCGTGTGAATTTTCATCAAAGCAAGAAGCTGCATATGATGGAATCAGTGTGAGTCAGAAAAAGTACATTAAAAGCACATGTTCTATTTAAACTCACCCTATTAAAGACGGCTTCATTATTATATAACAATAATTAGGTCTGTCACAATAGGCAATAAATAAAATAATCGTGTGATGAATTAAACCGAGGTGAATAATTTCCTTTTGCATGATTTATCAATTTTCTCTTTTCTGTGTTTTTACCAAAAGCTAGATGACAAAGTCTTCAGTTTGGTCTCAAATAGCCTCTTTTTTTTTTTAGGCCATTTCTTAAAAAAGACTAAATAATTCATTTTATTTATTGTTTTTGTTTTTTTGTTTATTTATTTTAGATATTTAAAATGTCTTCCAGTTCCAGTGTTAAAAGTTCATAAGGAAGTCATTTTGTTTTAAACGTTCATTTAGACGCCTCCCTCTCTGGAGGTGCTACGGTGGCGCAGCTGTAGAGCGCAACCCATGTCACAACCCCAGCCCTCCATGTGGCCGTCGCAGGTTTGAGTCCCGGCCTGATGACGTTTGCTGCATGACTTCCACCTCTCTCATTACCCTCTTTCCTGTCTGACCACTCTCAAATAAAGACAACTAGAGCCAACAAGAAAAATAGAAACCTCCCTCTCCATCTGTTTCTACTTGTGACAAGGCAACATATGAGCGACCAGCATAATTCATGTGAAACTTTGAGCTAGCATGGCCTAACGACGCAAAAACTTTGAAAACTTTTCAGTTTTATCACGTTAACGTTGACAGCCCTAGTAATTATCATTGTGTACTCATTCTGGAGCAGCTGTTAGCAACTCTATTGACTTTCAGTCCACTACCTTTTTAGCTTAGATGTCTTTTCACTGCGCTGCTCATTGAGACCCAGTCTAGCCTGGACTAATCCAGCTCTCATTCTAATGTCGGTATTGATGTGGCAGCCTTAAACCTCTCAGCGGTGACACGGGAGGGGGCAGGCAGCAGGATGTCGTCCACCCGGCCAAAGACTCAAATCCCCGCGGGGACAAATGGCGCCAAGCGTAACCCGCTGAGAGAGAGAGGCTGGTTGTAGCATTAGCAAGGAACGGGGATGATGGCATCACAAATTAGACCTATTAAATGCTCCTCAGAGCAGTTTATCTGAAGAGTGACTGGGCTCAGTACCAGCCTGGAAGAGGACGTCTGAAACAAGGATTAGAAGCTTTTAACTGTGTCTGTAGATCAAATCTGGAGCTGCAAAGCATTGATTTTGTTTTCCCCTACTGTGTCTACGCTCCAGCTCAGTGATCTGAAAAAATGTCAAATTCTAACGGCCGTACTCATCAAAAATCAGAAGGTAGTTCTAACTTAGCTGTCATACATCTTTGGTAAAAAAAAATATAAAAAAATTAATAAACAGAAAAGTTAAACCAAGACTTCAGACAAAACCAAACTTTTATTTTCCTTTGTGAAAGCGATGAGTTTTCTTCACTGCTGTATGTAATACAGAAAACTTTTCCAAATGTTGCACAGCCGTTCAACTGATATAAACATTTGTGTAAGTGGTCTAAGCTCAGGCACAGAAGTAAAAATTGTTGTGGATACACAGATAAGTCTGTAAAAAAATCATGCAGAAATTCCAGAAAGCGTGAACCGAAACATGAAGACGGCTTCGTTTGATGTTTCACGAAGCCTCTTAAGTTGTGAATTTGTTTTTTTGTTTAATTAAGAACTGAAAACCGAATGGTGTTAAATATGACTGATTACTGTGCTGACAAATGGAATAAAGACACGTTGATGTTAAACATTAAACCTGTCCAGTCTGTTCAGCTTGAATGTTTGACAAGCAACAGAGACAAAAGACATGACATGATATGATAAATTAAAATGAGCCTGAGCATCATCGTTAATGATATGCTAATATTATCAATATTACTATTCTTAATATTGTTCAAAACAGGACATCTGAAAAATGCTGCAAACATTTAAACCCTCTTTTTTTCTTGTTTTTAACAAAAGTCCTGACTGGAACTTTTGCCCGCTTTCCTCAATTTTTTAATTTTCTTAATGTAATTTTGCTTGCAGAGACTTCATAATTCTTTTGTTGTTGTTGTTGTTTTGTTTAGTTTATTTTGGATATTTATAAATGTTTCCAGTTCCAGCATTAACTGTTCCTTAGAAATGAAAGTTTTTGTTTTTTATCTTTGTACTTTGATTAATATGCCATTACTATCATATATAGTTAAAAATGGTTTATCGCAATCATTTCTGGGATGATTTGTCTTTCAGCAAATTTAGTTATTGTGACAGGCTCAGCCTCCTGGAAATGTTGGGGGTGGTGGAAGAGCTAAAAGGCGGCAGCAGCAGCAGCAATGTGACACATTCTGCAGGATGATTCAGAAAGCTTAAACAAACCATTCAAATTGGTGAGGTATGTTCATGCGTTCTGTGGCGTGGATGGGCGATCACGTGTGAAGTCAACTCTCTGCCTAAACTAGCTCGCAGGCGTCGCCTCATTTCACGTCATTTTCATTAAAGTGAAATTGTCATTTGTTCCACAAGAATCTTAATTTCCAACCACAGTTACGCTCCCATGCAGCTGCAGCACCCCTGCTGCTCGAAACGACATTGAGCCTTGGCTTAAGTGTTCTACTGTCATGTTTTGCAGCATGTCGAAAATTATTTACCAGATATCAATTTTTGCCAAGACGATTACGAATTGTTAGTATATCTTCAGTGTTTTCTTTTATAATCAGATACAAAAATATGTCTGTATGTTTCATTAAGTGTTTTATCAAAATGCTGCTGCAAATCAACTTCATCTGTTCTTCTGGCAAACTGATTATAGTGAAGGGCTATTATTAGATATTGTCTACATTAATAAATAGGAGTGTAATATTCATTAAAATAAGGGAGGACGGTAATCTTTATCATGTGGATTTTATTCTTTTTATGAAGTTTTTTGTTTTGCTTTTTTTTACTATGATTTTGAAGAAGAAGGTAAACTATTATCTATCTATATTTAGTAGCTTGCACCAATATTTTAAGGAACATGGTTGTTGAATGTTGGAGAACGCACAATAAAATTTTTTAATGTCAAGCCGATACATTTTCAGGATTAGAGAAATTTATTCGGTTTCAGTCAAATGATGTAGACTTAGTTTAGTCTATGGTTAGTTTTTTTTTTTTTGCAGGAATTGCTAGGTGTTTCTTTACAATCTCAATGCTATTTCTTTTTATTTCACATTTGTAAGTTTCACTTACTATTGACTTTGTTAGAAAACATCATATATGGTATTGTCCAAAGGATTTACTCATCTAAATCATTAAATCCGCCCATTCTCAGAGTTTAGATCCAGTCATTCTTTGTACTTTTCAAATAAAAAGAAAATAAATTAAAAAAAATTCTTAGATGCTATTACAGTGACTAGGCATTAAAAGTGCAAAATCTCACACACTTACAAATTATTCACCAATAATTACCATCAAAAAATGGCTCGCTGACCTAATGTAAACAAAAAACACCAATAGCATTTAAAACATGAGCAAACACATTTGTTGCTGAGGCACAGATTTCTGGAAGCATTAAATATCACAGTAAATTTCCTCCTATGATAGAGGAAATTTATCATATTTAACATATTTTGCTTACTCTGAGCAAAATATGTTCGGCTCAATAGAATTTGAACATTAATACGTTTGCAAGTAGATTCTCGTCTGAATGTTTACACCCTGAAAACCCGCAGACTTTATTCTTTATTAATATCAGATTGTGTGTAGAAGAGGCTGTATGTCTTGTGTAGGTAAATGAATCTGCAGATTTCATGCATTTACCCTGCAGGTGTGCTCCACTGTAGAAACGATAAGAGCTTTTTCTACTTATTTAAGTGATGGAGGGGGGAAAAAAATGGTACAAAAAGCAACCAAGGACTTATACCTATTTTCTAATATTTTTTTTGCACTTGAGTTCCCTGCTCAAAACTCTTGGTGTAATGAATAGTTCAAAACCATAATGCCCAAGGCTATTCTTTTTCACGGTTCCACCGTAGAAATATATTTAACTTCAATCAATAAACCCGCCACTACTGTAAACTCCAAGGCATTGAAATACTCCAAAGAACTCTGGCATGCATTGAATTTCACTATTTGTTTCATAAGAACTGAGTGAAGGCAAAATTCAAATCTATTATATTTATACAAGTAGAAATGAGACATGGGTCCATTACCTCCATTGTAGTTACAATTGCAGAAACAAAACACAGTACATGGTTAAATCACTAGTAAATTACATCAACCCGCTAGTCCTGGGTGATATTATTGAGACCTTTAATGCTTTTCGTCACTTCCTTTGGCTAAAATAGCAGAATAATTTCGATTTCCTCCTAGTTTCTGATTAGCTGTTGGGACAACTTTAAAACCGGTTTAAGGCTGGAAGAAAACAAATAGGTATGGAGAAGAAAGATTAGGCATTTTTAAGTCAACATCAGGACTTAAAAATGAATTCTGTGATGGACAGGAAGCCAAAGGAGCGATGATGGAATGGGTAAGATGTGCTCATGCATGTCTGTACCAGCTAAAAGCCAGGCAGTGAGATGTTGAACAAGCTGAAGATGCATAAAGAGTGAAGTTCACCACAGTAGTTGAGAGGTGATATTTTCTCAACGTTGTGTCTCAACAAAACTGGCTTAAGCTTTACTGTTTACCTTAACTGGAAGAAAAACAGAGCTGATTTAAATTCAGAGTCATTAATTATTCCCATACTATTTGATGGGTGTGGGTTACTATTAGCTAAAAGAAAAAACTCTCTTCCTGAAAATGTATAGCCATCCAAGCCTCAATATCATCAAGGCTGTTTTTTGTGAGCTGAAAGTCATATAAGTTCAAGTTCCCATTTAATTAATGGGGTCTGTTTACTTTGAATGCAGATGTAGTCATGATTTATTTAAGTCGATCCAATAATTAGGTTGCCATCTTGAAATATGCTTTATGTAGAACAAAGCTGCCATGCGTATGTAGGAAATAGTATCTCTATATGGTACGCCTGAAATCAAATGAAAAGACATGACAGATGATAATAATGAAAATAAAATAAAAAAAACAAAAAAAACATTTGTTGCGTCTCTATACAGTTTACAACTGATTGCGAACAATTCTAAGTTTGTGACTGAGATCAGCTTTGTTCCCCTCAGCCTGGATCGTTTGGGAAATGCTGTTTCAATGCTAAGCTAAGCTAAGTTAAGCTAAGCTTGCTTTAGCTTGTTATTCCTCTGCACCAGTTGGGTGATGATGATGTTTGAAGCAGGAAATTAAATCCTATGTAGAATCAGATTTTTTCCTTATTGCTGTTGAACAGTGGTATGTGAAGCTTTAGTTTAATCTGCCTTTCCTTCTCTGTGGCGAGACAGACTGAGAAACTGTAATGCTCCTGCACAGCAGACTTTATGACTGTAGGGGGACATTGAGCTCCAGATTTACTGTGACATTGTATATAGTGGCTATAAATTCTACTCACCTCCTTGAATGTTTTACCCTTTTATTGCTTTTATAAATAAATCATGATTAGCAAAATGTGACTATATTTCACACAAAAAAATAAAAAAAAATAAAAAACTCCCCCGGCTCAAAAAACCAATTTAATGTCGAGATGAAAACTGATTTCTGCAAAATAGTGGCGACTAAATAAAACTATGAAGCGCCAAAATCAGTGATTGCATAAATATTCACTTCTTTCAAAGTTGGTATTTATTAAATGCACCTGTGTGGGTAGGCCTTATTCAGACTTGCAGGCTTGGACGCTGCAATTTTACTTGATTTAACACAATTCAGCCTGATTTGCTTCATCAGAAACTCCAGAAGACACAGGTGGAGGCCTCAGCAACCGCCTGGATCAATGACTAGCTAACAAACAGTCTGAAACTCGGACCTTCTGTTGTGTGCATGTGTTCTTCCTGTGTACAAGTTTAAAAAGGTGCCGAACTTGTGAAGTGGGAGGAAAAACCGAATTAAATTTTCTGGACAAATACATCTTCAGCTACATCCTTATCAATAGCAGTAATAGACTTCAACAAACCACAATAGCCCTGTTTAGTTCCGCTTCAATCCAGTTTGCCTAGAAAGTCTGGTTTGGATGTACATGTGGAAACCGCATGCTCAAAAAGCAGGAAGTGTATTACGACGCTGGGCATTTTGGGTAAATACAATCTTGTATTGGGTAAATACAAATACAATATAGCTGGAGAAATGGTTCATAGTTTTTTTTAAGATAAATTCTGCAACTGCTAAAATATGGCGCCAGTCCATTTGTGTTCACTTTTTGTGCAGAAGGAAGAAGCGCTCATTGTCTTCTTCAGAGGTTTTCACCTAATTTTTTTTTCAATAGTTCTTGGTGCAGCGCCACCACAGGCAAGGAGGGTGAACAGGATTTTTAAAAGGTTTGTGTTGTTTGAAGCACTGCAGTGGGAAAGCAAACACTAGCTGAAAATGTAGCAAATTTGGCAATTTTGGTCCCCAATCGAATTGAGTCTACTGGACTATCAGGTGTGAAAAACACCGTTTAAGGTGTTGATTGATGAGGAAAATGTCAGTCATTAGACAAAGGGAAGTGATACGCAGAGTGTTTGTCTTGAGAAATGTGTAGGTGCTTCACATATTTTTCTTAACCGCCGCATTACAACTTTCTTTAAGTTTTTTTTCTGACTAAAAGGAAGATCTCTCTCTCTCTCTTTCCTTCTCTCTTTCTCTCTTTATCTCTCTCTCTCTTTCTTTCTCTCTCTCTCTCTCTCTCAAGCCTCACACAGCTCAGCTGGAACCCACAGTGAGCTTCAGCACATTCTGCTAGAGGAAAAAGAGGCACCCTGCTAATTGAAAAATCCACATTTTGAATTATACATTTAATTGATAATAGCTTTCCCCGATGAAAACTTCTCTAGGTCAGCCTCACATTGAGGAGCAGCTTTAGAGAAAATCCACACGAAAGTTGAGAGGCGTGCCTTTAACTCTCAGTGATGAAGAGCTTAATGTTTACTCGCTAACCTGAACTTTTATCTTTGAGCATGTCTGTCTCCAGGGAACTCCATGTCAGGATTTGTGTGTTTTTGTGTGTTTGCATTTGCAGTTCATGTCTGGTCGGGTTTGCTTCCTGCTATGTGGTTACCCTTTAATCTCTTTTTCATTATTGATGCTTCTCATGTCGTGCAATTCATATTTTTACAAGCAGAATGTGTTATATCCATGTCCTGTGATGAGTGAAACTGATCTTTTTAGTTCTGTTCATCCTCTGTGAAGCAGAGGACCTTTTTATTTGACTGAAGGTTTTACAAATTTCATTTTTTTAAATTGGAATCTGGGGAGGCTTTCATTTTCTGGTGATGGGTGGATATTTGTCTTGTGTCCTCTGTCCTCACCATGTGGCAGAAAGCCAAGGTGACTAACAGGCCTAGGTTATGTGTGTGCGAGTGACTACAGAAGAAAAAAAAGTAATTAAATCTTTTTATAATAAAAAAAATATATAATTTACCTTTTACTTTCTTTATCTGTCCATCTTCACTCTCATGCACAAACACCCTCAGTTCATTCTCATCACTTGTGTTGGTAGTGCAAGCAGAGCAGCCCGTCTTCCTTTTGCTCTTCGTCTGAACCACTGGTTGCCGCTGGCAACAATCTTCCATCGTCAATGCAGCCAAGTTTAGGAAAGTGCTAAGCTTCCAACTTCTGACTAGTGTTGGTCACAAAAATTGTTTTCCCCTTTTGGGATAAAAAAGAGCGAGAATGGAAAACGCTGATCAAGCATTTTAAGTTCTCTATGATTTATGTTTTTGATTCCTTCATACTAGTGTGTGCTTTCTGTTTCATGATGTAATGCATTGTAGCTGGCAGAAAAATGACTTTAATTTGAAATGGTGTTATTACATTAGCCAACTTGCCTGAATTTTTTCTGTTTCATGCCAGTGACGACTTTTGACTGATAAAACAAAAATGAGAATAATAATCTAGTCCAAGTTTGAATGATGCAGGTACTTCAGTTTTTTTTTTTTGCACTTTTTAATTTTATTGTGTGAAATTACATTTTTTGAGCTTTATATCATGTCATGATGTTATTCCCTGAGTATTCCTTGATTCTTTGTTCATGTTTGAGAAATCCTTGAGTCTCTCGTGGCAGCCATTCAGCTATGCAAAACGCCTGGGTGGACCTAGCTCCGCCTTCTAGGCATAGCTCCCCCTAATTACTTGATTGTGTTATATAATGCCAATGATGGTGCCTGAAAAATATACAATACTCCCTTTTACTGCTTAATTGGGCTATTTAAGTTTTATAGTATTAAATAAAAAACAAACAGTGGGAACTACAGATCTAGAATATATCATTATCAACATCGGTATCCACTGACGTTAGCAATTATATGACACATCGTATCGGTCCGATAAGTACAAGGGGGCCAATCTTAACAACCTATGTTTATTTTCATCCGGTTATCGTTTGCATTTCAGGAAAAAAAGGGAAGAGAGTTTTTTGTTTGGTCATGTAATGGTGATATCAGACTTTGACATAGGCCCAAATTTTCATATTGGTGCTTCCCTAGTAGAAACTTGCCAAGAGGAGAATACTTTCCTCAAGTGCTGCAAATATTATGAAATCCTCAACTTCACATCCAGCTTGTTTTCTGGATTTGATTTATTCATGACAGTTAAAACTCGCTGACTTGTACGGCGTCGTCAGCAGATGGTCTGTGGGATCGAACCTCCTCAGAAGTCTTTAAGTACATTTACTCATCGCCCCAGAGGAAAACAGAGTACCTCTCTGGTGTAACCCGGCCACTCGCACACTGCTAATGCTCTCGCCCCTCGTGTAATAATGCACATGTTTATTGAAGCTCTTTAATTATTTAGCTCCAAATTAGGATAGAGAGTGTGTTGAGGCAAAACCGGGCCACTGATTTGAAATCCACTTCAGAACCAGCTGCAGCGACTTGTTTATTAATATTAATGAAAAATCACCCTTTTACTGAGCTGAAACCACAACACATGTTTTCATGAACCACCCGTCTTGGCGCGATTATGGTACCAGTCAGGTAATTAAGTCTGGGCATTTATTAGGAAAAAATAGATGATGGACATAACAGTAAGTAACCATGATGCTTGTTTCTTTCTATTTTTTAAGGGATGAACTCAATTTGAGTCTATTGAAGGACATCATAACCAGACCGGAGCACAATTATGTACTCTGCAGTCTCTGAGCAATTTTATTTTGTGACTCCTTCACATGTAGCTGCTTCCTCAATCTGTACTAGTTAGACATGATGTGTAAGATTTGCAGTTTGGTCCTGCGGTAACTACAGCGCCGCATTACAGCTGATAATATGAGGTAAAAACACCAATCCTTTCCTGTAACCATCTGGAACAACTAAAACATTGAGGTGTGAAGCTGCTGAACCCCCTGTGATTTGTAGAAATATAAAATTCCTTTTCCTGCTGCTGACCTCTGTGCAGCTTGTGGGCTCTCAGTGGGAGCCCTCACTTTCCACCCCGAGTGCTTTTTAGCAAGATAAAACGTGAGTCTAACAAAACTGGGAAAGGCATCGAGAGAGAGCGAGGAAAAAGAAATGGAGAAATATAGATTTGTTTAAGTATAAAATTAGTGTGACATGTGGGAAGTCAATCACCCAGAAGCCATGCAAGTGCACACTCATTCATACTTAAGGGCACATTCTGGACACAAACTGCTTCGACTTTTACCGTCCGGTCAGCTCTACAGAGAGGTATTTGCAAAAATCAGCCACCAGACACGCACAATAAAAGTCTTACAGCCTGAGTAGTTAGCCACTCTTCTGTGAAACAAAATTAGCTCATTTGCACTATCACTACCTGTATTTATGAAAGCAAGACAAAAACATTGTGTATAAGTCAGGGCTGAGGGTTTTTCAGAATTGTTTAATTTTATTTCGTTGTGATGTTTTTTTTTCTCGCCTAATTTAGTTAGTTTCAATAGAGTTGGTTTAATAGTCTTCTAGCTAGATGCTGGTTTGCTAGCTAAATATTAGCTGTGTTTCCATTACAAATGCGTGCAAAACTTTGTCAATATTCTGCTAATGTCAAAAAACACAATTTCGCAGTTGCTGTGTTTCCATCAAAGAAAAAAATGCAATTAAGATCACACGTGAGTAAGTTTCTTCACATGAGAAGTCATTGGAAAAAAAACTATGCGCGCCATCCTCCTCCAACCACTTCCTGTCGTCTTCTTTGTCTTTTCTGTCGGTAGTAACATCCGGTTGTTTGCCATATTACTAGTGTGATGCGAAAAAAGTGTTTCCACTGCAGTTTTGCAACATGTACCAACGTCAGTACAGCTGAAAAAGAAAAAGAAAAAAACACGTCATGCAAACCCAGAAACTTTAAGCACAATTATATTGTTAATGGAAACACAGCTACTCTTTAGTTCAGTGTAGTTTTTATAGTTATAGTAGTAGTTTTTTCATACTGGTTTAGTTTTAGGTGTACAATCCTAAAAGTGAAAGTATTATACAGAATACACCAACTTACTGGTGTATTCTGGTGGTGACTGGTGTATTCTCCCAACTTTTGCTGTCGCCATTTTGTGGACTAGTGTAGCATAGCTGCCATAAGAAGCATGGAGTGCAGCTGACGTAAACTGTTTATTTGGAAAATGTTTTCTCAGTTTGTTTATGCTGTTTAGGTTGTTTTAGTTAACTATAATAACCTCAAACATAAATGTATTTTGTTTGAATTTAATGTGAAAGACCAACACAGAGACATACATTTATGAAGTAGAAAGACAATTATACATGATTTAAAACATTTTTTAGTTTTGCATTTGAAAAAAAATGCTTTGTCATATATATTTTGTAATGTGACAAAATATGGAGAAGTTCAGGGTGTATGAATACTTTTAGAAGCCACTGCATGCCCTGAAATGAAAACTTTTCACACAAACTGAGTATTTTTCAGGGAAATAACTGTCCTTAAACTTATTATAAGGTAGGTACAACAAAAAAAAATACTCTGGTTCTTTTTATGGTCTTTGAGCAAAAAGAAACAAACAAAAAAATACAAAACAAAACTAGAAAATGAAAGCCCTCTTTACAGAAGATGATGTTCACAGAGAGGTACCATGCCACAGATTGATTAGAGAAGAGAAGGATTGGCTTCTGGCAGAGGGAGCTGTATTATCACCGACTCACTCGGAGAGGAAACCTCTCCACATTTTCTTGTGATTACTGCTCTCATCATCTCCAGCTTTATTTTAGTCAGATATGGTCTGCTTCTGTGGCCTGCTGCTTAAAGTTAATTCACACCATCATGTCTCTGCTTTTAATTTCTATAATACTCCTTCAGCTTTTGCTTAATGCAAGGAAAAGCTTAACATTTGTGGACGAAATTCAGTTCTGATTTTAAACACGCAACACATTTGTAACTTCTGCCCGTAGATGCCAAAGCATGTCCCAGCACAGAGTTCATGTGTGCCAACCGCAAATGCCTCGCCGCCGTCTACGTGTGCGACAGTGATGACGACTGTGGAGATGGCAGTGACGAGCTCAAGTGTGCGGCGCCACAGACTTGCGGGCCCAACCACTTCCGCTGTAACACGTCGGAGTGTGTGCCGCTGATGTGGAGCTGCGACGGAGACCCCGACTGCTCTGACGGCTCTGACGAAAGCCCAGAACGCTGCGGCGACGGCGCCCCCTACCTGCCCAACCGCAGAGCCAACTGCACGGCAGACGAGTTCCGCTGCGATAACGGGGAGTGTATTCGCCTGACGTGGAAATGCGACGGAGATCCAGATTGCAAGGACAAGTCCGACGAGTCAGACTGCCGTGAGTGTCCCTGGCTTCATTAATCCTGAGCGGTTTCCGGTTTTACATTACGTCAACTTGTAAACATTTTTTTTTCCCTCTGCAACTCAAGATTGTCCTCAGACTCTAAAGCAACCTAATGGTTCTATATGTTAGCATGATAATATATTTTTACACTTTATAGTAAACTGAGAAGGTCAGTCTTCATAAAGTTTTTATGTGGCATTAATTAGAGGTGGCATTAACTGCATCGATTATCATTTGTCATGAAAAATATATCATAGTAAGAATTTTGAATTATTGTAACAGAAGAAAACACTGTATGAGTGCAAATGTTATTTTTTTTCTATTTTCTTCAATGTTTGTTCCAACCAGATCATTAAAAAAATCTATATATTTTAAAATATGATTAAATGCAGCTTAGTGATAAAAAGCCCACTTTTTTAAGTGTTTCTTTTTTAAATGGCTTCCTCTAAAGTCTATCTAGAATGGGAATGTTTTTCAAAAACAATAATTGTTTATGGTGCTAAGAATACATACAGTATAGCACAACAGCAACTGTTTTATCATAATTTTTTGCAGTTATCACAATAGCACCACAAGATATTGCAATAAAATTGTGAGTCCATATTGCCCACTCCTAGTATTAATGAAAACTGTCCTGAGAACAACATCTACTATAATATAGATATTTATTAGGGGTTTTGAAAGAAAGTGTGCACACCTTTAAGAGTCTGCACATGTGTCTTCATCCAAGTTTAGTAATATTTAGTCTCTTTTAAACATCTTGCTTTGGTTAGAATTTCTTCTGTTTACCTTGGCACATTACCATTTGAGTTTCCACAGTGTGTCTGTGCACAAACAGCTCCTGTAGCGTGAAACAGCGTGAGCATTAGAGTCCACTTCCACAACTACAACTGTCCAACTCTGCAGCAGCTTTTTCTAAACTGCAGGACAGAAACTTGACAGAACAGAACCCTCTTATCTCATAGTTTTTTTTTTTGGTAGCCACAGTCCTAACACACACAGCATTTATACACACTGCTTCTGAAGGAGAGAGATTCTGCCGTACAGATGATAGCACCAGAGCTCATTGCTCTAAAACCCTTTTGCTCAGCGAGATATTTCTACATTTGAAGCAGTTGCACACAAAGAAGGATTTGATTAGCAACAGATAAATTAACTGGAGAGTGTGATGTCATGTGTCTGTCACGTACACAAGCACACACCAAAACAAGTACATTATCAGCGAAGCATGCTCATTTATGGATGATAGCTTGCTATTGAATTAATATATTAACCATTTTATTGCTCACATTCTGCTTTAGGTTAATGCGTGACCAGAGCTACTCTCCCTTTATGAAAAAAGTAGAAGTTTTTACAGCGTAATAAGCCCTGTGGAAATGGATGAGCTCCTATGAAACTGAAGCTTAACTTTTAAAGTGGCAGTATTGTGTCAAGTCGACTTTTTTGAGCTATAATGCTATAATGTTACTTCTTCATCAAAAACAGACCTGGAGTGCTGATTTGATTATTTCACGCATGTTTGAGAAATCCTTTAATCTCTTGCGGTAACCATTCAGCTGTGGAAAACGCCTGGGTGGACGTAGCCCCGCCTTCAAAGACGAAGCTCCTCCTTTGAGCTTCCCAACTTCTGGCTCACAGAGCAGCTCCTCCAGACTAGTCAACAGCAGTTAGCAAACACCTGGTGTAACTGCTTAGCTTGTAATAGCAGCTGTTTCTCAGTGCAACAATGGTTAAATTATTAAGGAGAAGTGATGTGACTTCCTGAAGGCAGTCTTTCAGAATGAGCAGATTTTAAAGAGACAGAGGCCCAATTTCAGGTTTTTAAATCAGGATATAAACTTTCATATTTGATGTATATGGCACCTTTGTAACAACTGAAGTGAACATAGTTCCTTGGTTGTGCTATAAAATGGCACTATGTGCCTGGAAAACACATAATCCTGTCCCTTTAAATTTGTCTTCTTCAATATTTCTGCTAAATAACAGTGAGAGGATGAAGTGATGAGGCAGGAATCCTAGCGCCCAAAGCTCTCACCAAGCCAAAGTGTGAAACTCAGATATATCCTTCCGCTCGTTACGGAGATGTGCAGCGAGCTTGTCTGACAAACCGTCATGGTGTGTGGTGTCGTCTTTGCAGCGTTTGCAAGAGACTGAGGTGCTCAGGTTTAAATTAGGAACACATTTCTGGTACACTCACTCACTTTCAGGATCTACTTAAGGAGTTATCTGTCAGAAAAATGTAATTTT
Organism: Poecilia formosa; assembly: GCF_000485575.1. Lineage (NCBI taxonomy): Eukaryota > Metazoa > Chordata > Actinopteri > Cyprinodontiformes > Poeciliidae > Poecilia > Poecilia formosa. The sequence goes on along the minus strand of NW_006800006.1, from coordinate 1,408,657 downwards.
CTACAGAAATATTTCAGATTAGAGACACTGATCAATATGTTTCCCCTGTTATTGCTTTTTTTATGTCATGGATCTCTATGAAACATCATTTATTTACAGATCTCCACTCTGATATTGATGTTTCACCACAGCACAACACAGAAGAAGATCTGCTGTGTCCGTCTACGTTGAGGCATCAACACAGACATTCCCTCTGTCCTGGTCTTATCTTATAAGACTAAATCATATCCCAAGAGTCATAGATATTGCTTTTTAATGGGGTTCAGAAGGGAGTTCTGCTGTTGATAAAAAGCTGCTCTGGTCTTGGGATAATAATGAATTTGGGTTTGGTCTCAACCTGCCTCCTTCTTTTGGCTTCTACATTAAAATTCATTCATCATGCGACCCTGGGTTAACATTTTCTGGGCTGCATCAAACTCTGAACGAAATTAGCATAGCTGAAGTATGTAATTACTCAATTCTGCTGATTTTTATACATGCTTTCTGGAGATTATCTTTTGAAATTACCTTATTGACACAGTCTCAGAAGCAAAGAGAAATGGAAAACTAGTCATGGGTAAAATGTAAGAAAAAGGATTTGATCCATTAATGTCAGAACATGAATCCCATTTTGTAAAAAAAAAATAAAAAAAAAAAATAAAATATATATATATATATACACACACACACACATAATGTTTCTCTCTCTCTCCTTCTCTAACAGCTCTGCTGACATGTCGACCTGATGAGTTTCAGTGCGGTGATGGTTCCTGTATCCACGGTACCAAACAGTGCAACAAGGTCCACGACTGTCCTGACCACAGCGACGAGTCCGGCTGCGTCAACGGTGGGTCTCTGAGGCTGGATAAATCACCGCTTCATTTACACCAAGTGAATGGTTACATCACGGTTACCTGGGAAACACACAGTACCAGGATGCGCTACATAAAGAAGGGAAGTTGGCAGGACAATGTTAAGCTTGGGACAACTAAGCTAGCTCACAATACACTGTCGTAGCCACCAAAAGAAAAAAAAAATCAGGCTTGTGAATATAATAACATATTTATGTAAATATGTGAATCATTTTAATAGATACTGGCTAAGCTGCACAAGAACTGGTTTCACTGGCAGATTATTTCACAAGGAACATGGGAAAAATGTTTTGTTATAAGTGAAATAATCTACAATGGAATAAATACTTTTTCGTCAATATTAAGGAATTATTGACTTTAAACAAGCTGCTATATCTAACAAAAACTGTACTTGTAAGTTAGTTTTATCTTATTTCAAGTGTACTAAGATATTTGCACTAGAAACTAGTCCCAAAAAAAACTTGGTAAGATTTTGTGTTTTTTGCAATGTAGCTTTTTTAATCACTTCAAAAATGCAAAATGTAAAGTCTTGGCATTTTTCAACTGGTCTTAAAATTTTGATCAGGAGTGTAAGCATGCTGTCATGAAGCAAAAATAGTTCAGATGGTATTTGTGAATTAACTTGTAGTAATTGAACATTCATTCATAGCAAGGAAGGACTTTTTTCCTACCTCACTGAAGAGTTCAGGATCTTAAAATGTGCCAATATTATTGCTGTAAAAATGGGCGTAAAAATCTCATCAGTACAACGTGACCTTATTGCCAATAAAATAGTTATTAAAAATAACGAGTACAGTACTGATCAAAGTGACATTGTCACAATTAGTTGCAATTTCTGCCTGCTGGGAATGGAACAAGATTGAGTTTATCAGCCCCAAAGTTCCTCTGTGCTGTCTGAATCAGAGGAAATTCATTATCACAGGCGTAAATACATCCTTCTATCACATACCACAAAGGGTTACTGTCGATACAAACAGAGCTGCTGCTGATGGTTCACAGTTATCGTACTACTTGGACAAATGCTGCCAAGTCTCACCGGAAACTTAAAAGAGCAACAGGCAAACCTCATTGATTCGCAGCACAGCAGCTGTGCTGCCGGGTCCGTGAGATTGTTTACAGTGAGGTGCCACCTTGTTGAGTAGGTGGATACATTCAGTCTGTTGCTTTCAGCTCTCTAATTAAAAGCTCAGTTCAGCAGCCTTTTGTTCCATTATCTAAAACAAACTCAGTACTTCACAAATGCAGAAAACATCCGTTGTTTGGTTTAAATTCATCCCAGCAGGTTCTGTTAAATGTGAGAACAAATGATTTATTATGAATCTGTGAGGCTGACATTAGTTGGACAGAATTACCTTGGGTGCATTTAACAGACCATTTAAAGCTATATCGTAATGCCAGCTACGCAGAGAGGTAACGAAAGTGTGAAGACTACAAACCAAGATGAAGAAGCTGTTAAAGGGGTTGTAATAATGACGGCAGGTTGTGTGGTATATCGACTCAGACAGGACCCTGTGTAAACCAGTCTCCTAAGTTCCTCTTTTTATGGATAATTTATCAGCTTCCTGCAAACTAAGAGGGCAGGGAAAGTGAAATTCACAAGAGGAGGTGAGAAAGATAAAAAAGTAACGTTAAATTTTTAATATTGTAACTTTTTTGTGTAGTTGCATGCAAACTTGAGTTGGAAAAATTATTTTCATGTTTACTTATTTAATGTTTTTTATGTACATTGCCCTTTTTTACTGTCTCAAGCAAAACATTAATATTTTAAATGTGTGATTTACAGAAGCTGATCTCTACTTTTTTTTTTTTTTTTGCTGTAGCCACAAAATGCGAAGGGCCCCTGAAGTTTCAGTGTAAGAACGGAGAGTGTATCGACAGCTCCAAGGTGTGTGACTCTGTCAAGGACTGCAAGGACCGCTCGGATGAGCCTAAAAAAGAGTGTGGTAAGATGTTGTTATTTATGTTGGAGACTGCTTGTGTGAACTTTTATTATTTCTGTCTTTGATAAAATAAAATAAAAGGCTTGTTCCAAATTATACTGATTCACGAGAGAGTACAAACTCACTGGGTCTAGAATGAGTGTTTCTTCATACAAAGGAGTCTAGACATTTCATTTGCACTCATTACACCAACAGTGTGCTTATTAAATGGCTCCTGTTAACAAACTGACCAGTCACTTTATTCATTTATTTTTCCTTTTCAATTGCTTACACAAATAGTGCATCATGGCAGCATCTCATTAAATTTATGCATCTAGAAGATGAAGAAGGTTTGAAGTTTAGAGCAGCCATCACAACAAGGGAAAAGAGGGATTTAAGTGACTTTGTACGCGGCATGGTTGATGGGTATTTTAGAGTATTGTAGAGACTTCTGATCTGGGATTTTTTTATGCTCAACATTCTTGGGTTTACAGAGAGAAAGACAGGAAGATATCCTACAAGAGCAGTGGTGTTAACACATATTTCTTGTTGATGTCAGAAGTCTTAGGAAAATTACTTATTAGAGTTGGTGGCTTTCTATGATCTCAAAGGACAACTCATTACAACCAACATATGCAGAATACCACCTATAGACAGCCACATTCTTGCTCAGGAAGAGTATGGCTGCAGATCAGCGATTCGCTTCTTTGCACAGACGATTTGAACCTTGAAGGAGATGAGCTACAGCAGCAGAACACCACACTGAGAGCCACATTTGTCATATAATGGCTGGAAACTGAGACTACACTTCACACAAGGCCACCATGATTAGAACGTAAGAGATGTGGAAAATGTGGGGGCTCGTCTGGGATCAGAACTAAATGTAAATAGATGGAAAAATTGATTCATCCTACTTTATATCAGTGCCTCAGTTTGGTGTTGGTTTCTTTGTACCAATTAAGCACAGTTGAAAAGCTTCAGTCTACTTCAGTACACTGGTGATCATTTCCAGCGATTTATGACCACATTATTACCATATCACAAAGCTCAAATGATGCCCAATTTGTGTTTTTTGAGCATACAGTGAGTTCACTGTACTCCACAGTCACTGGATCTCAATTCAATGGATGGAAAAATAGATGGAAAAAGAGATTTCCCTCTCTGCTGCAAATGCTTGATAATATAGCTTCAATATGGACTCAAATATCTGAGCACTATTTTAGACACCTTGTGGAATCTATGCTAAGGTGAATTAAAGCAGTAGGGAAGGCAAAGTTTTCATCATACAGTGACCAACACAATATGATTCCTTTGAGAAATTTGTCTAAAAATAATCAAAAATGCTAAAACAGACATGCTCAATTTGGTCAAAGTGATATTCATTAAACAAAACATGTTGGTTTTTTGGATATCCATGATTTCAATTCCAGTATAAGAAAGTAAGAAACAGACCTCCAGCTTCTTGCGAGGACATTTCCTCTGAGGAATCTAAAAATCTATGTGGGGAAAAGTGACAGGTACCAGAGCAGACTGACCTCTGCCAGGAAATGAAATTATAGAACCGAGACCGGCATTGCAGAGCGTAATTCCCTTCACCCTCTCCATCTCCTCTACCTCGTCCCCTCACATTCTCAGCTCATTAAAAGCATGTCCACACACACGCAGGCACACACACCTCGCTCATCTCTGCGCTCGCTCAGCCATTTGCGTCCAAGATGTTCCACATCTAAATCACACGCGGAAAACAAGACGCTTTTGATTCGAACTGCGACGCAAAACTCTTCCTTTCAGATGCTAAAAACAATGCATTTCCTAAAGTGCTCAGGCAAATGCTTTACCATCTCACCAAAAATAATGACATATCACCGCTGTTATGTTGCTCATTATTTAACACTGTTCATTCATGTTAACAGATTCACTGTGCAGGATAAATTTAGGAAGAAGGGAAAAAAAGAGATGTGATGTTTTCTCAGTGATGGGGGTGGGGAAGGGATCTGGCCTGTAAATCTTCTTGGTGGAAAGAGCAGTTTCTGTTTTCACACATGGATTCTCTCAGGCAGAGGCGGAGGGGGGGGCTTCATGCCCCTCCTGAAATCACAGGATTGAGTGAGAGCTCACAGGCAGCTACGTCTTGCTCTTTTTTCCTTTATCTTGGGTCCATTTTCAGCTGACAGTAGGAGGATAGATTGTGTTGCCGCCACTCATTCAGTCAATTTACAGAAGAGAATTTAACAGCAGGTCGGTCTGTTGGCGGCAACACAAAGCAAACGGCGAAAATTACACGACCAAATTTTTTACTTTCAATTGATAGAAAAGTTCGACTTTCAATCAGATCTCGTCCTCCCCAGTCTCCGCATTGTCGAGGCATTACCTGTGGTTCCCGGCGGTCTCTCTGTGTGGCTTCCAGCAAATTTAGCAGGTCCGCTGGCTCCACGTCAAATCTACAAAGCATCTCACCCACTTTCAGCATGTTGTTTTGATTTTTCCGGCCTGCAGCTTCTCTGTTTTGCCTCGCTCTAAACCAATCTCAAAAAGATCAATAGTCCCCCACTCACTGTCTGTTCAGAACCAGAGTCTGCAATTACATGGTAAACCTCATAGCTCAGGAGGCGATGTGATGCTTTTACCAGTTAAAGAGAATGGAGACTAAGGACCCGAAGCAAAGCCAACACTGACTTCATAATTATCAGAAAATCCACATCTCGTAAATTCCTGGTGTACATCATTAACTCATGTGACGATAGGAAATCAGGGCATTATTTCTTATTTTCTGCTCTTCCCAAGGGCCATAAAAAATACCTCTAGCGTGGAAAAAATGTCTTCCTTCAATTTTCCGCTCCGTCTTTGTCCTGTTCGGGGTGACGGCAAGGTTGGTGCCTGTCCTAGGTGTTACCATGTGAGAGAGGAGAGATAGAAGTCTGGATGGTGGCTGAGGTTTTAAGGCAGGGATGGGCAATCCTGGTCCTCGAGGCCTGGAGTTGCCCACCCCTGCTTTAAGGAGCGTCCATGGCTGAAATCCAGTAATTTGTCTTGTCTCAACACTCATCCTATGTGGTACAGTTCCTATCTGACATGAGACGATCTATGTTTCCCATCATGGTATGTCTAACTTTTTAGCTGGTGCTATTGCTAAAAAGCAATACCAGTGTTCCCTTTTTGTGTTTTCATAAATGGAAAATAAAAACAGGGTGTCTGATGTATGATCCAGGAAACATAAGCAATCCTGTGAATAATCAAATCAACCAATCAAGTTTATTTAATGGCACATTTCAGCAACAAATCAGTTAAAAGTGCTTTACATCATAAAAACACAAAAATAAAAAGTCATAAAAACACAATACGGTCACAAATTGAGAAAGCAGTTGCACACACATTACAGTTCGCCCAGTGACATCATCAAAATTATTGATACATATCAAATAAGTTGGCCATTTTTGCAGTTTTCTGGAAGTTTGTTCCAGATTTGTGGCACATAGAAGCTGAATGTTGCTTTTCTGTTTGTAGACCGGAGATATCAAATTAGAATCATGATTTAAATGACCATGTAGGTTTTTATCAAATAAAAAAAGTGAGAATGTGGAAACATAACCCATGAAAGCCATGCAAACCCAAAATCTTAACCAAAGACCTTTTCATTTAATAAGCACGGAGCAGTGTATCTCGGGAACCATCAAGTGAATTTACCTGCATAAAGACATTAACAGCACAGACTTGAATTCCAACATTTCCTGTGTTGATGAACATTGAATACTATCTGGAACATTTTCATAGAATTTCTGAAAAAAGTTTGTGCACCCTTAAATAAGCATGTTACCACAATCTTATGATGTGTGTGAAGCTGTGAAAAACTAAATGTATTTTTAGAAAATGGTAGTTACAGTGTGTGTGAAGTCGTCTTGCAAATGAATCAGAAATAGAATTTATTTTATTGTGCATGAAGAAAGCACAACGAAATTTTAAAAATGGCAACTCTCGAAGACAAGTCGAATAACAATAAATTAATAATACATAAGTAGATCTCAATAAACATAAAAACAATAAACAAGAACAGTATAAATAAAAACAGAACAATCGGGATGTTAAGGAAAACTAAATAAGTGACATGGTTCCAGTGGGGTTTTTTTCTGTAAACCTTATGAATGTGAATTTTAGATAAGCAGTTTACTAGATATATTTCGATAGGTGAAAGTGTTTATTCTGTTTACTGTGTACTTCTTTTGTCTAATGGAGTTTCATCTTGGCACCATTCACTTTTACTCTGGGGAGTAAGCTGATGCTGAGCTTCGGTTTGGCTAAGTTGTCGACTAACTCTCAGAAACACACGCACGCGCGCTCACACACACACACACACACACACACTAAAGTTTAGCTTTCAAGAGCCGATAAGAAGCTCACTAGTTATTGACAAATGTGTAACTCTAGATTAGGTAGTCGCACTTCTGATGGAGTTAAATACTCTATGATTGAGGAGGCAGCTTCTCTTGCTGCTTAGTCCATTTTTCTTTTATCAACCCTCTCCAGCTGCTCGTTGTGCAGTTGCGCTTTTGCTCTGTGAAAACCAATCCAGTGTGTCAACGTTTTTCACTTTTTTTAGGGTCACTCATTTAAGGATTAGAAGAAAAAACACAAGTGTGCTGAAGACTTGAATAAATCACGTGCATGCAAGGATATTTTATAAATTCAAGATGATGTGAAGCAACGTAATACTTCCTTCACTTGCATTTTCATTTCGCATTGAGCAGTTTTTGTTCCATCAACTGCTTTGCTAAATTCAGTTGAGTTTTTGTCAATAGCGGCAACAAATATAGTCTGAAAGCATTTTACAGAAAAAAAAAATCAACTCTCTCATGTAGATTAAAAGCCATTAGCTGCATTTTCATTACAGACATATGCAAAACTTTGTTGATATTCCACAAATGTTGAAACCCCCCACTCCCCATAATTTTGCAATTGCTGTTTCCATTAAATACGAAACACAATTAAAATCACATGTAACTAAGTTTGTTCACACGATAAACCATTAAAAAACATGCTGCGCCACGGACTTCCCGTTGTTCCCTCAGCACTAACATTAGTTTTTTTTGTCATCACTCATGATGTGAATAAAGTGTTTCCATTTTTGACAAGGCCAAAAAAAACACACCTCATCTTAGCGCTAAAGCTTTTATAGAAAAAAAACATTTGTTTGGTTGAAATTGAGTGTTTCCATTTAGCAAATTGTTTTATCAAATGTTTATAATTTTAGTAAAGGGAAGTGTAGCTAATGATATGCTTTGGTCCTAAATAAGACAAATGAAGCTCGGTTTATTTTCCACATTGGCTAAAGTGTTTCCATCCAGAGTGCATCAAGTTGTTAACTTGTAGCATTCACTCCTGATGAACATGTGGTGACGGAGGAGAGGAAAGACTGCCGTCTAACTGGAAGAAACCTAGCTCTGCCTTCGAGACGCAGTTTCCAAGCTTCCGCCTCACAGAGCAGCTTTCCTCCATCTTTCAGCTCCTTCAGACTAGCCAGCAGCAATTAGCAAACACCTGGTGGAACTGTGCATCAGATGAGCACATTATTGGAGCTACTTCTCTGAATGAAACTGGTAAAAACATTGTTAAAGGGTTAATAGAGGAGCCATGTTGTGATGACTTCCTGAAGGCAGAGTTTCAGTAAGAGCAGGAGTTTCTTAAAGAGACAGTGACCCAATTTCAAGTAATTAAATTACTAAGGGAAATTTCTTTTAACTCATATTTGATATAATTAGCATTTTTTAACAACTGAAGGTAACATAGTTACTTTATTTATGCTACAAAATATCATCATATGTGCCTATAAAACACATAACACTGCCCCTTTTACACTCTGTAGAAGGAAACGCTTTGTTCAGCAGAACTCAACTAATTTCTTTGTCTAGGAGAGAAACAGAACAACGGGGTCAAGTGTTCTACATTAAAAATAAAGCGGGCCATTGGTGGTGTATCCCATATTTCAGCTTTTGTAATTTTTAGGATTACTGTGTCGCAAATCAAACGGAGTACCTGTTTAATTTAGCTGCCCCCCTTTACTTCTGTGACAGATCCTCCTGGGGCTTGTTCGATTCTCAGTTTGCAGCATTAAAGCCCCTCCACACACACACACTCACACACACACATTTCATATCCCAACAGATGGGACTGGTTTTCAATTAACCAGCTCCCCTTATGTGCCGTAGTGGCGTCTCTTTGAGGCCGTCTCTACTTTGGAGAGCGTCTGATAAGCATTACAAAAGGACAAGATGGTACAAAAGTCAAGATGAAGGACTTTTTTTTTTTCTCTTATAAGCGGGTTAGAGTCGTTTTTCAAAAAGTTGACCTGCAAGTTGATTACATCGTGCCTGGCTCTCCTGTAACTCTTTGCATCAGAACGCTGTCTTCTCCTTGTCTTACCTCACAGGGTTGAACGAGTGTATGATCAATAACGGCGGCTGTTCCCATGTCTGCATGGACAGGCCAATCGGCTTCGAGTGCCAGTGTCCCACCGGCTACCAGCTGCTGGACAAAAAGACCTGTGGAGGTAAAACTGGACGGATGTTAAACACCTTGACATCAACAGAGCCTCAAAAAACATAAAAAATAGGAATGCACAATATTATCGGTATGTTATCGGTATCGGCTGTTATTAGTTGTAAAAATTAATATCAGACGTCGGCCATTCCATCAAAATAATTCACCGATATAAAAGGCGTTGCTTTCATATGACTGCAGCACAACATCAAATTTACACTGTTTGAGTGCCGTGAATAATTTTGACATTAAATATAATGCAAGTTGAAAATGTTGCATAATTTCCGGCCTCCTTTTTAGCATTTGCATTTGGTAGCAGGCTAAATTGTCAACGATAATGCAGTGTTTTAATTACGGAGTAGAGAAAGCCACGTAGTTTCAGTAAGTAGGTATAGGAAAAAAAATATCGGTATTGGTTATTTGCCAAATGAGTTTTAGTAAATCGCCATATCAGATATCGACCAAAAATCCAATATTGTGGGTCCATAAAAAAGACCCAACTAAACTTTATCATATTTTTATGGATTATTGTGTGATAGCTTGTTGTTTTATTTCTTTATTTTATATTTAGATTGTGTATGAATTGGAATATCACACTTATGTATATGATGATATATAAATTTCTAGATGAACAGAAAGAGTACAAGAATTATGGAAAAGTAGGAAATTAGGCAATTGTTTAAAACAAAACGAAGCAAAATAAATATTTTTTTCACCTTTATACAAAATTCAAAATTGTGGAAAAGAATTTAATGTTTAACTTCTCTCCAAACACATCTATCCTGTGGTGAAAAGTGGTGGTGGCAGCGGCGAGCAGCGGGGAAGATTTTCTTCAGCAGGACCAGAGAAACTGTTCAGAGTTGATGGGAAGATGGATGATGGTGATAAATGCAGGGCAACCCTGGAAGAAAATAAAAATCTGGAGACTGGAAAACAACACTAAATATGCAGCCAGACGTTGATTATTTTTTCCTTCAACTTTGCATTCATGATTTGTATTGTGTTGGGCACTTCGCAGAGCTTAGACGTCCTTGAATAGCCCACTTAAAAAACGGCAGTCAATGTTAATTCTGCACACAAAGTAGAATATTATGTCTTTATTTTGAAAAATCAATTTTTGTTTTGAGAGCAGCTTTTGTTAAATGTAATATATGATATGTAAAGCACCCTTCTAGAGCCCTCCATCAGTGCAGCATTGTAAGCAAGCTCGCCACCAATAAAGATTGCAATTGATTCTCAGAAGAAAAACTGGATGCAGAAATGCTGATTTTTTTATTTTATTTTTTATATCAACACAAAGACCTAATTTTTTGCTTAAAATAAAACCAGGGATGCTCTCAGTTTGTGGAATACCCAGACTTTTTTTCCGGAATTGGAAACAAAATTTACATGATTGTGAAAATACATGAAAGTAAAAAATGAGGGTTGTACATTTATGAAAACCATTTTTAAATATAGTAAAATAATATGTGAAGTTTCAGCTATTTGCCTTGTTGTTCATTGGCGTTGTGTGCTGTTGCTGAGAAGATAAAATTCTATTTAAAATGTATTGTTTCATACTTAATTGAACAAATTGTGTTCGGCCAACGATATGGCTCCTAGGAACAGTCATAGTTGCCGTTGTGGGAGAAGAAAATAATTGTACACTCCTGGTTTTTAACATAAAATCCCAGTAAGCAACAGTGAAGTTTTAACAGATTTAGCATGAGAAGAGGTGAAAACGTTTGAGGTGTGAATACTTTTCAAAAGGCATCATGAGAAGCAGCTGGCTGACTGCTGACAAAGCCCGTTTAAATGTTTGCTGCTTTTCTAGCCGGACTGCTCTTCATTCCCACAAGGAACCAGATGCACTTTCTATGCTCTCACACGTTCACACACGCATAACACATTTTCATACCCTTCCCCAACCCATCACACCCAGCGCAACCCAAAGAAAAAGGTGTTTAAAAAGAAAGGTCAGATGTGTCGTTCTTTCTTTCCTCATATGATCTGTGCTTTCCCATCGACAAAAGTCATCAACAAGCATCAGTTCTTAACAATTATCACACGACAAGAATGGTCGTCATTTCTGTTCAGCTCTGCCACTGATAGCGTCTGTTTCTTGCCTTCTTCACAGACATCAACGAGTGCGAGAACCCTGACGCTTGCAGCCAGATATGCATCAACTACAAGGGAGATTTTAAGTGCGAGTGTTACGAAGGATATGAGATGGACCTGGTCACTAAGACTTGCAAGGCTGAAGGTGAGTCACAACAACTTACAGAAATGTAAAAAAAAAATTAGGATACGTTCACACCAGCCCCGTTTAGTCTGCTTTAATCTGAATAGTGTTTGTTTGCCTAGAACCTATGGTTCGATTCGGGAGGTTGTGAATGTGCAGTCGAACTCTGATGTGGACCAAAAAAGCAAACTCTGGTCTGCCTAAAAACCTCGGCCTCTGTTTGGTGAAGTGAACTCTGGTGTGGTTTGAATGCAAATGTGGATACTAGTGGACCAGAGAACGCTCCAAAAGCAGGAAGCAAACTATTGTGCAGGGCATTCTGGGTAAACGCAACCAAAACAAACAAGTGTCTATTGCTACTGGGAGAAATGGCTCATGTTCTTTTGCCAAACACAAAACGCATACGAGTGTGTGTGGGTATGGATGTATATATCTGGACATATGTAAACCCAGATAAAATGGGAAATGAATTAACCTATGTTTATTATTATTATTATTATTATTATTATTATTATTATTATTTTATTTAATAACGAAGGTACATCTGAAAACATGTTTCTTACTTCTTCCTACTCCTTTTCGAGCATGTTAAGATTATAGTAGTACAAAAATATGTCTTTTGCATTCCTAATTCATACGTTTTATCTTCTATCATGTTTGACACATTGCAGTGTGAAAGTGAACCACACCAGTTGAAAATGTAACAAATGTTGCAGTCTTGCAATTAAACAGTCTACCGGACAATCAGGTGAAAACACCCCAGTAACAAGTGTTTATGATGGGACAAATAAAATTCGTAGTTGAGTTTTTAATATTACAGGTCATAACTTCTACAGATGGAATTTAGCTAATTTTATAAATGCGTTTCCTTTGATAAGCAGGAAAGTCTGTTGTTTTACTGATAACAAAACAGTCTGAGCAGTTGCTCATTAGTGGACCCAATCACTCGTTTGTACTGCAGCGTCAAACCCTCTGCTTCATATAATCACAAACATCTTTCTGCAATTACAGTCTTATCACCACTTTGCAGCTGTTTGTGTACCTAAAAACATAAAAATGGCGAGCACGATTAGAGCAGCCAGCCTTGTTTTTTTGTTTTTGTTTTTTTTTTTTCTCACTGGCCAACTCCATCCTCTGGCTCTCATCACTTTAGAGTTTCCTGAGTGACACCCTGATGTGTTTAGCCATGCTGAACATTTATAAATAGGCATATCAACTCTTCAGGGGTACCTGGCAGATCTAGGTGGAGGGAAATTACATCAATTTAGTCAATTTAGTTTGAGGATGCTGATAAATGTTAGGTGACAAGGGGGGAACGGAGTGAACTTCTTCAGAGTACCTTGGTGCTCATTGGCTTTCAGCCACGACTCGAGGCTGAGAAGAACGCCGTTGTGTTCCAAGTTCACGCCTCATTTAATGAGCAGAAAACGGTGAACTGGATTAATCACATTCATTTGTAAGTACTTTTATTTTGTTTAATAAAAATGCAGCTAATATCCCATGACTTTTTTCACACTGTGTCACACATTTTGATCTATATTATATTTTATATATGTCAACTATTGTGTATAATTTTAAAGTGTGAGAAAAAACAACAGCAAAAAAAAAAACAGAAATCTGAAAAGTGTGCTGTGAATTTCATATTTAACCACATTTTCTCTGATAAACATGCATGTATTATAGTCAAACTTCCCAGACTTGATTTCGGTAGAAGCTGTATTTAATCCTGGGGTGTCCAAACTGCGGCCCGGAGGCCAGTTGTGCCCCCTGGACTGCAAGATCATGCAAACTGACCCCTCTAAGGCATGTGGTTGACAATTTTTATTTTTATTTTTCACCAGGGCAAAATTATGATAGTCAAATAAAAAGTTTGCAGTGGAAAATGTTGGTTCCAGCACAAAGTGTTCAGTGTCGAGGCTTTTTGTATTCTCTTGTGAGAATCACATTTATTCAGTAAGCTTTGAGACCCAGATCTGATTTAAATGGATTTATTAAATTTGTCTGTGTATTTTTTAATAAAAGTGACCTAAATTTTCTCTTTATTGCTCAGAACTGACAAAAAATGTTTTATTGTTTTAAATGGAGATCTTTAAAATTTTGCTGAGTGCGAAAGAAAAAAGAAATAAGGCAGAACCCTTATTCAACGTTTTGGATCAACGATAATTAACATTTCTATTTTCAGCAAAACAAAATTGACTTCTTAACTCATTAAAGTATTACACAATTTTATTGCTGAGTAGGTATAATAAAAAGTTTTTGTTTTGTTTGTTTTTTCATGCTCTTTTTTGTCCTTTTTTTAGGCCCTTATTTTCTGGTCAATTTAAAAGTTTGTTCACCCCTGACTTAGACCTAATTTATGAGTCAGTGACACATTTGTTTCTAGTTGTGGGAGCTATGTAGCCCTATGTATGTTGTCTAGGTTTAAACCAAGCAAAACTGGCTGGTAAAAGTGGTCTAAGCTAAGACTTAAACAATTCATAAGATCCACAAAGAAGCCTGTGAAGACGGCAGAAGCCTCAGAAAGCGCAACCTGGAGCTCAAAGTTTGACATGTTGCAGCTTTTAAAAGGGCCCTGGTGCAGAGAATATTGTAGAACAGAATGTTTATTAATAATGGAACAAAAGGAAAGACTTGCAGGGGAATAGCAGGTCATACAGGACATGGAACGGGGCAGAGCAGCCAACAGGAAAACGGAAGAATCCAGCTATGAATAACGAGACCAGCGGCTTTCAATACTGGAGGAGGGAGAGGAAAGGAGAAAAGTGGCCGGCTGAACGATGGTAAATGATAACCAAGTAGAAGCTGAATTTGGAATCAAAGACAGTACAATCAAAAGGTAGAAAGTAACAATAATGGCATAAGGAAATTAAATCAAAATAAAGAATAATGATAATAATAATAAAAACTAAACAGAAATGAACTCGCTTTATTTCTTTACTTCCGTACTGATACTGTGGTAATAATTTCAATGTGTAGAAATAACTATCTTCTTTTGTTTGTTGGTAGAAAATTCAGAGAACAGCAGTAAAAAGGGTGAGATATTGCATTTTTTTTTTTCAGCTATTGCAGTGGATAGTAGATATTAATAATCCAGAGGTCCTGAGATTGAGAGTCACCACTGATGCAAGTCAGTCTTGCCCACAAACGGTGTGCATTTAGACTTCTGTCACCTGTAAAATAAAAATTTCCAACCAAGTCAGTTGGGACATTTATTAACCTTCTAAAATCTTCTTAGATTTATTTTCAATAAACTAAATGCTTGCTGGTTTTTATTCTTAAAACCCAGCTGTTCTGTGAGGGACAGTTGGGTTAAAAGTTGGGCTATAAAACAAGATCCAGAGGTGGAAAAGTCTAACTGGACACCATTCAGGCCGTCATCAAATCAATGGAAAGACAGTGGCAAAATTGCAAATCTACCAAAACATGGACGTCCACCTACACTGGACTCAAAACATTTTTATGTGCTTGGGTAAAGTACAAATTGTCAGTCCTATAACTGACAATTTGTGACAAAACTTTAAAAAAAAATGTTATTCAAGCACCGACTTAAGTGCTTGAATAAGGTAGGTTTAGACTCAGAAGTACTGAGTCTAAACCTACCTGAGAACACAGTGCAGTTCTCAATTTGCAGTAATCCTGAAAACCTTGCATTATCCCTCCAAATCGAATCATTACACTGCTTTGTTTGTCAGTTGCCTAAAATCCCAGTAAAAACTAATAATATTGGTGATCAAAGCATGACTGAAAAAATAAAAGCATCTGTTGGGTATGAAAATGTTTGCAGGGCACAATATACAGTATGCGGTTATAAACTGCCTTTTTTATTTCAGAGTGTGAGATGAAGTGTCAGGGAATGGCAGACAATGCAGCAGCTGCTGTTGTTGAGGCAATAAAAAAAACGAAAACTCCACCTCAGTACTGACAGCCCATGACTCCAGCATGGCAGCAATTTCCCCCTTAGACTTTTGAGATGACAGTATAATGACTAGTTTTTTTTTTTTTTTTGCTTTATTTTTTTGGAGCACTTGGCCCAACACCATACTGTCAGTGTTCAGATTCGGCCCGGGTAGAGGAAGGAAAGGGCAGAAATGGAGAGAAAGTGTTGGATAACAATACTACACTGAGGTTGTGACACAAACTGTCAAATGGGGGAGCTAAGGACTGTAAAGTATTAATGAGAAACTTTCACATCTGCCTCTGGAGATGAGAGGCAGCTGCATCTGGGATCATATTATTATACTCTGTTAGAGGGACATGGATTCAGAGAAAGCACCACACAGATAAAACCCTACATACACTATGTTACAATCTGCTGTCCTCTTGACTAAATGCACTTTGCATTTAATTATGGGAATCGGGCAGCTCTAACAATTGGTTAAAACATAAAAGACGTGTGCACAATAAACCATCAGTCAACAAAGCAAAGGAATTTTACACTTCTGATTATTTCGTCCACATTTTCGTTGACATTTTCTGTAGCACAACTTGAAGGTCAGTAATTATATTGAGGTCAGTAAAATATATTGATGGATTGCCATAGAAACACAGTATTTATCTGTGATTTGATTTACGGCTGAAGCCTTGTATCAATCAGCCTAAGCTGTGCTTAGTGTTTGGAGTTAATTAGCACATGTAGGCATACAAACACCCTCATATTAATGTTATTTTTTTAGTATATTAGTTTTTTTTTTTACTAATGGGATCAACTGGTTGTGGGGACTGAAAATATAAATGACTATAAATGGAATTAATTTGTTGCCAACTTCAGATTGTAGATTTTGTAAAACTGACCTGACAATGGTATTTTTTTATTTCAGAACAATAAATTACAACAAATAAAGATTTTTTTTAAATATACCTAAATACTTAGTTTTCAGATAGACATATCCATACATTAAACCAAAGTAAAAGGAGATGCAGTATATGTCATTTACTCTGGTACAAGACATATCATGTCTCACTAATTTTCAAGTACATCACAAAATATTTAGTTCTGCAAGAACAGTGTAAAATGACTAATTGTTGAGTCAAGGGGAAAAAATTAACTTGATGCATTGAAATGCTAAAATTTTTATTATGTATGTGTAATGAATGATGACTCTGTTCGTTCCTTATAGTGTTAGTAAATCCTTAACTTTGCTAAAATTTCCATAATATTGCAAACATTTCTCTATCCAGCTTTCTTTTCTGTGAGAGATAGAACTGGACTCTTCAAAGGACTAAAGCAGAGCCACTTTGGTACATGTAGCTTCCAGGTATTTACAGTAAGGGACTCCAGGATAAGATGAGCCTTTTTTCTTCAAGATCACTGGATCAAGGCAATCTTAGTTTGGTCACTAACTTCTATATTTACATTTATTTTAGGATGTTGCGCATCCCTTCAATCAATCAGAGCGAGTGTAAACTGAACCGTTTTAGTATTTCTAAAATAAGCTGTGTAAGGGGTAAGATGAGCCCCTCCTTTATATGTACCCATTCAGGCCACAGCTAAAATGCTACACTTTTCAGTCAGATTTATAGCCTCATGTTGTAGCTCATACACAGTACCATTGATATATAAAGCAAATTTTCAAATATTTACTTTGGTTTAAACACAATTCTTATGAAGTTTCATAAGAATTGTGTTTAGACAAAAATACTTTAACTTCCACGAGTGAAAAAGGTTTTTTAAGAAAAACCTTTTCTTAAAAAAAAGAAAAGGTTTTTTTCTTTTCTTAAATGAAGAACATTCATTTAATGTAAGAACATTAAATTAATGTTCTTACATTCATTTAATAAAGCCTTCATCACATGATGAATGTTCCTAAAAACAAACTGTGGCTCAGCTTGCCCTATTCTCCCCTATTATCTATGTACCTGTTTAAACCTTGCAGTCTAAATGGCTGCTGCCTCAACAGGTAAGAGGATTTCTATTCTAGAAGCGTCTTCCACCTTTTTGGTTTCCCCCGACTTCATTTTCAGCCTATCTGTGATGTGGATAGTAGCTAACTGAGCCATCTTGTTATTTACTCATTATCAGATGAGAAAAGGCAAAACACTGGCTGGAGCTGCATCTTTTTTCTTCTTTTTTACAGTTCCTGAAGGTTCTTCTCTTGTTGTCTTCCGTATTTGCAAGTTGCCTGTGTAAAAGTTGACAACCTTTTTTTTAAGAGATGTGATCAGATTCACATCTATATTTGCCAAAAGAGCATGTGACTTCATAATACACTCGGACCTGTTCATCGATTTTCCAACAGTTTCGTCATTTCAGTGAAGGATTATTGCCTCTTAATTGTCCGGGAAGGATTGTCAGCACTAAGTAACCATTCCTGCATTATTTATCTTGGTATAAAACATGATATTTAGAATATCGACTTGTGTGCTGCAAAGGTGGAGCTCAATAGTTTCCTGTAGTTTTGATTGTAAGGCGAAACCCAAGTGCTTTAGGTAATAACTAATGTCTAAATCATCCTGACAAGGAACATCATGGTTCACAAGTCTTGCATGTATTGACTCGAGAGCAATTACATTTTGTTTTCAATCTCTTTGTTGGGATGCGATCGTAAATTGATCCCTCTACAAAAAGGTTAATTCACTTTTATGCTCAGCACATACACTGGCTAGTTTGAATTATGTTATTGGCTCTGTGTTTAAAGATTCTGTGGCACGCCAAGATGAGATCTGATTCCTAATTAAGGGACCCATCCGGAGCCCTTCCTCGACTTTCTGCTAAACTGTCAAAGCTTATTCAGCTCCGCTTTAGTGGGTAAAATCCCATCTCTAATGTGTTTCCCATATTAACCCTGTTTTTCCTTAAATGTTTTGCTCTTTGATATACTTGTCTGCACTTTTACTCTGAATCCATGTCCCAAAAAATCCCTTTCCTTCTGTTCTCTCTGGTCGCAGGGAAAAGTCCATATTTGCTGTTCACTAACCGCCATGAGATTCGACGCATTGACTTGGTGAAGAGGGACTACAGCCAGGTTGTGTCTACACAGAAGAACGCCGTGGCTCTAGACTTGGACGTGGCCAACAACCGCGTCTTCTGGTGTGACCGATTCCACAGGAAAATCTACAGGTACGACAGCTTAATTATTTCAGAATATCACCAAATAAAGAAATTCAGGTTTTATGCATAAACAGTTTCTCTCAAATCTTTGCTTTTCATGTCTTAAAACAATTAAAATGTGTAGTTTATGTGTGGTAGCTCCTGCTACTAGCAATTTTGATCTTTATCATCAGCATTTGTTGGAACATCAAGATTTAAATGTTTCAGTGAATAAACCTTAAACTCTTAGAAGATATACAGTACCTAAACGCTACCAGGTTGAGCTAAGCATAACTAGCTTATCAGGCTGCTGTAACACTCATGGGCAGGCGCTCGCCTGCATTCTGCACTAAATAGACTCAAAGACTGATATTTATAGTAAATGCTAACTGCATTATTCACAAATCTTCATAAATGATTACTTTTTAATCAATCTGTCCTTGTTTTAAAACTTTACACCATCTGCTTTTTCACATGCTGGGAATAAAGTTTAATCTTTACTTGCGACATACATTAATAATAATTAACTGATCTACTTAAATGCTGGTAATTTTAGTTCAGGGTGTGAAAATATATGCTTAAAAAGTCTTAAAAGTTCTTAAATTCAATAATCTAAAGTTAAGGTCTTAATGTCTTAAATGAATTGTTTAAATGTGTTAATCACAGGTCTTAAATTTTGTCATGGCAGGACAATATACAGGAGTAAATTCCATGTAATTTACTCTTCAGCATAACTTTACTGTTATGCTAAAGTTTGAGTTGTGCACAGACATCTTCACTGGATTCTGTGTCTCAAGGTTGTTGTGGCTCCTGATAACTAGCCGCTAATTTTCCTTTTATTTCCTTAAATAACTGTTTCTTTTGTTTCCAGAGTAAACATAACATTTGTCTGCCAGTGACATAATAACAAATACAAAGGAAACTGTTTAAGTAGAGAAAAGAAAATGTCCTGATGTGTGGGACTACAGCCAGGTTGTGTCATTTTAGGGTAGCTAGTTTTTTACAGGGGAAAAAACTAGCTGCTAGTATAACCTTTGCTAGCTTGCAAATTTTTTTACTTCCATCATGGGAAAGTGCAATTTTATCGCAAACTGGCTGGACGATATTCGTCTTCAGCATTGTCTCACTTCTGTTGCCAAGCCATAATGATTTATTTATTTGCAATTTTTTGTTGTAAATTTCTGCATTTTACAGGTCTTAATTTGTTTTAATGGTCTTAAAAATGTTTTAAAGAGTCTTAAATGTAAGAAACCAGCCACAAATTGATAGCCTAGTTATTTTTTAAATAGTTGTATACAGTCTGCTTCTCTAATGTTGTTGTTGATGTTTTCACACAAATCCATCTTCTGTGCACAATCAAATACAAAAAAAAATCTGCTTTTTAAAGACAGTCATACTTGCTGATGATCATCTCAACAATGGATTTGATTAGCAACACTTGGCTGATATTTACCCTCCTAATTCATCTTGCAAACTAGTGAGGCTGGGTTGCTGGAGTGCATTTTTTAAATATTGTTTCTTGATATCATTTAATCTACAACATTGTCTAAATTAAGAATTTCCAACAACAAAGTCTCTGGGATGCAGATACACATCTGAATCGTAATTATGTGTCTTAATGCTCTCTGAGATTCAGCTGTATTTGGTTGTAATGAGACTCGGCTCACATCTCCTTTTTTGTTATCCAAACCATATTTTATCCCCCAGAGATTCTAATTGGAGCGCCGTGTTCTTTTTATAACATAGACGTTAAAAGAACCACCTCTCTGGAGAAACTGAAATTGAAATTCTTGCTAGCTGCTTTGCCCTTTCTTCGCACCTCTGCCGGGTCCAAATGATTAGCGACCTGGGCAAGCCTCAAATGAAGCCTTGTCTGTTCTGATAAGCGATTTACCTAACAAGGACAATAACCTCGGCATGAACCTGCATTGTGCAAGCCCAAGGCTGCAACTCCCATAGTAACCTCATTCTCTGCTGTTCATTGACTTCACAGCACAGTGCTGATTTCAGGTATTCTATATATGTATCAGCTGGCATCATAAAAAAAAATAAAAAATCTGTAAGTTACTGTAATTGCGCCTTGAAAAATGCATCAAACCAATGTGCCAAAGAGACATTCTCCCTCTGTGTCCTTCTTTGCCTTCCCCTCCCCCTTTTTTCTGTCCCCTTCACTCCCTGCAGCGCCTTCATCCATGAGGCCAGCGACCCATCCCAGCAGGTGCCGCTGGTGGATTCGTCCCTGCAGACTCCTGTGGGCCTGGCGCTGGACTGGCTCCAACACAACCTGTACTGGACCGACTCGGGAGACAAATCCATCTCTGTGTCCTCAGTGGACGGCACCAAGAGGCGCATCCTCATCAGCTCTGACCTGAGCGAGCCCCGGGCCATAGCGCTGGACCCCCACCACGGGTAATTGTGCAGACATGGCCGCCAGCGCCATTTTACAATGCAGTTTTCATCTTTTCCACATTTAAATGAATGTCTTGTTAATTTACGGCTTTTGTTGATGCATTTGAATTCTTCTCTTGACATGCGTAGTTTCTCTGCATTTCTCAAAAGGAGTTTTAACCAAATAATATGGAGTGTGCATTAGGGCTGAAACAATTAAATTAATCCAATTAGTTGTGATTCATCGATTATTGAAATAATCTTCAACCCGTTTAGTAATCGATTAATCATTAACGTGAATGTCGTATTAATTTTGGACTTTTATTGATGCATATGAATTGTTCTTTTGTAGCAGGTAGTTTTTCTGCAACTCTCTAAAGGATTTTTGGACAAATAATAATATAGGGTGTGCGTTAGGGCTGACAGGATTATTTGTGATTAATCGATTATTGAAATAACTCAACTAATTTAGTTTATAAGTCTATTAAGTCACTGAAGTTTTTTTTGTTTGTTTGTTTTTTTTACCAGTCATTCAACTATTCAAAAAAACATTTCAAATACATCATTTATAACCTTAATGAATGGAGATCAACTTTTCTCTGCCAATGTTCTTTTCCAACCAGGCATTAAATCAGTAATTGACCCTGGTTAGTTAATGTTTTGTTAGTGAAACAAAACATTAATAATTTTAATAGGACTTTTAATCATCATTAATCAAGGCTAATGAAAACTATTGTGATAATTTCTTCCACACAAAACCTTTATTTGTCCTTCTAGTTTTAAAATCCATGCTTATTAATGAGGTTCATGTTGCAAATTCGCATAACAATTTCCAATAAATCTGCATATTACGGTGTCAGACTGAGTTTATAGACACAAGACGGCTATTATTCTGGACTTTTTTATTCATCGGGCTAAATTATTGAAGATGATTATGACGGTGAACTCGGATATGAATTTCGGTTGAGCCATCTGACATTTAACAAATGAAGTATGTTTCCACTCATCTCTATCCTGGAGTCAAAGGTCCAATTTTTTTTTTTTTTTTTTTTTTTTTTTTTACAGATTTTTATATATTGTCATTTCCCTTGAGAAGCTGTCTGAACAATTTTATACAGAAACATTTTCACATAATTTATCAGATCAAGTTGTGATGCACAGAAATTCAGGACTTTACATATCCAGACTTAACCGAACCACAAGAACATGAAGAATATTGTGATGTTTTCAGTTACCTAAGAGTCATTTTTACAGCAAATATTCTGTAAATCACATGCGTTGGTAAAGGAGCTATGTAGCAGACTAGTCATAATGTTCTATAAGGGGTTCCTTATTGCCGTTTTTTTGCGTTGTACATTTTTATCATTATCGAAATATTCCAAATAGAATAATAAATTTATTATCTGTCTTTCAGCTTCATGTACTGGTCAGACTGGGGCACACGAGCCAAGATAGAGAAGGCTGGGATGAACGGAGTGGATCGGCAGGTTCTGGTGTCTGAAAACATTGAATGGCCCAATGGCATTACTCTGGGTAAGTGGGGACAATAAAATTAGATTAAAGGGGCAATACTTTGCTGAATACACTTTTTTGAGCTTTACATCAAGTTACAATGTTATTCCCTTATCAAAAACATACCTGGAGTGTTGCCTTGATTCTTTCATGTTTGTTTGAGAAATCCTTTAATCATTCAGCTATGCAAAACGCCTGGGTGAGCCTAGCCCCGCCTTCAAGGCACAGTTTCAACGCTTTTAAGTTTTTGCTTCACAGAACAATGCCCCTCTTTCTCATCCTGTGGGTCCCCCAATCAGCTCCTTCAGACTAGCCAGCAGCAATTATCAAACACCTGGTGGAACTGTGTGTCAGCTGAACTCTTTATACGAGCTACTTCTCAGTGGAAAGTTTGTAAAAACGTTGTTAAAGGGTTCATAGAGGAGAAATGTTGTGATGACTTCCTGAAGGTAGAGTTTCATAAAGAGAAGGATTTTTTTTAAAGAGACAGAGGCTCAATTTCAATGCATTATATTAAAAGGCTACTTTCTTTTAAGTCATATTTAATATATAGAGCATTTTTCTAACATCTGAGTTGCTTGATTGTACTATAAAATGGCCCTGTGTGCCTGGAACATACATAATGCTGCCCCTTTAAGAAAAATACTTTTGCTTTGAAATTATATTTGAAGTGGGGATCCGTAAATCTCTGTGTGTTGTGTAACACTGACAATCTGACATTTAAAAAAAAAAAGTAATCAATTCCAACCAAAGGGATTTGTCGGTCGGAGTACATGAAGGCTTACCACAGAGACGATCAATTTCTGTTGAGTCTGGGGAAAGATCTCCCTCCTTCCTCCTCCCTTCTCCTTCTGCTCCTCCTCCTCCTCCTCCTCCTAATGTGAGTCTGTGTTTTCCCCAGATGTAGCCAACCGGCGCCTCTACTGGGTCGACTCCAAACTGCATCTCATAGCTAGTGTGGACCTGAATGGAGCTCACCGGAGAACACACATGTCCTCTGCAGAGAGACTGGGACACCCCTACGCTCTTGCTGTCTTCGAGGTTTGTGTGTTGCTTCTCAGATTAATTTGCAATCGATTTTAAAGATTTTCTCCTCCCACATTTTATCACATCTTCAAATTTTCACAAAAAAAAAACAAAAAAACTCATAGGAGTGGTGTATTTGAATCCAAATCAATCCATTTAATTCAGCTTATTTCATGCTCAGTTGGTGGGTGTCCATATTTTTAGCCCTTTGTCTCGTCTCCTTGTTGCTTTCATTGGCTTTGCATACCAAATAAGAAGTAGAGATGATTCCGAAGGAGAATGCACACTTCTCTTTTTGGTCACCAGCCAAGTCTGTTGTGTGCATGTGATGAATCAAGGCCTTCAGAGGAAATAAATCCAATCAAGACTCTTCATGCCTGTGAGTAAAACCCGCTGTAGTTTCCAGAAGAGTTGCCTCTGCAGCAAATGTAGAATCATCCCTCAGAGGGGTTCCTCCCATGGACCGAGTCTCAGTAAGACTACAGGTAGAAACAAATCCTCTTTACTTTAAAATGCTTCTCTGAGAAGGGAGCACATTTGTTGACACCGCTGGTAAAGATATATGAAAAGTGTTCAAATAAATTCATCTTTTATTGCAGTAGCATAATCTCGCATAAGAAATCCCCCCCCCCCACTCCATTAAGACATAAACAAGGCGTCGCCTGCGAGCTAGCTCAGGCAGTCAATTCAACCCGTGATCTTTCACACATTCTGAAGCTTTCCCCTCCAGTTTGGACGGACTGTTTAAGCCGTAAAGTGTATCATGTCCTCCTACTGCCGGTTTTTGCTGGGTTATCTGCAGCTCTGGCACCCCTCTTGGGCTGCAAGGATAGAGACCCTTTCCTCACTTCCTGATATGTGAAATCATGTCCAGGAGGTAGAGATGCACTCATCACGCCATAATATGAGCAGCGTGACCAGGGAGTGATGAAATCTGGACTTAGACATTCTGTGTATTTCACTGTATTGGCGTTTAATGGTTTATTTAAATTAGAGATGCACTGATACAAAAATTTGACAGTTATATTGCTATTAATATTACTCTTATGGCCGATAACCAATATTTACTGGTACTGTATTGTTTATTTATTCTCTGCTTCAGTTAAACTACCCATAATCCAGTGCTGCATCGCTCTCACCGTCTCATGACCAAACAAAATATCACATGACCAACTTTCTTCCCTTTCCCTCCAGCAGTAAATGGTAACAAGATGGAAATAAATATTGGTTGTTAATATTGGCTGGACTCTAAAAGCAGGAAGCAAGCTATAGCGCAGGGCATTCTGGGTAAAAACAACCATAGAAATGAAAGAGTCTTGTGCTAGTGGGAGAAATGACTTGTGGTCTTTTACCAACGACAAAAGACAAAATCCTGAAAGTGCTAAAAACTGACGCCACTCCATTTTGGTTTACATTTTATGCGGAAGGCGATAGCACTCAGTGTTTTCATCTTCAGAGGTTTTCGTGTCTTTTCCTTCAGTAGTTCTTGGTGCAGCGCCACCACAGGCGAGGTGGGGGGTGACAGGTTATTCAGTTATTTTGTGTGAAGCCAAACCACGCTAGCTGAAAATGTAACATATGTTGCAAATTTGTCTATCAGGTGTAAAAATGCTGTAAGTTACTATTAATTTTTTTGTAATTTTTAGTAATCAATGACTTCCTGTTTCCCTGGGGTATAAATAAGACGTGACACAGAAGCCCATTTCTTGTAGCCATTTGCCACAAGGCTTGATGGTAAAGGAGATCAAACTAAATCAACCGCAAGCTGCACCAAAAAGTGCCATCTTTTTGTCTCCATAGGAACCGTTAAAAACTAATTAAATTTTCTGTCCTACCATCACAAATGGAAACATGTGGAGTTGCTAAAAGATGGTGCTTTTAAGCAATACCCAGTCCAGGTATTTTTAGAGTGCACCAATGGAGGATATGTGGACGAGCACCTGGCGACTGCTGATAGTCAGTCAGACAGAGGCAGTAATGCGATACATGCGACAGGCACCACTCAATATTGCTGGGCTGGTGTGTTTCCAGCATGCTGAACAAGAGAGTCACCTTGTAGTCACAACAGGCCAGAGTGAAGCCAGGCATCGATTATGTCTTGTACTACAGGGAATTTATCATAATTTTACTAAGTACCATCACAGTGCCAGCTGAACCAGGACAATAGAAAATTGGCAGGGTTTTATTTGAAGCAGACAAAACAACATTTAAAAAGAGGATGAGGTAATTTCATTTTACAATGTTATTTGATTATTAAAAAAACGGTATATGAGTGGGAAGCAAACTGATGATGTGCTGTGTTTGACAAACACAGAGCTCCATCCTGTCAGTGTTCAAAGTTTACTTTTAAGGAAGCATCGCAAACAAAAGCTTTCTTCAGTGAAACTTGTAGCTTTAAGATTTTAAGCTTAAGATTTTTGTGTCTGATTCTGTCATTTCGTTTCACTTAATATCTAACAATGAAACCACTTGCTTTGTTTTTACAGCGAAATGTTTACTCTGAAACACCATGTTAAATTTTTTTCAGGTAAACAGCAATGGACAAACAGAGAAAACATTGTTGCATGAAATGTAATTAAATCACTGAGGCTGTTGAATTATACTGCTCTGATGAACTGTTTTGTTCTCGGATCAGGACCCCTAACAGCTTGTAGTCTAAGGTATTATCTGGACCTTTTAATTGGTTAACTAAAGGTAATTTCAGAGGAATCATAAAGCTTCTCATAACTAAACAATATTTGCACAAATTCATAAACCAGTCCATAAAACAAAGCAATGCACTTTCTTCTAGATATCAAACAAACGCAACCAAAATTAAGTGGCAATGTTAAATATTTAGGTACAAGTTTGGAGCGCCCTGATTGTGGAGTACCACTTGTTGCTTCGACTAAGAACCAACCGTAACCAAAGTAACCTGGGCGTCATAAATGTCCTTTCAGGAAAGATTCATTTTTCTGAATGTAAAACTGTCAGAACATCTAAATGAGAACTGAAGATGAGAAATGAAGGTCATAAAATCTGTGTAATCTATCTACAGGCTCTTTCTGGGAATATGCTTCCTGTACAACGCTTGTAAAAATATCTGAACCTTAGGAGTTACAATGGTTCGAACTTCACCAGCTCTGTGAGCGCAAACATGAGACTAAGATGTGTTTGCAAGTAGTGAACTGTGTTTTGGAATTTACCCCAATTACAATGTTTTGGCTGCTGTCCCGAGGTCACGGTTACACTGACAAGAACAACTTTTCATTTTTATCACCCGTGCTGCAGGATCGGATCTACTGGACCGACAGAGACAAGGCAGCAGTTTTTATGGCCAATCGGTTAACCGGTCAGGATATCCAGGCTCTGGCTGAAAACCTCAACGATCCCCATGACATTGTGGTTTTCCACCAGCTCCGACAGCCGCCAGGTGTGTGTTCAGTCTGTGCGAGGCCCGTGGGTGTGTAGAAATGAGCTCATAATCAAACTCAACCACGTTTTCTCTTGGTGCCTAAAAAGTGCTGACCACTTCAGAACAGGCATCCGAAGGACGGAAACAAGGATACATTTGAACCGTGTAAATCCTTGCTGTCTTTATGTTAACCTCAAGATCTTTTTGCCTCTCACTCATTTCTATTTTCAGGTCCAGACAGCTGTAATCTGGGCAGTGTAGCCAATGGGGGTTGCGAGTACTTATGCCTTAAAGCACCGCAGATCACCGAACATTCTCCCAAATACACTTGTGCGTGTCCAGATGGACAGGACTTGGGGCCTGATATGAGGGGCTGCGTGCCAGGTGAGGGTCTGAGGGGCTGCATGGTTTTGTTGGGTACAAAAAAGATCCTGCTGTACACATGGCTATCACCTAGAGCAGCGATTCCCCACTGGAGTGGATTCTGCAGAGCTCGTGTCAAAAACTATGCTTTTAAAATATCTCAAATTTATGTATCTAAAATAAAAACCTTAAAATGTCTTGAATTAATTAGAAAAACTGTGAGTCAGCCTTAAATATGTTAATCACAGGCCTTAAATTTTGTGGTGGCAGGAATACTTAATCTCATATATTTTATGTAGTTTATTTTCGGTAACTACCTGCTGACATACTCTTGCTAGCATGTCTCTTTGGCACAGTTTTTTGCATCAATCATGGATAAGTGCAAATTTATCACCTGCTTGGTGGACGACATTCGTCTTTGCTACTGGCTCACTTTTGTTGCAACCCATACCATGCTACGTTCATTTTGTGCAACAAAACTCGGTACTACTACTATATAAATATGCAGTTTTCTTTTGTACATTTCTACCGTGAAACAGATCTTAAATTTAGTTTGTAATGCTCTTGAAAAGGTCTTAAAAAGTCTTAAATCTGAGGTGGTGAAACCTGCAGAAACGCTGCTAATGCCAAAGAGATTGTCAACATACATACTATGAAAACAACAGTTAAATGAGTAGTGATAGTGTGGATTGCAAGCCTGGGGTCTACTGGTGAAGAAAGAAGCAGGGTTGTTGATCTCCAGTCCTCAAGGTCCAAAATTCTTCGGCTTTTAGATGAAAACTCCTTCAGCATACCCAAATCCAATAACTAGGACATTAGTAGGACTTTTGCAGAACTTAACTGCATGCAGAGGACTTTATTTGGTCTTTTTATTCAGGTGTTTTGGACCAAGGACACAGCTAAGACCTGGGGTTCAACACCCAATGATCTTATTTTTACATCTTAATCTGTATTTTACATAATCTATTTTCAATGTAGAATAATCCAGTTCTGGTTAGATCTTTCAAAGTTTACATTTTGAACAAGAAACTGCCAGATGCAGTCCAATGAAAAACTGAAATAACCTTTTAGTTTACCACCGATGGGAAGATCTTAAGCAGATATTGACGTCATTGTCAGAAGGAGCTAAGGAGGGATTAGCCAGGGATTCCCACAGTGCTAAGAATATTTTTTCATTCCAGGACCTACTTCCTTTATTATGTCAAAATAAAAGTCTCCAACAGATTAAAACACTCACTTTCGTATTAACGACTCGTACTAATAGATGAGATCTGGATTGTGGTTGGCAAGTCAGAGTTTTATGTGATGAGGAATATTGTGGTGTGTTATTATTATCGTCACACTCAAAATGTTCTTGGCATTTGTTTTTATAGATCCTGCTCAAAATTAGGGAGTACCTCAAGACTTCGCAATGTTTTTGTAAACTTAAGTTTAAGATTTGTTTATTTGAATATAGTAAACATCTCTAGATCAAATCTCTAGCTTTGATTTAACTTTCCTCTTAGCAGCGCCGAGGGACGACATGACAGCGAGATCGCCACCTGCCTTAGAATTTACACCTGACGTCAGAGAAACTGACGCCAGAGGCATCGCTCCTTCCTCAGGAGGAGTCTCGCAGGCAGACGACATCCCCTACTTGAGCACCGCTCCATCTGCTTCTCCCGAGTTTCTCACGCCACTCAGTACGCTGCAGCCTCTGTCATCGCAGGTGTCCGAATCACTGGGCTCCCACTCCACAGCCACGGCCATGGTCATCTCAACCACGTCTGCAGGGGACAGCAGTGTCTCCCAACACTGTGAGTGTGCAGTCTTTGATCAGGGCTGAAATGATTAATCGAATCAATTGTGATTAATCAATTATCAGAATAATCGTCAGCTATTTTAGTCATTGATTAGTCGTCAGTTGGCTTATACGTACTCTGACTATAGCCATCTGCTGAAAGAACAACATTCAGGACAGTAATTAGGCAAGAACTGTACAAAAAATATACACATTTAGATGATACACTTTGTCTTTAAATATATTTTGCCCAGAACCCCTCAAGTGGCATTTTTAGCTTCACTTAATTCAAGTTCTGTAAAATAAATAAATAAAATCTCCTGCTAACTGCTATGCAGTTATTAATCCAAAACAATTAATCAACAGTAGACAATATTTTTTTTTAGATGCAAATGATTAAGCGTTCACAGAAGGAATGTTATTGCATTTTGCGCAATGTTTGTTTTATTTAAAACAAATTATGCCAGTTTGTTTTAAATAAAACAAATTTAACTCATTTACTGTCTTTGTAATATTGTGTAAAAATGGCTGAAGTGGTTACATAAAAAATGTGTTAAATGTGCCAAATTTTCTATCCAATTTATTGATTAATCAATTAATCGTCAAAAATAACCAATTACTAAAATAATTGTTAGTTGCTGCCCTAATTGGGATTAAAGAAAACTGTTGAGTTGCATCTACTTCCTGTTGGGAACATGGCTAGCGATCTCGTCTTGACTGTAATGAGGACATTAAAGTGGGGAATCTACAAGCCTCAGCCACCGACGATAGGAATAATTGTCACCTTGAAAATTATGCCGTTCTCCTCATAAAACTGTGCTTTATGTGGGTGGAGATGGTGGGGGGTCGCATATCTGGAAGGAAATTTGTGTTGGGGCATAAACGCTTGCCTTAGTAAGTACTGCATGTAGAATGCAAATTTTGCTCTAATGCAGTTATACGGAGCCTGTATGTATGAAGGTGCAGAAGGTCGGGGGTGTCTCAAAGTCGCACTCTGGCAAATACCAAGCTCTGCATCCTTTACATTCCTTTTTTTTTGTTTTTTTTTTCTCCCTCCTCCCTCTTTTCCACCGCTGTCTCTCTTTGTAAAACACTCACGGCCATTAACGCATGGTCACCCACTTCTCGCCTCCCTGTTTTATCGCCTCTCTCCTCCACCGTCTCGACCCTTCCTCGACGCGCTGCTTATCTCACGCTTTTTATATCTTACCTGCCTTCTTTCTTTTTGTTCTCTTTATCACGGCTGCCTTTTCATCCCATTACTCTTACACCATGTAATTTCTCATTCCTTCTCTCTCCCCAGCTGGTGGCGAGAACTTCGTTCTGGGTGAGAACCTGACGGTGGCCGTTCTGGGCGTTGTCATTCCTATCGGTAAGCTGGATGCAGCCTCTGTTTTCTGTGTTTGTCTGGTTACAGAAAAACCGTTTGGCCTCATGTACAGAGCCTTGCAAAAATATTCAAACCTTTTGGACTTGTTCACATTTTTCTCACATTGCATCCTCAAACTTCAATGTTGTTCTATTGGTATTTTATTACATAGATCACTAAGAAGTAGCACGTAACCAGAAAATGTTATGTAGGCTTTAAAATTTTTTACAAATTAAAAGTCTCTCTCTTCCCCATCAACTCATTCAGACTAGCCAGAAGTGATTAGCAAACACCTGAAGGAACTGTGTATGTCCTGGACTCTTTATACGAGCTGCTTCTCAGTGCAGTACTGGTAAAAATGTTGTCAAAGAGTTAATAGAGGAGTCATGTTGTGATGACTTCCTGAACGTGCAGACTTTCTTAAAGAGACAGAGATCAAATTTGAAGGTGCTAAATTACTCATTTAAATTACTAATTACTAATTACATATTTCTTTTGAGTCATATTTGATATTTAAAGTATTTTATAACAACTGAAGGTAACAAATTTTCTTGATTGTTCACACAAAATGATTCTGTGTGGCTGGAAAACACATTTTCATCAGAAAATGGAAGAAAATGTTAGAATACATTTCTATCCATTGCACTTGAGTCATCTTTCTCTAATAATGGCTGCAATTCTTGTAATTCTTCACTAAACGTCACAAACTAAGTCAAATTGGACGGAAGTCATTTGAGCAAGTTTTTTTTTTCATGCCCAAGATTATCATTTGGATTTATGTCTGGGTTTTAACTGGTCCAGATTAATTCATTGATGTGCCTAGATCCGGCTGTGTTCAGTGTTAACCTGCTGGAACAGGAACTTCATCCCCAGTTTCAAGTCTTTTGCTGTTCCTCTGTATTTAGCTCCATCCATGTTCCCTACAACTCAAACCAGCTTCCTGCTCCTGCAAGAAAAACACACTCACAGCATGATTCTGCCTCCACCATGTTTCATCACAGACACGGTGTGTTCTGATTGCTGCATACTGTTAGTTTTCCTCCACACTTACCGTAAATTTTGGTGTTTAATTTTGGTGTCGTCTTAGCAGTTGTGTTGGTCCATCACATAAAATCCCAATAAAATACACTGGTTTGTAGTGGTGGTATAAACATGTGAAAATTGTGATGGATATTTATACCTTTGCAAGACTCTGCACATGTACTGTGTTACCCTGATGTATAAGGTTCCTGCTTGTTGAGTCCGTCACACATTCACAGCTGTGCACTGGAGGAATGAATGCTTGTCTACAAGTCCTCCTCTCTTTTCATTTTTTATGTATTTGTTATTCTTGTCATTGTGCATCATTCACCTTCTACTGCATTGTTTTGTGGGGGATGCTTTGGCAAGCATTCCTTGCTAAAGCATTGTAGTTTTCAAACTTTAATGAGGAGTGATAATAATTGAAGATAAGAAAAACAGCAAATACCTTTGAAACTACCTTTAATTGTTAGAATTTCAAAGTTCTACCTACTTATGAGTAGTTCATGAACTAAAACACTTGTGGCTCCATCAGAAAGTCTGTGCTGGAAAATATCACACCTCAGACTAAATGTCAGGATACAGTTTGAAAGATTTTTAATAATATGGAGAATTTGGCTAATAAATAACTAAACTGCTCAGCTAGCCAATACGCTAAAAGATGAAGTTCTATTCAATCAGCCATTAGGCTGAGCTACATCCAGCTCATGGTTACATTTGTAGTCATAACTCAGAAATTTTAACTTACCAGTTGGAAAAAGTTGGACTTCCTACTCGGAAAGTTGGAGAAACCCAGACTAACCCCGGTCAGGATTTTTCAGTGTTCCAATATGGCCGCTCCTTCTACAGTAGTACGCTGTGGTGGAAACCTGTTTATTTTGCAAATACACATGCAAGAGTGCATCTAAAATCAATGGTACCTTTACTGCCTGCAACTCTTAGCTGAAAAAAAGTCACAGTGGTCTTTGCTTACGGAAAGTGAAGCAGTTTAAACGATGTTCATCAGCAGTAATACTTGGCCATTGCCATGTCGAAGTCCAGGCTTCTTTGACTATGTTAACTGGAACACTTTTAACTCAGGTGTGACATCAAAACCAGCATCACTGCTCTAAAAACACTGGGATCAGAGCCAAATGATTAACTGCAGGTCTGAGTCATTTAAAGGTGGCTACATCTGCTTGTTATACAGCTACAGTCTCTGGTAAATAACAGTGAATGAAGCTTTCTTCATTTTAACCCACAAAGGATTAAAATGGATCAGGAATCCCAAATATTGCTCACTGTTTGCTTAAGCAAAGCCACACAACTTAATTCATTTGCTACACCACATTGCTTTTGTTTTCTTATTTAATTGTGACTAAAAAGAAAAAAAGGAACAAAACATTTATTAATCATGGCTTATTTCCTTTAAAATGACAGACCTGATTTAAATCCGCTAGATATAAGGAAAATAAACATAATTCAGCTAAAAATATGACTTTATACCCAGTACATGCTTTAAGCTAAAACCTGATTCTGGACTAAATGAACTGGAACGAACTGAGTCAGCCTCCTTTTTCAGACGGACTTTTTCATTTTGTTCATAATAAAATCAGGTCACAGTACAGGTGGAGCAAACAAAAGGTGTTTATCAGCCGTGACAACTTTAACAGTGTTTTATTGGTTTGATTTAAAGCTGCAGTGTTAAATTACAATGAATATTTAATGGCAGATTTAATGTGATCATTAAATCAGGCATGTGAAGTTTCAGAATATCCTCATTAGTATCATCAGCTACTTTTCCTCATATCTGTTTGTGTAATAAAGACACTACATTTACAAAAAAATCATATTACAGATTATGTATTAAAATAACACGTTCCATTTTCCCTGACTTTTAAAGAAAAACAATCTTTAGTTTTAAACTGCAGTGTGTAACTTTTTAAAAAAAAATATTGCTACTTTTGCCATCTGAAGAAATGCAACGCTCCTGACCAAAAACAACCAATCAGAGGCAGGAGGAGGGTCTTAGTGCTGTCAATCAACCTCTTGTACTCACTGTGCATTGTGCTAATGTTGGAGAAACAACTTACCATTACAGGAAAAATGTTTATCCGCCATCATCAGTGGTCATGCTAACTAAGCTTAGCATTTACAACAGGCTATTTTAGCTGCAGCTTAGTTAAGGGTAGAGAGGAGGAGGATGAGCGGCGCCACACTGAGGGTGATTGACAGCGCTAAGGCCCGACTCCGGCCTCTGATTGGTTGTTTCTAGTAAGCACTGTGAGAAGGCAGAGGAGCTCAATTTTACAACAAATATATATATATATTTTTTTAAATAAAAGTTACATACTACAACTTTAAGATAACAAAATATTTTAATTTCCATCCAAAATAAAAAGGTATATCTTCTTTGAAAGTGTCTCAGAGGATCCTTAAAACAAACACTCCCACTCTAAGCTTTAATGAGGGTTATTTAGAGTCTGTTTAGAGACTGTGAGAACTTGTGTGACTCATCTTTAGCCTATGCTGCACCACCCACCCACACACACACACACACACGCACACACACACAGTCTCCATACCGCTCCCTCTTCCCTCTCTGTGTCCCCCATCCCGCATGCCTCCTCTTCTCCTCTCCGTGCCCGTCATCTCCCACCATGGACTCGTTCTGCCTTGTTAACGCTCCCCCTCCCTTCCCCGTGTCCCCTGCCGCTGTGTGTTAAACGCATGCAGTTCCTATCGTTGCCACAGTGGTGTTCGGCCTGGTCTGCGCCGGAGTCTACCTGGCGTGGCGGAACTGGCGCCGCAACTCCACCAAGAGCATGAACTTCGACAACCCGGTTTATCGCAAGACCACAGGTGAGGGCGAGGAGGACGAGATCCACATCGGGAGGACCGACGGCATGGGACACCACGTCCACCACCACCACCCGTACCCCCAAGGGGTCAGCATGGGCGTGGTGGGGGCTGGGGGCGGCACCTGCCCGCAGTTCATCGCCCTGCCTTTGGGGGGCAGCATGCCCGACGCGGGGACTCACTGGTACACGGAGCAGCCCATGCTCTCCACTGCAAAGTGAGGCAAAAGGACCTGCTTCTGGTGCAGCTTGGACGCTCAGGCACACGGTGAAGTCAGAATGAACTTGGACTAAGTTTACCGAAAGGATGAACGACATATCATAGTTTCATTCAGTCATACACACACACAGAGCCATGTCATGTTTCATATAAACCGAGAATGAGAAAGAAAAATTAGGGAATGAAATCTGTTTTTCCTCCAGTAGATTCTGGTAGTTAAGTAATCAGGTGGTGCAGACGCGCTCCCAACGCTGGAAAATCAAGTCAAACTCTCCATTTTAAACTTTTTCATTGACAACCGTGTGCATCTGAAGCTGCAAAAAGGTGCCGGGCTTGAGCATCCGTTTCGTCCTTGACGTGTTAGTTTGAGTTTTGTGTTACTCCTGGTTGGCGGCAGCGCTCTGGGACAGCTACTAAAGAAAGAGGAGCTGTTAAACTGGGGCAGCCAGTGGAGACAATCTGTTGTGATCAATCCCAGATGCTGTTTCTGGAGACACCTGGTGTCGTACACATTTTTTCCTGGATCAGTTTGTCCAGTTCAGAGCTTCATGATTTTGGTTGAACACTGTCAGTTTTGAGTATTTCTCTTATTTAGTGAAGAGAGTTGGAAGAGTCTTCTGTGAGCATAAAGGTGCAAGTCAGGCTTCCTCTTCTTCTTCTTCTTCTTTTAGTAGCTTGTTTTAGATGTTAAATGGTCTGAGAAAAGCAATAGGCTGCAGATAGCAGCCAGTTGAGGTGTTTTGTGGTTTATGAAAGTCACTGAGTGGTAATGATTTCATTTGACAACCCACTTTTGACTGTGACACACACACATACACTCCACCTGCCGTGCAGCGGTATCAGATTCCCGTTGTTTTCCAGAGGGGGTGGAGGGGGACAAGGACGAGGTGCAGTTTGCTCTCTGCAAACACAAGCAGCATGCAACCAACCGACATCGCCACCGTTCATTGTTCCACACGAGACTCTCTCACTCACACACTCACTGCACAGTCGATTCCGCTGCCACTGTTATTTGAGTGGACAGTTTGGGACAGGAGGCCCAGCTGGTTTCTGCTTTGGGAGAGAAATAAACCTGTCATATTATGTTACCACGAATGTGAAAAGAAAAATCGGACTCCCATGTAGTGCGGCGTGGCGCCTGCCGGTGAACACGTTTCACGCCGGTTTATACAGATCACCTGGAAATTCCCCCGTGTGTGTGCTCATCGAAATGCATGTGTGCCAATTGTCCATCGCACAGCCATATTTGAAACTGTTTTTTGGATGCTATTTGTTGCACAACCCTCTTAGAATGCCTTCTGGTACTGTGTTTCTCATGGAGAAAGAAGGTGTGTGTGTGTGTGTGTGTGTGTTTGCACGTGTGTTCACCTTTGTGTGTATTGGTGAGCGAGTGTGCGTGTGTCGGCAGAAAAGCTTTGAGGGTGCTTTTGGACTCATTGGGTTGTAAATACCTTTTCATAACGTTTTTTGATAATGTATAATTCTGTAAAAGAAGAGCTGTATATAAGATTTTAGATAAAGTGTTGACACCTATATTAATTTATTTGTATGAAGAAAGCACTGTTTTTTTCTTCCCTGATTGTTTAAAATCAGAGTTATCCACCAAAGTGGTTCGTTTTAGTTGGTGTTTCTTGCTGTGTCGTTTAAGCCTCTTTTTTGTGTGAAACCTTGTTTTTTTCTTAGCCTTTATATAATATTAAGAGGCTCCACACCCTCCACCCAAAAAGAATTTTTAAAAAATCCACATTGGTGGAACATTTTTAAGCCCAATGTAAGTGAGAACGTTGCTTTGTATTTATTTGTGCCTTTTTTGTTTACACTTTCATATTAACCTTGTGTTTTTGTTTTTTGTTATTTTTATTTCATGAAAAAAAGTCAGCCAGTTGCTGTACGTCTAATACTGAACTGTACTGAGGACAAATTGGTTCTGTGTTTTTTCCATAACTGATTAGTTTAAATATCTCTTTTTCTTGTTATATAAAATCTGACAAACACAAGTCTGCAGTTTCTCTCTTATTTTTTCCTATGTAAGACAATTTCCTTGTCACTTTATATGAAGAAACATAGAAAGGATTATTATTTTGTGTAACAATGAGTCAAATTAACAGTGGGTTACTCTGAGTGGTGTGATGATCTAGTAGGGGAAAAAGCTGGTGCATCATAATTTAGCAGAAATCAGATCATCCACCAGAATATTCTCAGAATTTGTTTTTCAATTTAAATTTTGTCACAGGTGTTCATTCAAAATTAACCAGGCTTCCCACAGAGCTCTTTGCCTAAAGTAGCAAATGATACACGACTTTAAATTATATTCATACATTAAATATTTTTATGTCTCATGATAAAATGTATTATTTCCTTAAATCTGAAACCTTGGTTTGTCATACTGTATTGTGGTTCCTTTATTAAAAATTCATAATCAAATTAACAAACAGTTTATCTAGGTGGATAAACTGTATCTCACCAAGCAGATTGGGATAAACAAATCCAGTGAGACTCTCTTCTTGATTCTGTTCTCTGTTTTTTAGTCTGATCCAGCATCAAAAGTTTGTCAATGAAAAGTGTTTTCCTCTGACACAGATTATCAAAACATTTCAGTGTAAAATCAAAACTAAAAACAAATGGTTACATTTCAGAGATGGAGCAAGATTTACCACTGTCTGGAGCAACAGTTTAACCCAAGGTTGCTAAAGTCTTTAAGAAGAGGCAGCCCAAGAATGTGTTCAGTTTATTACCTTAAAGCTGCAGAAGGTGACTTTTAGCAAATATGCAAAAATACATTTCTATGAAACTTTCACAAAGTCCTGACAGTAGACTTTGTGACAGCCTACTGTCACAAACATTACTCCAACATTTCAGAAGGGTAATCTGAAAAAAAAAAAAAAAAGCTTTTCTGGCTCCTTGCAGTGATCCTACTACCATTTACAGAAATGCACAACTCCTGGACAGAAACAACCAATCAGAGCCAGGAGGAAGGTCTTTGCAATGTCAATCATGCTTGTGTATGCCCTGCTCACATCCTTTCTCCATTTAATATGTTCTGTTGCTCAAGCTCAATATTGCCTGTGTCCTGCAGCTATTTAAATATCTGAGAAACAACAAAACAATTAAAGTGCCAATTTCTTGACTTCAGTGCCGGCTCAGCTGTGGACTGTATGCTTGCTCAAATTTGAGCTAAGTACACAGTTCTTGACAGCAACCAAATGTACAAAAGGTCTGTAAAGTTCTATATCTTTGCCACAGGAAGCCGGTTTGTTAGGTCTCCACGCTACTGCTTTCAGCCAACATTACTCCTGACTTCATCGGCCAAGTTCTGAATCTACATATGAACTCGGAGACTTCAGCATCAAACATAATATGCTACAGATTAATCTCAGTTTGTTTTGTACAGTCACCAATGTCATTAGTAACCTTCAGCTGCATTCTAGTCAGTTTGTTTCCTTTTTTCATTCAAGCTTCTCCTTTTTTGGGGGCATACTTATTCTAAAAGAGAAACCAGATGAATGCCTTTTAAACCCAGCGAGCATAGATACTCAACATACTTATGATGATGCACCTAATCATCCGGTAACAAATAAAACGCAAGATGCCGCCTGCTGATAAGGTATTGTATATTTTTGTTGTGCTTTATTTCTTTTTCCGTTGTAGCAAATCTGTGGCATCCTTAAAACCCATTAGCATGCGTAAAGAATCTATTCTGCCAGGAATCCCTGTTAACCACTAAAGCCGATTGGTTTTTAGAAAACCTGTGCTTTGGCTGTAAACCTCTCATTGTAAGCTGGCGCTGGCTGAGAAGTGTTTTACTCGCGTCCATTGAGCAAGTGATTCATCAGCAGACAGAAACCCCCACAGTAGACAAATCCAGTCCATTATCGTTATTAAAGGAAAGCGGGGTGAATGCCTTCAGACTCGGCTGCCTTCTTGTTGCAGACCCAGTATCAGAGCTATGTGGTATACACATATATGTAATTTTTTTGTTTCTTTGGTCGACTGGTGCCTTCAGTGGACGAAAGAGGTGTCACACATGCTCACTGTTGCACAAAGGCTGAGATGAGCCCCTTTATTCATTGTGACATTAAAGCCTGTTTGGGTGGGGGATGGGGAAACATACCCATGCTGAGGTGCACAGGCTAAGAAGGCCGGCTTAATTTAGTGAATGTGGAGAAATACATGTTACCTTTTCAAAATCCTCTTTTTCATTTGATGGAGCTACACATTTTGGGTAATGGAAAAACTTCCCGTTTCATCTACCTCTCCCTCTTCTTCGGAGTGATATTTGCTCAGGGTCATTGCAGCAGGGCTGTCCAGTGTGGCTGTGAGAAACCCTCCAGGGAAATGAGATGGCTTTCCTCTGTCAGACAGAAATCCTGCGTCTTTTCAATCTCCCCCGCACTCAATCCCTTTTGTCTTATCTCGCAAACATGAGGCCTTGCATCCCTCTGCAGCCCCGCTGCTTCCCACGTTAGGTGTGTGAGCCGACCGAACGTACCTGCTTTTCACCTCTGACCTGCAGATGAATCTCCTTCTCTCCCCCTTCTCCCTCCTCCTTTCCATGCAGGAATCAGCACAAATCTTTTCACACTTGAAAAGGATCCCGCATAATCCTTCGGAGCTTGTCGTTTTGAACGAGTCACTTCTGTGTGTCGGTTTCTGTTGTATGCGATTTTGCTGGGATGGGTTGAAATGGAGGAATTCTGCCACCTGCTGGCCGCATTTCTCAAGCAACACTCATTTCTACAAACCACAGCAGAAACACAGCATTGTATTTGATTTATTGAAGGATATACAGTGTGCAGCTTATTTTAACAACTAGAAGGATGTGATGTTTGCTTGTATCAGTTGCTTTATTCTATTTAGTTTGGATGCAAAGTGCAGAAATATATTTAGAGGCTGCTAAAAACTTCCCTTTAAACATATATATATATAACATGTTGATTGTTATCCATAAGTCATACTCATATACAATAAAACTTTTAAGAATAAATACTTTTTCCATTGCATAGTTTGCAGAGTTAAGCTGTGCAAAAGTCTGAGAAAACTATAACAATCACACATGAAAACGTAAGAAATAAATCATATTTACTGTATAGTGCATCAACAGCCACCAGTCATTCCTAGCTGTAAATAACTGATTGTGTACAGTCTTATTTATCTGATAGCTTCCCATCCAAGGCTAAAGCTAATGCTCATGCAGCAGTTCGGAAAATACAAAACACTCTCAGGAAATAAACTGTTTAGTCTCTTTTTAGGTGCCTCAAGCAAAGAAGATGATGAACTGGCGGATCGTAAGTTTCCCATTTTCAGAGAGCTCGAGCCTTAGCATGGGCCTGCAGGAGGGCCGCCGTGTCAGCGTGGGAACCCTGCTTGGCAATAGAGAGCGCAGTTCGGCCCCGCTAAGACAGAAAGGGGGGTCGAAGGGGGAACACACATTAGCACTGGCATGACAGCAAAACAAATTGAGGTGGTCCTACATTTTGTCAATGTTTGTTGCAGTTTTGACAAAAAAAAACCCTGTCCTGCAAATGTTAGCAATGTTAGCAGCTGTAGACATAACAGTTTACATCAACACATCATTTGAGACTTTTTTTCCTTTTTTTCTTGTTTTTTTTTTGGAATACTGACACTTATATTGATTTTACGCCCCTGTAGACATGCTTAGTTTACAAAACCATTTGTCAAACATCAAACACACACAAACCAGACTAGAGCAGTACTAGTAGAGACTAACGACAAAGAAAATCATATAATCCACTTCTACTAATGAGTTTTTAAAGAGATTTGGCTCAAATAATCAATGAATCTTCAGTATCTTATCAGCGTAGTCTTTTTTTTTGTATGCTTTTCCCAAGACACCTTGTGTGGATAATCATTCCTTCTAGTTTGAGATCCATCCACCTCTCAACGAAATAGGAGCCAGGAGAAAAAGAGAGGGGCAGGTTCATCCGAGTGGATTTCTTTTTAAGACTTGAATTTCCCTGGCAAGGAACAAACATTCACACCTGTGTGGACAAAGATGTCAGGTTCTCCTCTGTCTACGGGTGACAATCTGGAAGCCCGGGGCTGGGAAATATTGACACAATGTCCCTTAAGTTGGCCTTAGGGTATCTCTTGTACAGACTGGCCATGCTTGGTCTGATGCAGCTAGCAGTGAACGTGCAGGATGTCCTGGCACATTCTCCCCACATCGGGACGAAAACACAGATGGTATCTCTCTTCAAGATGGATGGAATAAAAATCAGACGAGAAGGAAACCTGTAAATGGTTTCCTTCCTATCGGTGACTTCTTGATCGGAGCAATCAATCAAGAAGTCTCACAGGTGGCATGTTGTCGTTGAAGTCTGGAGGTCTGACTGCTGACAGTGTCGTACTTTGAGACAAACCTGAACTGGATTTAGCTGTTGGTTGTAGTCTTACCTTGTCAGTCAGGGTCAGGTCACACTGACTTCTTTCTAGCAGCAGTCTGGCAATGTGTGTGTGGCCTCGTTCTGATGCGAACATGAGGGATGTCATTCCCTGGTTGTCCTGGATGTTGGCGTCGGCTCCACAGCTCAGCAACAAGCGGACCATGACGACTCGACCGTGTCTCACCGCCAAGTGCAAAGCTGTCTGGCCTGTCTGTGGTAAGAGAAACAAAAATTAAACATTAAACTCCTTCAAACTTTGAGGACTCACACAATAAAAAGAGTCTTGACATAACATGATTTTTATTTATTTATTATTTTTTTTGACAACAGATTGATTACCAGTGTTACCTGACTGGAGCAAATGTTAACGTTTCCCAGCTCCATTAGCTTTCGGACGACCTCCATCCCGGCAGGCCCATCTGGAGCGGTGAGTGACGCCAGCATCACAGCTGTGTATCCAGCGTTGTTCTGAACATTTACGTCACTCATTCCTTTACAGGAGAGATTGTGTTGTCAACTACAGCACAGCAAAAGCATTTCCTAAGGCAAAGGTTGCCCACAACTGTGTTACCCGTGTCCAGCAGCAGGCTCACGACGGCGTAGTTGCAGTGGGACACGCTGTAATGGAGCACCGTGTTGCCATTGTCGTCAGCTAGATTGACAAGGAACGCCAGCAGAGGTGGCGCTTCACTCTTTACTTCTTTCAGGTATGCAGCTACCCTGCTGGGCTCAGAGGCCTCCTCCGCTGCAGTGCCAAACCAGTGCTGGAACATTGTTACCAGAGCTTTCCTCTGGACAGAAACCAAGAAAAAGGTGACTGGTGTATTGGTCAACATGTGGGATAAAGTTGGTTTAAACTGATTAAACTGATAACTCTTAAGAGTCTAGATTTTAACTGATTAGCAAACGAGCAATGTCCAACAATCCAAGTAAGTTTTATTGCATTCTTCCTTATTGATTTAAGATGTAAAACCTCTAAAATTCAGTCTGCTTGAATCTCAGCTTTGCCCTTAACACACTATTTCCTTAACCTCTTGAATGATACACTTATTTAACTTTGAATTTGTGCATACTATGGAGCACTGAGGCTTTGAAAATCCTCTTGAAAGACTTTGTCACAAAGTAGGAGTATTTACACTTTAGAAAATACCCAGTCTGCTCACTGTTGCAGTGATGCTAACAGCGCTAATAGGATTAATAGTTTTAAAAGGTCTTAAAAATGTTAACATTATATCATTTTGACTGTGTCACTAACATAGTAAAATGGTATTACATGATGTATATTCTTGTAATACTCTGTTAATGAATTATTAATAATTCATTAAAGAGTATACAGCCAGAAAAAAGACTTGATAAAAATAATTTGTTTCATCACAAGGTAAAGCAACTTTTTAGACCACTTGAGCAACATTGCACGCCTCCATAAAGCTACAGTTTACAAAAGCAGCTTTTATAAACCCACCAGTCTTTTCTCACCTCAAACTTCTAGTGGTCAACTGTCTGAACATAAAAGTAAAGGCATGAATCGAATGCCTCTTAAGCACTCAATAAATCTTAGACATCTAAATATATTTCATAAAGTTCCATGAACATTATTGGCACAAATTGCAGCAGCTTTCATAGATTTTTGTTATTATTTCAAATTGGCCAATACTGTGACTAAAAATAAGGCGAAAAGTTGAAGCAAAAATTCACCGAATTAGAAAATATCAGTATCCGCACATAATTCATTTCAGATGTCTGAGTCAGATCAGGACCCAAAAGTTCTCAATCAAAGCATCTCAAGCTTGTACATCATTGGCTCATAATGTAGAATTATCCACCAGTCTCTCTGGTACACGTTTACACAATTTCATCGATTTGAGCACACAAGTCACAACCCAGAAAAAGACAGATCGATTCCAAATGTCCATGATCAGAGGAATCCTAAGTGTTTGAGAATAAAACTGCATGTTAGATTTTTTTTCATCAGTTATCTGACTGAGAGGATAAACTCCTAGGCTGCTGGTAAAATTGATTTAGATTAACATTTTCTCCTTCCCAGGAGTTTAATGAAAAGGGTATTTACCATGTCGTCATTTGGATTTTCTGTGATGTCCATGTGATCCTTAACAAAATGACAAGCAGTCATAAAATCTGCACTCAGTATGTCCCTGGAAGAGGAAGAGAACATCAGTGAAAGAACAGTACAGATAATCTGTCTCCTGTTTCAGAATCTGCTCCAATAAAACATTTAAAAGCATGAGACGTATATCTCGACAATCGAAATAGGATTCATTTTATACGGACATGGATTCAGAGTCTATGGTACCCTCACCTTCCCTTCATATTTGTGCCAGTTCTGTCCTCCAGGGTTTTGGACTGTTTCTCTGGACCCTCAGCTTCCAGCAACACTGTGCCTCCATCTGTTTGTCCTGATATCGCTCCCACCGGTGTTGCATGACCCTCTGGGCATGTCTGTTTGGACTTGTCGGTTTGGACTCGTCTCTTTGCAGGGTGTACATCCACCTGCGTGGCCTCCATCCCCCGAGGGACAACGCTAGCTTCCCCACACAGCTTCACATTATCCTGGCCAACCACACTTCCCTTTGTGGACATTTGGACTCTACAGTGAAATGAAATGGACATTTTATCCTCACTAACACCTTTTAGCTGCATCTACTATCCTGGCGATGACCTTAAATTGATAACAGCAGCTTGACTTGATTTGCTCTCAGAAATCCTTTTTAGACTCTAGATTCTCATAATAATGGGCTAATAATAGAGTCAGTCAACTATTTCCCTCGCAGTGCCTGAGCTGATTCAATTATTGAGACCAGACAAGGATTTATGTAATATAGCTCAAATGCATTATTCATTTTAGAAGGTCAAAAATAATTGCAGTCAAATCGTTCTGAAGCTTCAGTAGCTGAAAGTGAAAGCACAAACTGAACATAATGCCTGTTAAGGCTGAATATGTGATATTCTGAAGCAGACTCTGCATTGTTCTTCTTATGAGTCTTTAAGTCTAAAATAATGAAAGCATGTATTTAAGGCTTTGTCTGCCTTCCCTCATTTCAGCTTTAGACGTGGGTCTTGTCTAACTGATAGCTTCACATGGACTGCTATTCTTCTCCCAGACCAAAATCAAGAAGTCTTTTTTTTTTGTCTTGGTCAGAGAAAAAGACGCCTAAAGAGCCTCAATTTCAGCAAGGGGAACCAATAATCATAAGCGTTAAGGCTGAGAGGTATTCACAAACCCTTCATTAGCATCCTCCGACTGCAGCTTTTTTAGAGTCTGGGTGCTTCCATCACTCTCCAGGGCGGACTTGGAGGCTAAAGAGAAGACAAATACACACAATGAGATCAAACATAAGCAATACTAAATCCAGCTGATGAGATATTCATCTGATAATTGATTAATTGACTTATTTTAAACCTCCTGCGGCCTTAAGAGATGAGGTTTTTTGGATACCACGAGCCTTTAACTCTGTGCGCCTTGTGGCGTGGCCGCAGTGACGCCGTGTGCATTTTTACAAGTTTGTGTGTTTTTATGTACATTTGGAACCAATGGTC
The DNA here is from genome assembly GCF_000485575.1 of Poecilia formosa. Classification (NCBI taxonomy): domain Eukaryota; kingdom Metazoa; phylum Chordata; class Actinopteri; order Cyprinodontiformes; family Poeciliidae; genus Poecilia; species Poecilia formosa. The sequence goes on along the minus strand of NW_006800006.1, from coordinate 1,364,240 downwards.
TGACAGGACAACGCCCCCACTTCCCTGCTGTCCGACAGTGACATTTGCCGCACTTCTCGTGAGCATCTCAAGAGACAGGTTAATGGTTAAAAAAGTGCCACATACTTTTTAGGGCCATTTAATATCAGTTTCGGATCAAATCTTGTTTGATCCTCATGTTTGGGTTCACGTGGCAGCAAAACCTGATTCATGTCAAAAGTATTTACACCCCTTTCACTTAAACTGAGTGATGCTGTGATCAGCATTTTGTCATGTTGCAACCACAAAGTTCTGAACTTGTGTAGGTCATTCCAAAACATAAATATGACTGAAAGCCACAGTTGTAGTTCTGATTTCATGTTTAGAGTCGTTCTTCTGGAAAGTAAACCTCCACCCTAGTCTAAAGTCTTTTGTGACCTCAAGCAAGCTTTCTGCAAACACCATGTTTCATCGTAGGGTTGGTGCACTTTCAGTATCCCTTCAAACACAACACTTTACATCAAAACACTTCTCTTTGTGCCTGATCTGACATTTTCGAACCTACAGGGCATGCTAACGTTTGGGCATGTCTGGAGAAATAAAAATCCAAAATTGGCATCCTCATAGCTCATTAATGTTAATGCATGATAAGTGGCTGGACATCTCTAATTTGCATTAAGGACCAGTTTCATTGAGTGTAGTAGGTTACTCTATAACAATGTTACTATACATATAAATAAAGCAGCAGTTGGTTGGTAAAACCAGATGTTTTATATCAGTGCCTCTCATGGAAGAAAAAAGTATTTCTCGAACAAACACAGGAAAAAGACTTCTAAAATGCTTTTTTCTCACTTGCCTTTCAAGGCAGAACAAAGAAATAAACAAATAAAATGGTTGCTTCAGAAATGAAAGAAAAATCATTATAATAGTCAGAAAGACTTAGAGAAATTCTCACATTTGTATATCACTATATTTAGATTTTTCATGATCGGGCAAAAATCTGTATGTAGTGTCAACGTGGCGGGCAGCATTTTATCAGTAACCTGTGTTTGTTTGATCTTCAAGCATTTGGATTACTTATGTGTGAGGATATTTGTAATATTTTGAATGTAATACATTAACATACCACATTTTCTTGGTTTCATTGTTTCAAAAAATGTTCTGACTGGGCAGGTTAACGGGGGTTAAATACTTTTACAATTACTTTGTTTTTCTTTTTTTTTTTACTGACCTTGAACTACAGATACATATTGTCATTTTGTAACAGTGAAATGCAGCTATTTAAAAACATTTCATTTTTGGTCTGGAATTGAAAACAATGACACTCTTAAATTTAAATTAGAAGTAGTATTTTGAATATATCCTCCAAGACAAACTAAAAAGAAAATTATGTAAAGCTTTGATTTAAGTTATGCGTTCACTTTTATCAGGAAAAATTTTAAGACGATTAAGAATTGATTTTTCTTCCTTTGGTCAGACTTTGCCTTTGAGGCTCATGAATTTTACATGCACTGAAAACCTACTGTCTGCTTTGCCTTGATATCCTGTACACTGCAAAAACACAAAATCTTACCAATTATTTTTGGTTGAGTTTCTAGTGGAAATATCTTAGTACACTTGAAATAAGTCAAAGTAACTTTTCAGCGTTTCATGTCAAGCATTTTTTAATATAAATTAAAACGTTCTAGTTACACTGGCAGACCATTTCATTTATTAAATAGGAAAATGTCTTGTAATAAGTGAAATAAGTGGAACCAGTAATTTTTCATCAATATTAAGGATACACTGACTTAAGACAAGGTCCTGTTTTCCTAGTTTTATCTTATTTCAAGTGCATTAAGTTATTCCCACTAGAAACTGAGCCAAAAGTACCTGGTAAGATTCTGTGTTTTTGCAGTGTAAAATAGACTTGACTAACCCCGAAACTTTTGGAAAATCAGAGACTTAAAATGACCAAAAATCATCACCTCTGTTCTGGATCTTCTGCCCATCGCTGTCTTCAGGGTGCTTGTGTCCAGACATGAGGACGTCAACCAGTTCCATCATCTCCTGCTGGAGGGAGTTGACTTTTGAATCCGGATGTTTCGGGGGTTTTCCCTTTTCTCCGAACTCTCCACACAAACACTCCCACTGCTGGTCCAGGAGACTCTTGATTCTCTTAATATGGCGAATAATGAATGTGTTTGTGACGCCATCAGACATTACTGAGTCTTGGTGCCTCTGAGCTTGTGAGGGTACAGTTCTTGTGATGACGGAGGAGGCAGGAATACGCTCGGGTTCGATGGACCTCACAACGGTCTCATCTCCCTCCTGGTCCACCACCACCCTTTCTGCACGCACCCACACCCCCGGGTTCCTGATGAGGTATTCTATCTTCTCATCTTTCCTTCTGCTCTCCTGCTGCTGCTCCTTTAGGAGTCCTGCTGTCCTCTGGAGGTCCTGCTCAGTGTCATGGAGCTTCTGCTCCAGCGCCGCTACCTTAGCCTGCAGGGACGTCACTGTGAGCAGCTCGTCCAGATCTGTGCTAGTTTTCCAATCATTCGCGGGGTTTATTTTGCTTGTGACGTTGTGATTTCTGGGAAACATGACGTGACTTTCCCGTTGGGATTTCAGGACATCCCCTTTGCCATATTGTGATGAAGTATGAAGATCTGTGGTGCCATTGACTGTTGATGGAGGGATGTGGTGGACCAAGCCAAGGCGGAGTCTTTCCCTTTCTTCTTGCAGGATGCAGATGTGAGCCCTGAGCTCAGGAACGACCCTCACCTCCATCTCGAGTTCTCCGACGCGTTCGAGAGCCTCGGTCAGGCGCCTCAGCAGCCCCGAGCAGTCCTGCGGGCGAGGGCTGTCTGAGAGGAAGACGTCCTCGCAGGAGGTGTTCCTTCCTCCGAGGTGATCTCTTGAACTCCGGACGCTGCTCCTGTCATCTGTGGACTCAGATTCTTGCCTGAGCAACACAGTGAGTGGCAAACTGGAGGCCCGTAGGAGATGAGGCCGGATATGCTCTCCGAGAGGTTGTTCATCGAACTCCTTGATCCTGGCCTCCATTTCCGTCAGGGACGTGAGCCCCGTTGGGGAGAGAGGTGGCCTGTGATCGAAAGTCCAAGAGGAACACCCATGGTGATGGTTGTCGAGCGGTCGGGATCTGGGGTCAAGAGCTCCTGTTGACCTCCAGGGACTTGGTTTGTAGCCAGAACCAGAGGAGTTGAGGTGCCTGGGGAGAGTGCTGGCCCGGGATCCCTTGCTTCGGCGCTGAATGGGAACCCTTTTGATGGTGTTGCCTTTCTCAATGTCATCCACGTATTTGAGGAAGTCCAGATCTAGTTGGAAGCCGTACGGGGTTTCCACCGAGTATGGGGGCTTCCCTTTAACTCCATTCTCAGCCATTTTGTGACGTGCAATGAGACCTGTAAGCAGGGAGGTAAGCGTGCATTAGGAATAAAAGTCAGGGTTGGTGGACTTCCAATGTTTTTAAAAATCCTGAAAATCAGTTTGTCACAAAATGTCTGACTGAACTTGTCCAATCTGAAAAGTATAATTTCGCTTAAATTTTCTCAACAAACATTTTAATTTCTTTTAGCATAACACTTAGCATATTGCTAAATTGAGAGTCTGGCATGCAGAGCAAGGTAGAAAGCCCAAACATTCAGTAGCTGTGCTTTTCCTTCTCCACCCATTAACTTTCTTGTTTTCCCAAAGACTTGATTCATTTCTTCCATGCACCAAGCAGCAGTTTTTTTCAGCACAGGCTGGCCTGATCTTCTTTTGATTACAGCCACAGTTTCCAGGACGAGAGCTGAAAATAGTTTGCGACTGTTTCGCCCAGCAGTTATGGGCAGCATCGCAAAAAGAAAAAAAAAGCCCTACTCCTACAGACTCCTACAGACATAAACACAGGCAGCCATTGTTCTGAGTCACTACTGTGCTCCTTCAGTTCAGCATCTTCTTTCCCATTCTGGATCTACTTTTAGTGGTGTATGACTTCCTCTTGAATATGGGTCGATTAGTTCATAACCGCACGATATTTTTCACTCCTCCCTTCTTTAAAGAGCTGGTCCATGGAGAATTCCCACTCTATCTGTCATCTATATCTTCATTAAAACCTGACCTCCTCTCTCCTCCTACGTTCTCCTCTCTTCCTCTCCTGACCACCGGCCTCTGCGGGAGCTTGCTGTCACCATGAGGCGCCGCAGCCACCAAGCCACAGCCCCAAACAATGCAAGCTATGCAGTAAACAGACAAACACCCCCAAGTGGCCCTGCTAAGAATCTGAGTGTCTGTCATTCACGCACCCTCTGATGGCCAGCAGTAAACAGCAACAAATCTGCAAATCAAAGATGGGTGACAAGCTCATTTTGTAAGCTAAGAGATAAACATCAGGATTTTTAAATGACAGGCAAAATATAATTAGGCGTTTTTGGGAAAATTTGGTCCACGTTTTGCTGCTTTTATTTACGATACAGCTTAAGTTGGTAAGAGAAACAGTCATTTCCAACCAATTTTCCAGTTTGGGTCCTCTGTGATCACTAGGTTCTGCATGTTTTAAATGTGTCTCTGTTCCAGAAAACCTCATTCAAATGATTAGATGACCTCCTGTGTATTGGGTAAAAATGTTTTACTCAGCTGGCTGGGTTGAAGACCAGCTTTAGAAGCCACACCCCTCTTCACAAGACTTCTCCACTTTCAAACAAAACATTGTAAGTAGAAAGTTTCAAATGAATATAGCTGGTTTGTATAATTAGAATTTATTTGGAATTTTTTCTGATACTTTTAGATTATTTAAAACCAAGTATCAAGCACCAAATTTTCCCTGACAAACTACTGAAAGATAAATGTATCCAGTGAAAGTATGTTGTCGGATGTTGCTACAACCTTTTGCTGAAAACAGTTTGAAAAAGAGAAAAAATAATTATTTAACCTAAATCATCTTTGTTTGTAACTTAGCATCTCTGAATTGAAAAACTCAAAGGTGAAGATTATTCATCTGATTTAGGTAGAAAAGATAGTTGATACTTTGATCCCTGCTTTTCAGGGGCATCGTTCACTAAAGGGCGCAAGGGGCATTCACATCCCGGTATCACTCTAGCAAGATGCTAGCTAGAATGCTACTTATGGAACCATAGTCATAATGTTTTATAATGTTTTCTCACAAACCTGTAAGATTTTTGCAAAACAGCTAAGTTTAAACTAACATTCAGTTACACTGGATTTTAATAATTAGTGTCAGAGTAAAAGTTAAATACAAATACACACAACTCTACATATTATGTACCTTCCACTTCTTAATGATGCTCTACTTTGGATCAGTCTGTCACATAGAAAACTAAAGAAGTTCTTGAGGCTTGAAAACTTTATCAAAGTGATATAAACGTTAAACATGATCATTCTTTTTATTTCCCTCATGCTTTAACGCTTTCTGGTCAGGGCTGGCCCAAGGTCATGTGGGACCTTCTGCAGAACTTGATTTGGTTCCAGCGTTTTAATCCAGATGTGGTGGAATCTGGGAGAGGGGGCGGAGCTTAGAGCAACCTGAGATAACAGGTTATTTGCTGATGGAAAAACCCAAGCTCCAACACAAAGAAAGCTTTAAACATGTGGCTTCAGATTGTAACTATCACACTACGAAGATCTTTTAAAATACTTTTACAAAGTAAACTTTACAATTCCTTTAAAAGTTTTTTTTCTTTAATTGTTAAAAACCTTTACTTTTTCAATGCTGAAACCATCAAATCAAACTTAGCAATATTCTCATTCTGTTTAGACAAACATTTTAGATCTGTGGTCTGTGCTTAAATTCAAGCGTTTATGGAAGGCCCCTGACGCTCCAGGTTCCCCTTGGTTTGCTTACACTCTGGGCCGGCTCTGTTGTCTGTTCCAGAAGGTTCTTTTCCCATCAGGATGTTTGACTTTGACAGGAATCTTTCAGCCGTCAATCTGAAGAGTTTAAGTTTAGCACACACGTGTACCATAAGCTAAAGCACATATCAGGAAGACTCCTAGGTAGTTTACAAACTATAGATCGTTCAGACCACTGTGTCCAAGCTTTAGAAACAGACTAGCACAAACTGTGAATTTCACTTTCACCAAATTTCATAACTTTATGGGAAGTTTTGAGGCTCTCTGGGGTGTTTTGACAAATCACTTTTTGAAAACGTGCTTAGATGTCTCCAGGATAATCAGAAGATCCGGTTTCAGACAGCTGGTTTTCAACCATCTACCAGATATGTGATCAAAGCTGCCTGTTGTTGCCAATAAGCTCTCTATTTCCTACTTATAAATATAGACCTGTGCATTTCTTCCAGACCAGGTTACCACAGAGGAAACAATATAGCAGAATTAGGGTTAGGTAATTCCCCAGAGTCATTGCCTAACTATGTCCACATGTCCGTGGCACATATTTTAATTGTCTGTGCTCGGAGCCGAGGGCCCACCTCACAGGAAACCCAAGAAATGAAACGTTAAAATATTTGCCTAACCCCAAACAGGCCCCAGCAAACCATCAGCGCTGGGAGCTGCAGCACTGTTGCTGGTGTTGCTGCTGCTGCACACTGAACTTTTCAAAGGACACTGTTAATTCGCAATTCATCTTTTGAAACAATGAAATTCTATACCGAAGAGAAGTGTCACTTCTTCTTCTTATAGGGACAGCTTTGCTTTCCCACAGCTGCTGGCTGTCTCCTCTGGGTGAATATGACCCCGCTGAGATGTCCCTCCAAACTTCCCCTGCATCAGCACAAACCTCATAATCACACCATGTCTGTCCACAGCATTCTTTACCAAAAACCACAGCATATAGGGCCAATCTCTGAGGAGTGATGACAAAAGCTTCAAAATTAGATGCTGCTAAGGCCAAAACGTATTAAGTCAATGACTTCTCTCATTGATGACACTCGCAAAGACATATGACATAATACATATTAGTGGTGTCCAGAATATTGGCATAAACAACAGATGGAAACCATGCAGAAGTTCCAGTCATGAGAAAGTAAAGCCATCAAACCTCCATTCTGTGGAGTGTCTCATAATATCATAAAGGACATGTGTCTTTTATGACATCTATAAATATTTTCCTAATGATTTTATATTCTCACTTAAAAATCTAACCTTAAGTTAAAAGACAAAGTGTGGTTTTCTGTGATACAGGGTTACTTTGATTGATGAGTTGTTGCTCTGTGAGACCCAACCTTTAATTTTCACACCCAGTAATAGAAAACCAAAATGCCACAGCAACCCAACCTATTCTCACTCCCAGCTCTTTTCTTACTGATGATTGATAAGGTGCCTGTTGCCTCTCTAACCCACAAATGACCCCTAAAGTGTCATTTTGGGACAGATGAAGTCTGTAAACTGTTTACATAAAAATTTATTTTTCTTCATAACTTTTGAATATCTCAATTCAAGGTCATATCTGAAACCTACATTTATATGAAGTTCTCTCAAAAGCTTAAACAGATTAGCTTTTAGTGTTTTTTGTTTTGTTTTGTTTGTTCTTTTACACACAACCTGGTGATTACTTACACAGAAAACAGAGGAAGAAGGTGGTGCACCACCAATAACCTTGCAGGAAAATAAAACTGTCACATATAAAATACAGTAAAAGAAAGAAGAAAAAAGTATCATAGTGATGTGAAGGAATACAATTTCTTAGGGGTTTTTTTTTTGGACAATCTGGACACATTACATGTTTTATTCTCAGTATGTGTTTGACACAGGAAGATCATTTATGGTGCACCTCCCCCAATCTTCATTTCCTGTGGAAATAATTATCTGCTTTTGTGAAGATAGCTACCTTGACAGTGGTTTAATGGTTCATAAAGTAGCTAACTCATAAGGCATAGTAACATTTTTTTCAAATGGGAAAAACTTTATTATGGTTGAAGTCCCCTTTCAGCTAGCCTCAGTAGCTTCAGTCTTCAGGACCTGCTAACCTGGATTTAAAGAAACTGAAGTTAAAACGAGAGTTATCTCCTGCAGCGTACACTTCCGCTAATCCACTAAGGAGCTAATAGTGCGACTACGTTTAGCATAGCCTTTTTGCAGTTTTTGCTAACTTTGAAAACATTTAGCATTCCCTAAATAATTTCTCCAGTTAAATTCTAAAGTGCTAATTTTCTTGGCTCTTTTGTAAACTGTCAGTTGAATAAAGTTTGGCATCTGTAAAGTTTTATCAACTTTTAGTTTTTCAAGTAGTTTGACATTTATATTAATGCTCTTACTTTGAAGTGGGTGAAGACTGTTTATGCAGCAGTTCCATTGCCTCTTCTCACATTCTCTCACTTTTCTATTTTTTCCCCATAACGTTGTTAACATGTAACAAAGTATTAGTACAACGGGAGTCAGATGAATGAGTGAAAACTGTTCAAGCAAGTCCTGTGGCCTCAGCAAAAACATAGGAGTGTGTAAAAGCTTGATGAAACAGGTGTGTGATGTGCATCAACACCTGATTGGACGGGTTCGGACCTGAAGTCTGTTAGTTGTGGGAACGTGTTGACAAACGTCCACAGGCAACGTGGTCATCCTGTTTGGCCTTCTGACCACGCCAGGACTATTTTTGTGGTTGGGTCATTCACAGTGAAGCAGCTTGCTACCAAATTGAAGCAGTTTGTAAACTTAGTTTCTCAACAGTTAAACTAAAAAAAGCAGAACATTTTCTGTCTTTCGTCTTCTTTCTTTGTGTTTTTTTTTCTCCACAGTATGCATATGTCTGCATGTTTCACTGTCTTTGTTCTTTTCCTGGAAAAATCCTTCTTTCTCCCCCTTTTTTTTTTTGGCCGTACAACCTGTGGCTTTTTCCAGCACATAGCTCTGAACCTCATCTTCTGTTCAGAGTTGATTTAGGAACTGAAGCCAAATGTTTGGACTTGTGCTCCCTCTTACCCCTTGCACTCTATCTGTATCTCTTTTTTATTTCCTGTCAAACTCAGATTCATCACAAACTGCCCTCAGAGTTCCTAGAAATCCCTCACCCGCTATGATCCTTTATTCAGTTATTCTGGACTTTTTGGACCGCCAGACTCGTCCTGGTCCTCTTCCAACAGCAACAGGGTCGGAGTTGTGACATCCAAAGCTCCCGTTGCATGGCAGAAACAGCTGCCAGGGGCTTCACCAAAGGAAGAAAGCCACGGTATGTTAACATAGCGGGGGTTAAAATAGAAAGTGTGCCCGCCTGTGTGTGTGTTTACATGGATCACACATGTTTGCCAAGTTCAGCTGAATTCCTCAACAGGACGCACGTTTAAATGTCAGGAGCAGCGCTGCGTCTTTAAAAGACAAAGTTCTTGTCTCAAAGGTGTTGTTAATATTCACATTAAGGCTGTAGGTTCACTCCCAGCATTTAGTCAAGTCCCAGTGTAGTCGACTACTTTCTGACCCTGAATTTAGATCAGCCACTTTCCTGTCCCCCAGCGGTCAAGGTCAGCGTTCAGCATCCCGGCTTTGATTAAGTACCCAGCCGAACAGCGGCGAGCAGCCTGGAGAGATGCTACAAGGTGAACACTCTGTCAGCTCTTACCTCGGGACATGTTCAGCACTTTCCTCCACTCGCTGTCAGACGGTCCTCTGCTGTCTGCCGCTCAGCGCTGCCTGCTGTCTGTCTCCTCCGCAGGCGGGGAGGGCAGCATGCCTCGGCTGTCTGGGAAATGCCACCACGCGGCCCCTGCCATAACAGAAGCTGGGTTTGCTCGTGTGTGTGTGTGTGAAGGAGAGCGTCTGAACGAGGAGGAGCTAGCAACATGCCTTCCTACGTTGTCTCCCATCCAGCCAGAATGACTGATTGAGAGGAAGGCATAGACTCACAGAACCACACCCACTCCTCCAGACGGCAGCCAAGACCAGTCTGGAAATGTAAGGAGGAAGGTAAGGAGTGTCAAACTGTCGGAAGTTTGATGCATGTGAGCAAGACTTGAAAAAAAGCTGAGTGCTGACCAGAATTAAAAAAAGGCAACATGAGTAACAAACAGACCTCCTGGTATGAGAACTCTAACCCACTGTGGTGTGGCTCCTGTGTGATCATGTTCAGAGCGGCATGCCGCTCGTTCTTCGTGGATCCTCTTTCAGAATGTGACTAGCATCTTCTTCTGGGGCAGCAGCATCTATGCCCAACTCTTTATAATACCAGAGGATCATAATAACACAGGGATCAAGACTGCCTGACCTCTGCAGGTAGATATATTGTGGTAAAACCAATCACTTACTTTGAAGTCATACATGTCAACAGCCTACATTTAGCCAAAAAATCGGACTTTCAGCGTTGCTGGTTTTATTAATGTCCAGAAGCTTGTATGCATGTATTTTTTTTATCAAAATCACCTGCAAATAGATAAAATCAATAATTACTCATTGATTTAAGTCAGTGGTTCTTAACCTTTTTTGAGGTACCGAACCCACCAGTTTCATATGCGCATTCACTTAACCCTTCTGTAGTGATAAATAAAATATGATTTCCCCTCCTCCCCCCCAAATTCAAGACATAGGAGTCTAGTTGGGTCACCCCAAAATCACTAAGTCTTCTTAAAAGGTAGAGTCTCTGAGAACAGTTCTTCAAAATATAGTCAGTGTTTTCAGCAAAGTTGAGCTGACTATCCTGGAACGACCCAAGGTATTTAAAATTTGCCACAGTTTCAACAGGTTGGCCATCGAGAGAAACTGGAACCACTTTAAGGTCTTGTTTAAATCATTTAATTAGCTCTACATTCTTAAGAGAATGAAAATGTAATAATAAATAATAGAGACTTTGCGGTATTCTGATTTAGTAATATAATGATATTAGTTGTCTTACCACCCCCACGCCACTAGAGGCAGTACCAACCCCGAAAAGATGCGACTAAGGAGCAGATGTAAAGACACAAGTTTAAATCCATGCTGAGAGTTGAACTCATAGACATAATATAAGGGTAGACGCCGCATTGGCTGCTCCGGCGCAGGAAATACGGCGGCCATCTTAGAGCGGTATAAACTCCTACTTTCCTCAATCAAAACAATAGA